>NC_059215.1:1690350-2016418 GCF_020615455.1 Coregonus clupeaformis
TTTACTATTATTCTTTATGTCATTTATCTTTGTTTCATAGTGTAGTTGCTTCTTCTTTTTATTCAGTTTAGTCACATGATTTCTCAATTTGCAATACTTTTGCCAATCGGTTGTGCAGCCAGACTTTCCAATTCCTCATCAATCCATGGGGATTTAACAGTTTTTACAGTCATTTTCTTAATGGGTGCATGCTTATTAGTAACTGAAATAAGCAATTCCATAAATGTGTCAAGTGCAGTGTCTGTTTGCTCCTCATTACACACCACAGACCAACATATATTCTTCACATCAACAACATAGGAATCACTACAAAACGTATTGTATGACCTCTTATACACAATTTTAGGCCCAGCCTTTGGAACTTTGGTTTTCCTAGATATGGCTACTATATTGTGATCACTACATCCAATGGATTTGGATACTGCTTTCAAACAAATCTCTGCAGCATTAGTAAAGATATGATCAATACATGTTGATGATTTAATTCCTGTACTGTTTGTAACTACCCTGGTAGGCTGACTGATAACCTGAACCAGGTTGCAGGCACTGGTTACAGTTTGAAGCTTTCTCCTGAGTGGGCAGCCTGATGAAGGCCAGTCAATATTTAAATCACCCAGAAAGTATACCTCTCTATTGATATTTACATTTACGTCATTTAGCAGACGTTCTTATCCAGAGCGACTTACAAATTGGTGCATTCACCTTATAGCCAGTGGGATAACCGATTTACAATGTTGTTGTTTTTTTTGTTGGGGGGTAAGGGGGGGGTAGATACATTATCAAGCATTTCACACATGTTATCCAGATACTGACTGTTAGCACTTGGTGGTCTATAGCAGCTTCCCACCAGAATGGGCTTTAGGTGAGGCAGATGAACCTGTAGCCATATTACTTTAACAGTATTTAACATGAGATCCTCTCTAATCTTCACAGGAATGTGGTTCTGAATATAAACAGTAACACCTCCACCATTGGCATTTCTATCTTTTCTGTAAATGTTATAACCTTGTATTGCTACCACTGTATCATCAAAAGTATTATCTAAGTGAGTTTCAAAGACAGTCAGAATATGAATGTCATCTGTTACTAAAATTGGGTTGAGGTTGGGGGATTGTGGAGGCCAGGTCATCTGATGCAGCACTCCATCACTCTCCTTCTTGGTAAAATAGCCTTTAATCAGCCTGGAGGTATGTTGGGTCATTGTTCTGTTGAAAAACAAATGATAGTCCCACCAAGCCCAAACCAGATGGGATGGCGTATCGCTGCAGAATGCTGTGGTAGCCATGCTGGTTAAGTGTGCCTTGAATTCTAAATAAATCACAGACAGTGTCACCAGCAAAGCACCCTCCTCCTCCATGCTTTACGGTGGGAACTACACATGCAGAGATCATCCGTTCACCCACACAGCGTCTCACAAAGACACAGCGGTTGGAACCAAAAATCTCAAATTTGGACTCCAGACCAAAGGACACATTTCCACCGGTCTAATGTCCATTGCTCGTGTTTCTTGGCCCAAGCAGGTCTCTTCTTATTATTGGTGTCCTTTAGTAGTGTCACAAGCTGGGCTAGAACTCCGGTCTCAGATGTGGGGAGCTGGGGGTTCTACCCCTTAGCCACAGAGGAGGTATAGTTGGACCCAAATGAAACACCCAAGGCAATACTCCAGGTAAGTAGATTTAATGTAACAAAAAAGGTTCTTTGCACTTCAAAAATAGTCCAACAAAAGTTCTTCTCAGAAAGAGGTATATTAACAGAGGTAGAGTAACAAAACAGGAGGCAAAACAAAATAACTCCACGAGGGGAGAAAAACAAACTAAAGATAACTTAGAAAAGCTTACTTGGAAAGACACGGTGGGACAAAGCAGGAGACACATAGCCAGGACTCAAAAACCAAGTGAGGAACAGGGGAAAAAACACAGCTAAAATACTCTAGGTGAAACAAGGCACAGGTGACCTGGATCAAGCTAATAAGGACACACGAGGAAGAACTAAGGCAGAGGGGGAACACAGATGACCTCTAGAGGCCCGGAGACAAACAGGAGGCAGGAAGCTGACAGGACCCCCCTCCTCTAGGAACGACTCCTGACGTTCCTTCCAGAACACCCTGGCCTCAGGGGTGCGAAACTCTCGGATCAAACCTGGGTCCAGGATGTCCTTGGCTGGAACCCAGGAGCGCTCCTCTGGCCCGTAGCCCTCCCAGTCCACCAGATACTGCAGAGAGTTCTGGACCCTCCGGGAGTCCAGTATCCGGCGGACTGTGTAGGCTGGCTGGCCGTCAATGATCCTGGGAGGTGGCGGGGGTCTGCGTGGGGGGGCAAAAGGAGAAGACAAGACAGGTTTAAGTAGTGAAACATGGAAAGTGGGGTTAATTCTAAGGGAGCGAGGGGAGAACCAAACGATACGAAACAGGGTTAACCTTTCTTGCTATGCGGAAAGGGCCGATGTATTTCTGGGAAAGCTTCTTGGATTCGACCCGGAGGGGCAGGTTCTTAGTGGCCAACCAAACTCTCTGACCAGCTCGGAAACTAGGGGCCGTCCGGCGGCGGCGATTAGCCTGACTTTGGTATCTCTGGGAGGTCCGAAGGAGGGTACGCCTGGCCTTCTTCCAGGTCCGCCTACAGCGTTGGACAAAGCGCTGGGCCGAGGGAACACCAACTTGCGCCTCTTCCTCTGGAAATAATGGAGGGGTGTAACCGAACTGGCATTCGAAGGGGGGACAATCCGGTGGCTGAGGACTGCAGGGTGTTGTGGGCATATTCAGCCCAAATGATATAGGTGGCCCAAGACGTGGGATTACTGGCCGCCATACACCGCAGGATGGTCTCCAGATCCTGATTAATCCGTTCCGTTTGGCCATTAGACTCTGGATGGAACCCCGACGATAGGCTGGCTGTGGCCCCAATAAGCCTGCAGAAGGCCCCCAAAACCGGGACGAGAATTGGGGACCTCGGTCGGAGACCACGTCCAGGGGAATACCAAATATCCGGAAGACATGGTTCATGAGGAGCTCAGCAGTCTCCTTAGCCGAGGGCAGCTTGGGCAGGGGAATAAACCGGGCAGCCTTAGAGAACCGGTCTACCACCACTAGGATGACGGTGTTGCCCTGGGATGGAGGAAGTCCCGTAACAAAGTCCAGAGAAAGGTGTGACCATGGCCTTCGAGGAACAGGTAAGGGATGGAGCAGTCCCTGGGGTCGCTGGCGTGTCGACTTTCCCTGGTTGCACACAGGGCAGGCCTCAACATAGACCTGCACGTCCTTCTTGATGGACGGCCACCAAAACCGCCGTCGGAGGAATTCCAGTGTGCGAGCACTGCCTGGATGGCATGTCAAGGGCGACTCATGACCCCACTGCAAGACGCGGGCCCGAACAGAGAGAGGAACGTACAGGCGACCGGCAGGACCACCGCCTGGATCGGGCTCATGGACAAGGGCCTCTCGTACCCCTCTTTCAAGTTCCCACTGAAGAGGTGCGACGATCCTAGACCTCGGAATAATCGATGCCAAGGGCTTCTCTTGTACCTCGGGAGAATAGGCTCGAGACAGGGCATCCGGCTTGACGTTCTTGGTGCCAGGTCGGTAAGACAGGAGGAACTGGAATCGATTAAAGAAAAGGGACCATCGTGCTTGCCGAGGGTTCATCCGCTTAGCCTGTTGGAGATATTCCAGGTTCTTGTGGTCTGTGAGAACCTGGAAAGGATGCTGAGCCCCCTCAAGCCAATGGCGCCACTCTTCCAAGGCCAGCTTAACCGCAAGCAACTCTCGATCCCCCACGTGGTAGTTGCGCTCGGCCTCAGACAGGCGGCGAGACATGAAGGCACAAGGGTGTAATCTCCCATCCTCACCCCTCTGTGACAGGACGGCTCCCACCCCCACCTCTGAGGCGTCCACCTCCACCACGAAAGGTCTTTCTGGGTCAGGGATCACCAGAATCGGAGCAGAAGTGAAGCGGCGCTTGAGATCCTCGAAGGCCCCTGCTGCTTCCGGACCCCAGTGAATCTTGGTCCCTCCTCCCTTGGTAAGCGTCGTCAAAGGGGCTACCACAGAGCTGAAATTCTTAATGAACTTCCGATAGAAGTTAGAGAAGCCAATGAACCGTTGAACCTCCTTGACCGTGGCAGGTGTGGGCCAGCTGTGGACCGCTTTGACCTTCTTGGGATCCATCTCTAGGTGGCCGGGAGTGACAATAAACCCGAGAAACTGAGTCTGAGAAACATGAAACTCACACTTCTCAGGTTTAACGTAGAGGTGATTGTCAAGGAGCCTCTGGAGAACCCTGCTAACATGCCCCTCATGCTCCTTCAGTGACCTCGAGAAGATGAGGATGTCGTCCAGGTACACGAAGACGAACAGATTAAGCATATCCCGGAGAACATCATTAATCAGGGCTTGGAATACTGCGGGGGCATTGGTGAGCCCGAACGGCATCACCCGATATTCATAGTGCCCCGTGGGCGTGTTGAACGCCGTCTTCCATTCGTCCCCTTGCCGGATCCGCACGAGATGGTAAGCATTGCGGAGATCCAGTTTAGTAAAAATGGAAGCCCCTTGAAGCAGCTCAAAAGCAGTGGCCATGAGAGGAAGGGGGTATCGATTCCGAACCGTGATCTTGTTGAGTCCCCGGTAATCAACACAAGGCCTAAGACCCCGTCTTTCTTTTCAACAAAAAGAAGCCCGCCCCAGCCGGGAAGTAGAGGCACAGATGAGGCCGGCTGCCAAGGACTCCTTAATGTAGGTGTCCATAGCTGCTTGCTCGGGGAGGATAAGGAAAAGATCCGACCTCTAGGAGGGCAGCAACCAGGGAGTAGATCAATGGCACAGTCATACGTGCGATGAGGCGGTAAGGAAGTAGCCAGGGCCTTGCTGAACACTGCCTTGAACCGATGGTAAACACTGGGGACTCGGGAGACGTCAACAGACTCTTGAAACTGGGTACTAGGGGCTGAGGGACTCTGAAGCATGCAGGTGAGTTGGCAAGTGGAACCCCAGTTTAGAATGGTGCCAGTAGGCCAGTCGATCTGGGGATTATGTCTGCATAGCCAAGGGTGACCCAGGATAATAGGATACTCGGGAGAGTCAATGAGATAGAAGGTCTCCTCCTGCTGGTGTTGAGAGATAGTAAGTCGCAGGGACTGAGTCGCCTCAGTAACCTTTCCTGGTTCCAGAGGTCTGCCATCTAAGGCTGTAACTGCCTGGGGTTGAGGAAGTAATTGGGTAGGGATCTTGAGTTCCTTCGCCAAGGTTACATCCATGAAATCACCTGCGGCACCGGAATCGATCATAGCCTGGACCCGATGCTGGTGGCCCTCCCAGGACAGAGTGGCTGGAATAGCTAGGACAGCGTTAGTAGGAGGAGCTCTAATTTTCCCCATCACAACCCTCCTGTAGCTGGGCGGGGACAGGCGTTTCCCGAAAGCTCGGGGCAAGTGGAGCGGAAGTGGCCGGCAACCCCGCAGTAGAGGCACCGACGCTCCCTCATGCGACGTTCCCTTTCGTTGGGAGAAAGCCTGGAACGGCCTAACTGCATGCTCTCCGGGGAATCCTGGAGCAGTTCAGGAGCCGGGGAAGCTCTGAATGACGGAGTCCAAACAGGAGAAACAGAGCTGCTCAGAGGAACCTGGGACTGAGACACCTGGCGGCGAGCCGTTCTCCGCTCTCTTAGACGATTGTCCAGGCGGATGGCCAAGGCTATGAGGGACTCGAGATCTCCAGCTGGTTCTCGGGTGGCTAACTCATCTTGAAGGGGCTCAGATAACCCTCCCTGAAAACAGACCCTCAGCGCTTCATCATTCCATCCGCTCCTTGCTGCTATGGTCCGGAATTCAATGGCAAAATCTGCCGTGCTTTGGGGACCCTGACGGAGAGACAGTAGGCGCTTGGAAGCCTCCCGCCCACTGACAGGATGATCGAACACCCGCTTGAACTCTTCTACAAATGCAGCGTAGGAGTCACAACAGGCCTCCTGGGACTGCCACACCGCAGAGGCCCAGGCGAGCGCCTTGTCTGAAAGAAGGGTAATGATGTAGGCAATCTTGGAACGGTCTGTGGGAAAACTTGAGGGTTGGAGCTCGAAGGTGAGGGAGCATTGGGTGAGGAAACCCTGGCAAGAGCTTGGATCCCCAGAAAAGGGCTTGGGAGGTGGTAGTCGGGGCTCCGCCACTGGAGAAGGCCTGTCGTCACTGGGGGTGACCTGGAGGAAGGGAGAGGACCAGGGAGGCGTTCAAAGAGCTGGTGGAGGGAACTCATCATTTCGGCCAGGAGTTGAGAATGACTAGCCATCAGCTCTTCTTGTCGGCTGAGAACGGCTTCCTGGCGCTGGAAAGATGCCTCATGTCGAGTGATCACCGCCAACAGGTCCTGGGAATTGAGTGTTTCTGGGTCCATGATTGACTTGGTTTTTCTGTCACAAGCTGGGCTAGAACTCCGGTCTCAGATGTGGGGAGCTGGGGGTTCTACCCCTTAGCCACAGAGGAGGTATAGTTGGACCCAAATGAAACACCCAAGGCAATACTCCAGGTAAGTAGATTTAATGTAACAAAAAAGGTTCTTTGCACTTCAAAAATAGTCCAACAAAAGTTCTTCTCAGAAAGAGGTATATTAACAGAGGTAGAGTAACAAAACAGGAGGCAAAACAAAATAACTCCACGAGGGGAGAAAAACAAACTAAAGATAACTTAGAAAAGCTTACTTGGAAAGACACGGTGGGACAAAGCAGGAGACACATAGCCAGGACTCAAAAACCAAGTGAGGAACAGGGGAAAAAACACAGCTAAAATACTCTAGGTGAAACAAGGCACAGGTGACCTGGATCAAGCTAATAAGGACACACGAGGAAGAACTAAGGCAGAGGGGAACACAGATGACCTCTAGAGGCCCGGAGACAAACAGGAGGCAGGAAGCTGACAAGTAGTGGTTTCTTTGCAGCAATTCGACCATGAAGGCCTGATTCACACAGTCCTCTCTGAACAGTTGACGTTGAGATGTGTCTGTTACTTTGTGAAGCATTTATTTGGGCTGCAATTTCTGAGGCTGGTAACTCTAATGAACTTATCCTCTGCAGCAGAGGTAACTCTGGGTCTTCCATTCTTGTGGCGGTCCTCATGAGAGCCAGTTTCATCATAGCGCTTGATGGTTTTTGTGACTTCACTTGAAGAAACTTTCAAAGTTCTTGACATTTTCCATATTGACTTACCTTCATGTCTTAAAGTAATGATGGACTGTCGTTTCTCTTTGCTTATTTGAGCTGTTCTTGCCATAACATGGACATGGTCTTTTACAAAATAGGGCTATCTTCTGTATAACCCCCCCCCCAACCGTCACAACACAACTGATTGGCTCAAATTGAAATGCATTCCAGGTGACTAACTCATTAAGCTGGTTGAGATAATGCCAAGAGTGTGCAAAGCTGTCATCAAGGCAAAGGGGGGCTATTTTAAGAATCTCAAATATTAAATTAAATATATTTTGATTTGTTTAACACTTATTTGGTTACTATATGATTCCATCTGTGTTATTTCATAGTTTTGATGTATTCACTATCATTCTACAATGTAAAAAATTGTAAAAATTAAGAAAAACCCTTGAATAAGTAGGTGTGTCCAAACTTTTGACTGGTAGTGTACATGTCTTATCCAGAGCGACATACAGTTAATGCATTCATCTTAAGATAGCTAGGTTGGACAACCACATATCACAGGCATAGCAAGTACATTTTGAGGATTATTTCAGATACTGTTTGAAGAGGTAGGGTTTCAGAAGTTTTCGGAAGATGAGCAGTGACTCTGAGGTTCTAGCTTCAGGGGGAAGCTGGTTCCACCATTGGGGTGCCAGGACAGAGAAGAGCTTGGACTAGGCTGAGCGTGGGCTGCCCTCCCGTACGGGTGGGAGGGCCAAGAGACCTGATGTGGCAGAACGGAGTGCTCGGGTTGGGGTGTAGGGTTTGAGCATAGCCTGACGGTAAGGATGGGCAGTTCCTCTTGCTGTTCCGTAGGTAAGCACCATGGTCTTGTGGTGGATACAAGCTTTGACTGGAAGCTAGTGGAATGTGTGGAGGAGCGGGGTGACATGAGAGAACTTGGGAAGGTTGAAAACCAGGCGGGCTGCAGTGTTCTGGATAAGTTGCAGGGGTTTGATGGCACAATCAGGGAGCCCAGCCAACAGCGAGTTGCAGTAGTCCAGACGGGAGAGGACAAGTGTCTGGATTAGGACCTGCACCGCTTCTTATGTGAGGTAGGGTCATACTCTAAGGATGTTATAGAGCATGAACCTGCAGGAGCGGGTCACTGCTTAGATGTTTGCAGAGAACGACAGGGTGTTGTCAAGGGTCATGCCAAGGTTCTTCGCACTCTGGGAAGGCGACACTGTGGAATTGTCAACTGTGATGGAGAGGTCTTTGAGCGGGCAGGCCTTCCCCAGGAGGAAGAGCAGTTCTGTCTTGTCGAGGTTGAGCTTGAGTTGGTGGGCCAACATCCAAGTTGAGATATCTGGGATACATGTCTATAGTTTTTGACGTCAGATGAGTCAAGTATTGGTTTCTTGAGGAGGGGAGCAACTCGGGCCATTTTGAAGTCAGAGGGGATGCAGCCAGTGGTCAGATGATGAGGGAAGTGAGGAATGGGAGAAGGTCTCCAGAGATGGTCTGGAGAAGAAAGGAGGGGATGGGGTCGAGCGGGCAGGTTGTCGGGTGACCAGACCTACACACACACACACACGTATATTGAGGCCACACACACACACACTTTCACATACAATGCTGCTACTCTGTTTATTATCTATACTGATTGCCTAGTCACTTTTACACCTACCTACAGTGCATTCAGAAAATATTCAGACCCGTTGACTTTTTCCACATTTTGTTACGTTACAGCCTTATTCTAAAATTGATTTTATTTTATATTTTTCTCATCAACCTACACACAATACCCCATAATGACGAAGCTTGGCACACCTGTATTTGGGGAGTTTCTCCCATTCTTCTCTGCAGATCCTCTCAAGCTCTGTCAGGGTGGATCGGGAGCGTTGCAGCACATCTATTTTCAGCAATTTTTGGGGGGTTTCATCAGACCAGAGAATCTTGTTTCTCATGGTCTAAAAGTCTTTAGGTGCCTTTTGGGAAACTCCAAGCGGGCTGTCATGTGCATTTTACTGAGGAGTGGCTTCCGTCTGGCCAGTCTACCATAAAGGCCTGATTAGTGGAGTGCTGTAGAGATAGTTGTCCTTCTGGAAGATTCTCTCATCTCCACAGAGGAATGCTAGAGCTCTGTCAGTGACCATCAGGTTCTTGGTCACCTCCCTGACCAAGGCCCTTCTCCCCTGATTGCTCAGTTTGTCCGGGCAGCCAGCTCTAGGAAGAGTCTTGGTTGTTCCAAACTTCTTCCATTTAAACTTGGAGGCCACTGTGTTCTTGGGGACCTTCAATGCTGCAGACATTATTTGGTACCCTTCCCCAGACCTGTGCCTCGACACAATCCTGTCTCAGAGCTCTACGGACAATTCCTTCGACCTCATGGCTTGGTTTTTGCTCTGACATGCACTGTCAACTGTGGGACCTTAAATAGACAAGTGTGTGCCTTTCCAAATCATGTCCAATCAATTGAATTTAACACAGGTGGACTCCAATCAAGTTGTAAAAACATCAAGAATGACCAATGGGAACAGGATGCACCTGAGCTAAATGTTGAGTTTCATAGCAAAGGCTCTGAATACTTACACTACCGTTCAAACGCTGTGTACTACTCCCTTCACAGAACAGCGCAAACTGGCTCTAACCAGAATAGAAAGAGGAGTGGGAGGCCCCAGTGCACAACTGAGCAAGAGGACAAATACATTAGAGTGTCTAGTTTGAGAAACAGACGCCTCACAGGTCCTCAACTGGTAGCTTCATTACATAGTACCTGCAAAACACCAGTCTCAACGTCAACATTTACATTTACATTTTAGTCATTTAGCAGACGCTCTTATCCAGAGCGACTTACAGTTAGTGATTACATGTTTTTTTTATACTGGCCCCCCGTGGGAATCGAACCCACAACCCTGGCGTTGCAAACGCCATGCTCTATCAACTGAGCTACATCCCTGCGTCAACAGTGAAGAGGCGACTCCGGGATGCTGACCTTCTAGGCAGAGTTGCAAAGAAAAAGCCATATCTCAGACTGCCCATCTTAATCTTTTATTTTTATTGGCCAGTCTGAGATATGGCCTTTTCTTTGCAACATCCCGGAGTTGCCTCTTCACTGTTGACGTTGAGATCTTCAGTTTCTTGGCAATTTCTCGCATGGAATAGCCTTCATTTCTCAGAACAAGAATAGACTGACGAGTTTCAGAAGAAAGTTATTTGTTTCTGGCCATTTTGAGCCTGTAATCGAACCCACAATTGCTGATGCTCCAGATACTCAACTTGTCTCAAGAAGGCCAGTTTTATTGCTTCTTTAATC
Source organism: Coregonus clupeaformis (assembly GCF_020615455.1). Classification (NCBI taxonomy): domain Eukaryota; kingdom Metazoa; phylum Chordata; class Actinopteri; order Salmoniformes; family Salmonidae; genus Coregonus; species Coregonus clupeaformis. The sequence goes on from NC_059215.1 coordinate 1,700,782, forward strand.
AGCACAACAGTTTTCAGCTGTGCTAACATAATTGCAAAAGTGTTTTCTAATGATCAATTAGCCTTTGAAAATGATAAACTTGGATTAGCAAACACATTGTAACATTGTAACACAGGACTGATGGTTGCTGATAATGGGCCTCTGTACGCCTATGTAGATATTCCATAAAAAATCTGCCGTTTCCAGCTACAGTAGCCATTTACAACATTAACAATGTCTACACTGTATTTCTGATCAATTTGATGTTATTTTAATGGACAGAAAAATAGCTTTTCTTTCGAAAACAAGGACATTTCTAAGTGACCCCAAACTTTTGAACGGTAGTGTATGTAAATAAGGTATATTTTATATATATATATATATATAATTTAACCACATTTCTAAAAAACTGTTTTCGCTTTGTCATTACGGGGTATTGTAGGTAGATTGCTGAGAAGAAAAAAAATATTTAATCAATTTTAGAATAAGGCTGTAACGTAACAAAATGTGGAAAAAGTCAAGGGGTCTGAATACTTTCCAAATGCACTGTACATCAATTACCTCAACTACCTCGTACCCCTGCACATTGACTCGGTACTGGTACTCCTTGTATATATATATATCCTTGTTAATATTATTTATTGTTACTATTTCCTTTTTTGTTTTGATAATTTCTCTTACTTTTTGACTTTGCATTGTTGGGAAAGGGCTCATAAGTAAGCATTTCAAGGTAAAGTCTACACCTGTTGTATTCGGCGCAAAAAAAACATTTGATTTGTTATGTACAGTGGGGAGAACAAGTATTTGATACACTGCCGATTTTGCAGGTTTTCCTACTTACAAAGCATGTAGAGGTCTGTAATTTTTATCATAGGTACACTTCAACTGTGAGAGACGGAATCTAAAACAAAAATCCAGAAAATCACATTGTATGATTTTTAAGTAATTAATTTGCATTTTATTGCATGACATAAGTATTTGATCACCTACCAACCAGTAAGAATTCCGGCTCTCACAGACCTGTTAGTTTTTCTTTAAGAAGCCCTCCTGTTCCCCACTCATTACCTGTATTAACTGCACCTGTTTGAACTTGTTACCTGTATAAAAGACACCTGTCCACACACTCAATCAAACAGACTCCAACCTCTCCACAATGGCCAAGACCAGAGAGCTGTGTAAGGACATCAGGGATAAAATTGTAGACCTGCACAAGGCTGGGATGGGCTACAGGACAATAGGCAAGCAGCTTGGTGAGAAGGCAACAACTGTTGGCACAATTATTAGAAAATGGAAGAAGTTCAAGATGACGGTCAATCACCCTCGGTCTGGGGCTCCATGCAAGATCTCACCTCGTGGGGCATCAATGATCATGAGGAAGGTGAGGGATCAGCCCAGAACTACACGGCAGGACCTGGTCAATGACCTGAAGAGAGCTGGGACCACAGTCTCAAAGAAAACCATTAGTAACACACTACGCCGTCATGGATTAAAATCCTGCAGCGCACGCAAGGTCCCCTTGCTCAAGCCAGCGCATGTCCAGCCCCGTCTGAAGTTTGCCAATGACCATCTGGATGATCCAGAGGAGGAATGGGAGAAGGTCATGTGGTCTGATGAGACAGAAATATAGCTTTTTGGTCTAAACTCCACTCGCCGTGTTTGGAGGAAGAAGAAGGATGAGTACAACCCCAAGAACACCATCCCAACCGTGAAGCATGGAGGTGGAAACATAATTCTTTGGGGATGCTTTTCTGCAAAGGGGACAGGACGACTGCAACGTATTGAGGGGAGGATGGATGGGGCCATGTATCGCGAGATCTGGGCCAACAACCTCCTTCCCTCAGTAAGAGCATTAAAGATGGGTCGTGGCTGGGTCCTCTAGCATGACAACGACCCGAAACACACAGCCAGGGCAACTAAGGAGTGGCTCCGTAAGAAGCATCTCAAGGTCCTGGAGTGGCCTAGCCAGTCTCCAGACCTGAACCCAATAGAAAATCTTTGGAGGGAGCTGAAAGTCCGTATTGCCCAGTGACAGCCCCGAAACCTGAAGGATCTGGAGAAGGTCTGTATGGAGGAGTGGGCCAAAATCCCTGCTGCAGTGTGTGCAAACCTGGTCAAGACCTACAGGAAACGTATGATCTCTGTAATTGCAAACAAAGGTTTCTGTACCAAATATTAAGTTCTGCTTTTCTGATGTATCAAATACTTATGTCATGCAGTAAAATGCAAATTAATTACTTAAAAATCATACAAATGTGATTTTCTGTGAAGTGTACCTATGATAAAAATTACAGACATTGTAAGTAGGAAAACCTGCAAAATCGGCAGTGTATCAAATACTTGTTCTCCCCACTGTATTTCCAAAACGTTGGTTTATTTTAATGTAGCTGTAAACTAGGTGTTGATATCAACTGGCTGACTCACGCAGTGCTAACATAACGTTAGCAGGCAAGTATGGCTAACGTTAGCAGGCTAGTTGGCTAGCAACCTTGCAAAAATTCATAAAGTATTTGCTTGGAAGTTGGCTGAACATTTAATAGAAACCAGTAGTGTCACGCCCTGGCTCTGGGGACTTTTATATGTTGAGCCAGGGTGTTAGTTTCTATGTGTTAGTTTCTGGGTGTTAGGTTCTATGTTTCGTTTTCTATGTTCTTGTTCTAGTTTATGTGTTTCTATGTTGGCCGGGGTGGTTCCCAATTAGAGACAGCTGTGGCTCGTTGTCTCTGATTGGGAACCATACTTAGGCAGCCTGTTGTGCACTTGTCTTTTGTGGGATCTTGTTCCGTGTAGGTTTGTGTTTTATGACCGAGGACTTCACGTTTCGTTTTGTTGTTGTATCGTGTTGGTAAAGTACTAATTAAAAGATGTCCGCATATCACGCTGCGCCTTGGTCCACTTATTACGACGATCGTGACAAGTAGTCATGAGCACAAACTATTTGGTTTAATTTATTTCTGTTGGAGTTTACATTATAGGGAATAGGCTGGCTTACCGGGTCCTCCATATTACGTCACACCCCACAAATGTTTTTTCCAGCATGACTTCAGCATTCTTCAGAATTCTGATCAGTTTAATGTTGCATTGGAAGTTTTGATGCATATTCTAATGCAAATCCATATGCTACATATGGTTACGTTTATGCTACCTACCCTTTAAGGCTAAGCTAATCGTTAGAACCTTCGTAGGAGCATCTTTAAATCTCTGATCTGTTTCCCAAAACCATCTTTACTAAAGTTGCACTTGAAAACACTAATTTACCGACTGCCTCAAACCACTCATAGAACAGCTAAGTCATGTGTTTTTTCCCTACCGCATCACTTTATACACAGAAGATCTCTGCTAAACATAGAATCAAGGTGTTTATCAGTCTCTCTGTGACCGCTGATAACTTCACAACAAAGTTGACTACAAATACAAAAGTTGCCAATGTCTTTGGAATTGTTACAAACAAGCGAAGGATACAAATATGCTTCAAATGAAAACCAAGATGACTGCATTAAAATATAAATAGCCTACCTTCAGTGGGCTATAGGCTACATAGGCCTGAATAGTATATGATCAATGATATTGAAATACATTTAATATTCATTCAAAATTATTTTATTTGGCTTTTTGGCTACTGTCTGTAATTTTTGCCTCAATATATTTCATGATGTGTAGCCTAACAGGTGCGCAATGCAAATCTTAGTTTAGTGTAATATTATAGGGTAAGCATTAGAATAACGGCCTCAATATTTGCAGCCATACAGTGCCCTCCACTAATATTGGCACCATTGGTAAATATGAGCAAAGCAGCATGTGAAAAAAATGTCTGGTGTTTATCCTCTTGGGCTTTCATTCAAAATATTCACAAAAATCAAAGCTGTAATTGAAGTAAAATTATTTGACAAAATACATGTGAAATAAATATTTTTCTCCGAAACGTGCCACAATTATTGACACCCCTAGGCATTATTATGAGTAAAATCTAACTGAAGTATATTCCCATTCATATTTTACGTTTTTAAGTTCACCTGCGTGATTAGGAACACTTAAGTCGTAAGCCATGACTTCCTGTTTCACTGGGGTATAAATATGAGGTGACACACAGGCCAAGTTCCCATAGTCATCCATCACTATGGGAAAGACCCAAGAACACAGTAATGATGTGCGACAAAAGGTTGTTGAGCTGCACAAATCAGGAAATGGCTATAAGAAAATAGCTCAACTGTTGAAAATGCCCATTTCCACTATCAGGGCAATAATTAAGAAGTTTAAAGCAACTGGAGATGTTAACAATTGGAAGAGGACGTGTGTCTATATTGACCCCACGCACAGTGAGGAGGATGGTCCAAGGATCACAGCTGGAGAATTGCAGACGTTAGTTGGGTCTTGGGGTCAGAAAGTCTCCAAAACTACAATCAGATGCCACCTACATAACCACAAGTTGTTTGGGAGGGTTGCCATAAAAAAGCCTTTGCTGTCGTGCTTCTACACCTGCATTACTAGCTGTTTGGGGTTTTAGGCTGGGTTTCTACATTTTACATTTACATTTTAGTCATTTAGCAGACGCTCTTATCCAGAGCGACTTACAGGAGCAATTAGGGTTAAGTGCCTTGCTCAAGGGCACATCGACAGATTTTTCACCTAGTCGGCTCAGGGATTAGAACCAGCAACCTTTCGGTTACTGGCACAACGCTCTTACCCACTAAGCTACCTGCCGCCACCTGCCGCCACTAAGCTACCTGCCGCCCTCTGTACAGCACTTCGAGATATTAGCTGATGTAAGAAGGGCTATATAAAATAAAATTGATTGATTGATTGATCAAACATACTCAAGAGCCTACAGTTTGCCAAACGTTACTGGAACTTTCAATGGGACCGGGTTCTATGGTCAGATGAGACCAAAATAGAGGTTTTTGGAAACAAACACCAGAGGTGGGTTTGGCGTAGACAGAAAGATACCCATCCCAAAAAGTACCTCATCCCCACTGAAGTATGGGGGTGGATCTTTGATGTTGTGGGGCTGTTTTTCTTCCAAAGGCCCTGGACAACTTGTTAGGATACATGGTATCATGGACTCCATTAAGTAACAGCAGATATTAAATCTTAAATCACGGCTTAAACTGGGCCGTGGTTGGATCTTCCAGCAGGACAATGATCCAAAGCACACCTCAAAATCAACACAAAAATGGTCCACTGACCACAGAATCAAGGTTTTGCCATGGCCATCCCAGTCCCCTGACCTAAACCCCATAGAAAACCTGTGGGATGAGCTGAAGAGGAGAGTCCACAAGTGTGGACCTCGCAATCTGAAGGATCTGGAGAGATTCTGTATGGAGGAATGGTCTCAGATCCCTTGTCATGTGTTCTCCAACCTCATTACGCATTATAGGAGAAGACCCAGAGCTGTTATCTTGGCAAAGGGAGGTTGCACAAAGTATTGAATGAAGGGTTGCCAATAATTGTGGCACACATATATTTGAGAAAAATGTGTTTTATGATCAGAATTTATATTTTCTTTCAATTATTTTACTTTAATTAAAGGTTAGAAAAACTCACATACGCTTCTGTAACTCTCGTCCCCTTAGAACGAACCCAAACAAAACTCAACGTGCAGTCAAAATAAATTGTGAGCCAGGGCAACACACTGGCTAAATGCCAAACACACAACTTATTGACTGCCCACCCTTGCAAGACAATCAGCAACGTTACCACCTCACTGCGGAGCTTCTCTCTCTTTTCAGGGTTCACTCGATTGGCATGTTGTTGGATCGGGGCCGAGTCCCCAACGTCAATGTCTTGCTCTAGTATATTTGTCTGGGTTGGCACATCTGAGAATAAACCCTGATATTCTAAAAGCAGTGCAACATTGTCACCTTTTTCCTCTGGAGACAAGTGCGCCAAAAGTACATTAAGGTTTTCTAGAATGTCTGAGTTAAATCAACCGACCAACCGGCACAGGGTGGATTGGGCTTTCCTCGTACTGTTGAGGAAGATTGTAGTCAACGGCGACAGCAGTGGCCACAGGCAGAACATCACTACCGGTTTCCACCGACTTAGCCGCCCGATCGTAGCGGGTGAAGTATGGTTTCAACATATTGACATGACACAGCCAGGTTTTTCTCCTGTGCTGTGGTGTAGCGATGATGTAATCCAGATGACCATTATTTTCACTATGGGGTAAGGGCCTGAAAAGCGAGCCTGCAACGGTGACCCCAGAATGGGCAGCAAACCCAGGACCTGGTCACCCACATCAAAAGCGCGGTTTCGGGCCTTCCGATAGCACAAAACTTTCATTTTCATTTGCGCCCTCTCCAGATTCTCACTGGCAAACTCACAGGTGCAGTGCAATCTGTATCAAAAAGTGCTAATGTGCTCCAACAGATTTGTTTTTATTCTTAAGGTGTCACCCTGCAACAAATTTCTGTCTCAGCAAACTCAAAGGACCTCTGACATGATGTCCAAACACGAGTTAATTCGGACTAAAACCGAGAGATTCCTGAACAACCTCCCGTGCTGCAAACAGCAAAAGAGGGACCCCTTCATCCCAGTCTTTCTCAAACTCAAAGCAGTAAGCTCTCAACATAGACTTCAAAGTCTGAAATCTCTCAAGAGCACCTTGAGACTCTGGATGGTAGGCACTAGAGGGGCAATGGGTTACACCCAACTGTTGTAGCACTTGCTGGAAAACCTTTGACATAGAATTTGAATCTTGGTCCGACTGCACTACCTGCGGAAGACCAAACATTGAAAATTATTTCACCAGGGCCTTAACAATAATGGGAGCCGTGATTTTCCTCAGTGGAATGGCCTCGGGGAAACGAGTGGCAGCAAACATTATGGTTAAGAGAAACTGGTTACCACTCTTGGCTTTGGGCAAAGGACCAACACAGTCCACCAGAACCCTGCTGAAAGGTTAGTCAAAAGCAGGAATAGGCTGCGAAGGTGCAACCGGTACAGCTTGGTTTGGTTGACCCCTCAGCTGGCAAACTTGACAGGATTTACAGTAAGCCACAACATCCTGTTTCAGACCAGGCCAGAAGAAGTAACGCAAAATATGGTCATAAGTCCTGTTGATCCCAAGATGGCCTGCTATACTACTATCGTGAGCCAACCTCAGTATCTCTTGTCGAAGTGAAACTGGAATGACAATTTGAGATACACTGGGCCAATCGTCTTGCCCAGAAGTGGCACGAGAACACCATTTCCTCATTAGAACACCATCTCTGTCAAAGTAAACCACACGAACATAATCAAACTCCTCCTCTGGACGTATCTCAGCAAAAAGAGGGGAGAGGGAAACAGCTGCTTCCTAGACATCGACGTGTCAACTGTAGGGACCATCTCTTCCTTCAGCGGTCATACAAACTCACTCACCTTTGGGGTTTTCAAAAGAGAGATCAACTCAGGAGGCTTACCGAAATCAGGATGACCCATAAACGTCTCGGACAGATCGACCATGTTGGGATCGCTGACATCCTCCTCAACACTTGCTCCCGGTGACTTTCTTAGACATAGCACATGTAACGACACACGCTAGGAACACTCTACGGTACTTTTCTGATAACCCATCAGGTTCATCTACTCTGGGTTACTTACAAATGAAAGGATTTGGCACAACCTTTCCTCCAGCCAAATAGTTTCCCAAAATGAATGAGACCCCCTTCACCGGTAGGCTAGGCTGCACTCCAATGACGATGGAACCAGAAATAAGATCAGACTCGAGTTCCACATTATTCAAAGGAACTTCCATGCAACCCATCTCCACGCTTTGTACGAACACACTGCAACCAGTTGCTGAAGTGTCAGACAAAGGCAAAACACCCTCCAAAATGAAGGACTTGCATTGTCTTCACCGGCTGCTTAAAAGCATTGCCACTCTGCATAGACACGACCCAGACTGAAACAAAGGGTTCATACACATCTGATCCAAAATCTTGTTTAGGAGATACACCAATCTCAACCAGAGACTTAATGGGCTGGAGTGCTCCCACAAGAAGACACTGCTTTTTCTCTCTCTAATTTTTCTGTTTCAACTTAGGACACTGAGAGACAATGTGTCCTTTCTCACGGCAATAATGACAAACTGGCGGATAAGCCCAAAGGATAGCAGCTTTAACAGTGTCATAATCTGAACTCTAGTCAAGAGATAAAGCGGCGTAACACTTTCTGAGCCTTTCCCTGTCACCGAGGCTGCTCCTCCTCCTTGCTCGGGCAGGCTTCGGCGTTCGTCGTCCCCGGAGTACTAGCTACTACCGCTCGATGTTTTCGATGTTTGTTTTGTAATGTCTAGTTGGTACACCTGTTTCGTATTCTGTATTGATTATGTTACACATAAGTTCCCTTGTTTTATGTTTGCCTTTGTGTGTTATTGTCCGCGTGTCCTGTATGTATGGTTGGCATTGATCATCCTGTTTATCACGCACTCCGCGTATTATCCTCCTCTTGTGTTTTGGGAGGCTTTTGTTTTGTGCGTATTTTTGGAAAGTAAAGCAGTCGTTACTGATCTTCTGTGTCCTGCGCCTGACTTCACCGCTGCATACACTTCAGCAATTTGACATTCCCACAAGAACACTTTGGAGGAGCAGTTGCCAAATATCTCGCAGCCATTTTAGGGATGTGGCAATCCGCTCAAACAGAGTAAAATATACATCCGCCTTTTCCTTGAAAGGAGGTACAACCCGGCTGTTCCGACCAAGATCAAACTCTGTTGAGGTTGTAGGATGGCCTTACTCGATTCGGAGTACTTCCAGATCTATCTCCCTTTGTCGCGCTTCTAGCGCCATCTCTTTCCATCGAATGGCATGCGCAAGTTCTTCTTGTTCTAGTCTGGCTGCATGCTCATCTTGTCTTTCCCTGTGCTCCAACTCTAATTTCGGTTGTTCCTATTTTGTCTTTAGTTCAACCTCTTGCAGTTGCACGTCTATGGGGTGTACTCTACCACATGTAGGACCCTTTTCATTATCCTCCCTCTCTGGAAGGATTTCCTCCTCCACCAAAGCAGTACCGATCAACTCTTTGACTACTGCTTTTGGATCACCAGATAACACCTTGATGTCGTAATGCGTTGCAATGACGAGTAGATTCGCCTTTGTACATTTATGTAGCATCTCCCATGTAGGGTTTTCCACAAATGTTTCCAACTTAAAGTCCATGGCTTTATTTTATTAGCCTGTGTGTTTATGAAACGTGATATGCGTACATGTTTATTTACGATAAACACACGACAAAACAACAAAGGAAACGAAACGTGAAGTCCAAAGGTACAACACAACAAACCTTACACGGAACAAGAACCCACAACTAGACAGTGCCAAAAGGCTGCCTAAGTATGATTCCCAATCAGAGACAACGAGCGACAGCTGCCTCTGACTGGGAACCACACCGGCCAACATAGAAATACAAATCTAGAATACTCACACCCTGACCAAACTAGCTAGAGTTCTGTAGGCCAGGGCGTGACATGGCCCAAACATAGACATCTATAATTGGTTCAGATTTGGTCCGGTCCGGACTTCAGAAAGTATTCATACCCCTTGACCTATTCCACATTTAGTTGTGTTACAGCCTGAATTCAAAATGGATTAAATATATGTTTTTCTCAACCATCTACACACAATACCCCATAATGACAAAGTCAAAACATGTTTTTAGACATTTTGGCACTTTTGTTGATAATAATTGTGCCAACAGTTGTTGCCTTCTCACCAAGCTGCTTGCCTATTGTCCTGTAGCCCATCCCAGCCTTGTGCAGGTCTACAATTTTATCCCTGATGTCCTTACACAGCTCTCTGGTCTTGGCCATTAAAGAAAAACTAACAGGTCTGTGAGAGCCGCAATTCTTACTGGTTGGTAGGTGATCAAATACTTATGTCATGCAATAAAATGCAAATGAATTACTTAAAAATCATACAATGTGATTTTCTGGATTTTTGTTTTAGATTCCATCTCTCACAGTTGAAGTGTACCTATGATAAAAATTACAGACCTCTACATGTTTTGTAAGTAGGAAAACCTGCAAAATTGGCAGTGTATCAAATACTTGTTCTCCCCACTGTAGGTATTCACACCCGAATCAATACATGTTAGAAACACTTTTGGCAGTGATTACAGCTGTGAGTCTTTCTGGGTAAGTCTCTAAGAGCTTTGCACACCTGGATTGTACAATATTTGCACATGATTCTTTTTCAAATTCTTCAAGCTCTGTTACGGTAAAACCATGTGTGGTTATTAGCCTATGAGGACGACAACATATTTTGGCTTCAACTTGGCTGTACATACAAATCCTTCCATTAAAAAAAGAACCTGTTTTTCGGTCACATTCATTATAAAAACAGCGATGGTGAGATTCAAATGGTGAGATTAATGCTACCGCTATTTATGGCTTTATTATCTGTCCCTGCGTCAGCCACATAGGCTACAAAAAAATTGGCAACCATACATCCAATCTATTTAGTCCGGCAATGTCCACATTATTCAGATATATTTTCGAATGTAAATATAATTTGAATATCAATGCATTGGCAAGGCCTAAACAGATAAATTATTCCTAAAGTGGTAAAAAAAAAATTGGGGGGGGGGGGTCTATACAGTGCCTTGCAAAAGTATTCATCCCCCTTGGTGTTTTTCCTATTTTGTTGCATTACAACCTGTAATTTAGAAGGATTGTTATTTGGATTTCATGTAATGGACATACACAAAATAGTCCAAATTGGTGAAGTGAAATTTAAAAAATAACTTGTTTCAAAAAATTATACAAAATAAATAACGGAAAAGTGGTGCGTGCATTTATATTCACCCCCTTTGCTATGAAGCCCCTAAATAAGATCTGGTGCAACCGATTACCTTCAGAAGACACATAATTAGATAAATAAAGTCCACCTGTGTGCAATCTAAGTGTCACATGATCTCAGTATATATAAACCTGTTCTGAAAGGCCCCAGAGTCTGCAACACCACTAAGCAAGGGGCACCACCAAGCAAGCGGCACCATGAACATCAAGGAGCTCTCCAAACAGGTCAGGGACAAAGTTGTGGAGAAGTACAGATCAGGGTTGGGTTATAAAAAAATATCAGAAACTTTGAACATCCCACAGAGCACCATTAAATCCATTATTAAAAAATGGAAAGCATATGGCACCACAACAAACCTGCCAAGAGAGGGCCGCCCACCAAAACTCACGGACCAGGCAAGGAGGGCATTAATCAGAGAGGCAACAAAAAGACCAAAGATAACCCTGAAGGAGCTGCAAAGATCCACAGCGGAGATTGGAGTATCTGTCCATAGGACCACTTTAAGCCGTACACTCCACAAAGCTGGGCTTTACGGAAGAGTGGACAGAAAAAAGCCATTGCTTAAAGAAAAAAATAAGCAAACAGGTTTGGAGTTCGCCAAAAGGCATGTGGGAGACTCCCCAAACATATGGAAGAAGGTACTCTGGTCAGATGAGACTAAAATTGAGATTTTTGGCCATAAAGGAAAACGCTATGTCTGGCGCAAACCCAACACCTCTCATCACCCCGAGAACACCATCAACGGCAGGGACTGGGAAACTGGTCAGAATTGAAGGAATGATGGATGGCGCTAAATACAGGGAAATTCTTGAGGGAAACCTGTTTCAGTCTTCCAGAGATTTGAGACTGGGACAGAGGTTTACCTTCCAGCAGGACAATGGCCCTAAGCATACTGCTAAAGCAACACTCAAGTGGTTTAAGGGGAAACATATAAATGTCTTGGAATGTCCTAGTCAAAGCTCAATCCAATTCAGAATCTGTGGTATGACTTAAAGATTGCTGTACACCAGTGGAACCCATCCAACTTGAAGGAGCTGGAGCAGATTTGCCTTGAAGAATGGGCAAAAATCCCAGTGGCTAGATGTGCCAAGCTTTTAGAGACATACCCCAAGAGACTTGCAGCTGAAATTGCAGCAAAAGGTGGCTCTACAAAGTATTGACTTTGGGGAGGTGAATAGTTATGCACACTCAAGTTTTCTGTTTTATTGTCTTATTTCTTGTTTGTTTCACAATCAAAAATATTTTGCATCTTCAAAGTGGTAGGCATGTTGTGTAAATCAAATGATACAAACCCCCCAAAAATCCATTTTAATTCCAGCAACAAAATAGGAAAAATGCCTTATTTTTCATCCAGTTTGCTACCAGAATAAGAGTCGTAAAAACACATCATACTGACATCTTTTCAACCAGGTTTTGCCAATCTGGTAGGCAATAGGCATTTTAGATACATTGATGCAATGTGCTTTGACACTTAAGTATCTATGAGCATGCTTGTGAAACATAGGCTACAAAAGTTGTATAGGCCTAATCTTATGCATTAAAACATCGGACTACTATAACTACATGGTTATGACATCTGATTGACATACTAGAAAATATTAGTCATAGATAAACAATTTCTAAGTTATCTGTCTGTCAAGTGTAATTGGCTGACAAGTTACATTTACTGAGGCCCTGTAATATGAGTTAGCATACTGCTTTACACACGCTCCAGACAATGTAGCCTATGGAGTGTGCATGAGGCACTAGGTCTTACCTCCCGTGTTTGTGCGCTTGGTACAACAGTCTTCTTTGGTCGGAGTTAGTGGTCGTTTACGAGAGTCTGGGGGAACCGACAAGAATATACCGTTATATCCAACTGCTCCACCTGCCATCATTTCCCGAAACAGTTTGTTGCAAAATTGCGTTATTGCACCGCGCCCTCACCACATGTATGGAAGCGTGTTGTCCCTCACAAAATAATACAGGTTTTTTTTCCGTTTTGATTTAAAATGTCTTTACGTTTTCCTGTTTGAGAACACCAAAATGACAGGCAACAGCGCATTCGGTCCTGTTTGTTCTTCTCGAATCTGCTTGCAGTTGGCTGACAGAGCGTCATAGAAAGCTAAATATAAAAATCCATTGAGTGAAATGCATTCATTCGCGCGCTCCTGTCACTTCAAAACCTGTGTTCAGGAATTCTCGTCTTGCCCGTCATTTCTACGCAATAGTCAGGCATCAAGGTGCCTTTAAATAATGCCGTAAATCAGTAGTGACACTGATGAACTAGCCTATCAAAAAGGTAACCATTTGAATTTGCCTAGAATAGCCTGGTGAAAATATATATTTTTAAGCCATCTTCATGCCATCTTCTAGGATAAACATAGCCTAAAGTAAGTCCACGGCAGTTCGTTTGCAGTAAGTGCAGCTGTTGTTATTGTTGTCTTTGAAGTGCAAGATGATGGAAATATTGTTTCAAAGCTGCAAGTGGGCCTAGACCACACTGCCGCTGCAGATGAGAGATTAAGCAAACGGCCCACCAGGGCAGAGCATCTTCGGCCGAAGATGTCAGAAGAGCGAATTAGCTGACGTCACGTGGATCAGTATCCACTTTTTTACTCCCTGGGCCTCTCGCTTTATCAACGGTTCGGAAATCTATATATTCCTCCCTAGAACCTCACCAGTAGGAACAGGTTGATGGTTTCAGCCATGGTATTCTCATTTTCCTTGTACTGACTACCTAACAAGCCTCGGGTGAGTATTTTTCGGACTACTCAGGTACCTCAACCATTTATTCGTTTTTTCTTGTGTGACCAGACCAGAAGAAGGCCTATTTTGTTTACAAACTCACAAAGAAGACTGATATATATATAAGTGAGGAGAACAAGTATATGATACACTACCGATTTTGCAGGTTTTCCTACTTACAAAGCATGTAGAGGTCTGTAATTTTTATCATAGGTACACTTCAACTGTGAGAGACGGAATCTAAAACAAAAATCCAGAAAATCACATTGTATGATTTTTAAGTAATTAATTTGCATTTTATTGCATGACATAAGTATTTAATCACCTACCAACCAGTAAGAATTCCGGCTCTCACAGACCTGTTAGTTTTTCTTTAATAAGCCCTCCTGTTCTCCAATCATTACCTGTATTAACTGCACCTGTTTGAACTCGTTACCTGTATAAAAGACACCTGTCCACACACTCAATCAAACAGACTCCAACCTCTCCACAATGGCCAAGACCAGAGAGCTGTGTAAGGACATCAGGGATAAAATTGTAGACCTGCACAAGGCTGGGATGGGCTACAGGACAATAGGCAGGCAGCTTGGTGAGAAGGCAACAACTGTTGGCGCAATTATTAGAAAATGGAAGAAGTTCAAGATGACGGTCAATCACCCTCAGTCTGGGGGTCCATGCAAGGGCTCACCTCGTGGGGCATCAATGATCATGAGGAAGGTGAGGGATCAGCCCAGAACTACATGGCAGGACCTGCCATCATCACCTGAAGAGAGCTGGGACCACAGTCTCAAAGAAAACCATTAGTAACACACTACGCCGTCATGGATTAAAATCCTGCAGCGCACGCAAGGTCCCCCTGCTCAAGCCAGCGCATGTCCAGGCCCGTCTGAAGTTTGCCAATGACCATCTGGATGATCCAGAGGAGGAATGGGAGATGGTAATGTGGTCTGATGAGACAAAGATATAGCTTTTTGGTCTAAACTCCACTCACCGTGTTTGGAGGAAGAAGAAGGATGAGTACAACCCCAAGAACACCATCCCAACTGTGAAGCATGGAGGTGGAAACATCATTCTTTGGGGATGATTTTCTGCAAAGGGGACAGGACGACTGCACCGTATTGAGGGGAGGATGGATGGGGCCATGTATCGCGAGATCTTGGCCAACAACCTCCTTCCCTCAGTAAGAGCATTGAAGATGGGTCGTGGCTGGGTCTTCCAGCATGACAACGACCCGAAACACACAGCCAGGGCAACTAAGGAGTGGCTCTGTAATAAGCATCTCAAGGTCCTGGAGTGGCCTAGCCAGTCTCCAGACCTGAACCCAATAGAAAATCTTTGGAGGGAGCTGAAAGTCCGTATTGCCCAGCGACAGCCCCGAAACCTGAAGGATCTGGAGAAGGTCTGTATGGAGGAGTGGGCCAAAATCCATGCTGCAGTGTGTGCAAACCTGGTCAAGACCTATAGGAAATGTATGATCTCTGTAATTGCAAACAAAGGTTTCTGTACCAAATATTAAGTTCTGCTTTTCTGATGTATCAAATACTTATGTCATGCAATAAAATGCAAATTAATTACTTAAAAATCATACAATGTGATTTTCTGGATTTTTGTTTTAGATTCCGTCTCTCACAGTTGAAGTGTACCTATGATAAAAATTACAGACCTCTACATGCTTTGTAAGTAGGAAAACCTGCAAAATCGGCAGTGTATCAAATACTTGTTCTCCCCACTGTATATATGTATATGTTTTTTTTTTGGTACTCTTGATTTTTTATGATCACTTTTACTATGCACTTAAAATAGTAGGTACCCCTTTATTTATTTTATTTCTCAGAATAGTCCCTGATTACACTAAATAGGGTTTTTATTATCTGTTATTACAGAGAACCCTTGGTTTGGTCTTGAACATAAGTTTCTGTTGAGTTGAATTTCAAGAGCCGGATAACAACTAGCTCAGAGTTTATGGTAAAAGCTATTTTCACTTTAAGTTGACTTAAATGGTGAAGATCTCGGTTCCTTATACAGTGCCTTCGGAAAGTTTTCAGACCCCTTGACTTTTTCCACATTTTGTTACGTTACAGCCTTATTCTAAAATTGATTAAAAATGGGGTTTTTCCCCTAATCAATCTACACACAATACCCCATAATGACAAAGCAAAAACAGAGTTTATGAAATTGTTGCTAATTTATAAAATAAATATATAATTTACATAAGTATTCAGACCCTTTACTCAGTACTTTGTTGAAGTAACTTTGGCAGCGATTACAGCAGCGAGTCTTCTTTGGTATGACGCTACAAGCTTGAAACACCTATATTTGGGGAGTTTCTCCCATTCTTCTCTGCAGATCTTCTCAAGCTCTGTCAGGTTGGATGTTTGATCGGGTTCAAGTCCGGGCTCTGGCTGGGCTACTCAAGGACATTCAGAAACTTGTCCCAAAGCCACTCCTGCGTTGTCTTGGCTGTGTGCTTAGGGTTGTTGTCCTGTTGGAAGGTGAACCTTCGCCCCAGTCTGAGGTCCTGAGTGCTCTGGAGCAGGTTTTCATCAACGATCTCTCTGTTCTTTGCTCCATTCATATTTTCCTCGATCCTCACTAATCTCCCAGTCCCTGCCACTGAAAAACATCCCCACAGCATGATGCTGCCACCACCATGCTTCACCATAGGGATGGTGCAGGTTTCCTCCAGACGTGACGCTTGGCATTCAGGCCTAAGAGTTCAATCTTGGTTTCATCAGACCAGAGAATCTTGTTTCTCATCGTCTGAGAGTCTTTAGGTGCCTTTTGGGAAACTCCAAGCGGGCTGTCATGTGCCTTTTACTGAGGAGTGGCTTCTGTCTGGCCACTCTACTGTAAAGGCCTGATTGGTGGAGTGCTGCAGAGATGGTTGTCCTTCTGGAAGGTTCTCCCATCTCACAGAGGAACTCTAGAGCTCTGTCAGAGTGACCATGGGGTTCTTGGTCACCTTCCTGACCAAGTCCCTTCTCCACCAATTGCTCAGTTTGGCCGGGCGGCCAGCTCTAGGAAGAGTCTTGGTGATTCCAAACTTCTTCCATTTAAGAATGATGGAGGCCACTGTGTTCTTGGGGACCTTTAATGCTGCAGACATTTTTTGGTACCATTCCCCAGATCTGTGCCTCGACACAATCCTGTCTCGGGAGATCTACGGACAGTTCCTTCGACCTCATGGCTTGGTATTTGCTCTGACATGCACGGTAAACTGTGGGACCTTATATAGACAGGTGCGTGCCTGTCCAAATCATATCCAATCAATTGAATTTACCACAGATGGACTCCAATCAAGTTGAAGAAACATCTCAAGGATGATCAATGGAAACAGGATGCACCTGAGCTCAATTTCGAGTCTCATAGCAAAGGGTCTGAATACTTACAGTACCAGTCAAAAGTTTGGACACACCTACTTATTCAAGGGTTTTTCTTTATTTTCACTATTTTCTACATTGTAGAATAATAGTGAAGACATCAAAACTATGAAATAACACATATGGAATCATGTAGTAACCAAAAAAGTGTTAAACAAATCAAAATATATTTTAGATTTTAGATTCTTCAAATAGCCACCCTTGAATGGCGTATCACTGCAGAATGCTGTGGTAGCCATGCTGGTTAAGTGTGCCTTGAATTCTAACTTAATCACAGACAGTGTCACCAGCAAAAGCACCCCCCACACAATAACACCTCCTCCTCCATGCTTTACGTTGGGAACTACACATGCGGAGATCATCCGTTCACCCACACCACGTCTCACAAAGCCACTCCAGACCAAAGGACACATTTCCACCGGTCTAATGTACATTGCTTGTGTTTCTTGGCCCAAGCAGGTCTCTTCTTCTTATTGGTGTCATTTAGTAGTGGTTCCTTTGCAGCAATTCGACCATGAAAGCCTGATTCACACAGTCCCCTCTGAACAGTTGATGTTGAGATGTGTCTGTTACTTGAACTCCAAGAAGCATTTATTTTGGCTGCAATTTCTGAGGCTGATAACTCTAATGAACTTATCCTCTGCAGCAGAGTTAACTCTGGATCTTCCATTCCTGTGGCGGTCCTCATGAGAGCCAGTTTCGTTATAACGCTTGATGGTTTTTGTGACTGCACTTGAAGAAACTTTCAAAGTTCTTGACATTTTCCTCATTGACTGACCTTCATGTCTTAAAGTAATGATGGACTGTCGTTTTATTTGAGCTATTCTTGCCATAATATGGACTTGGTCTTTTACCAAATAGGGCTATCTTCTGTATACCCCCCTACCTTGTCACAACACAACTGATTGGCTCAAAAGCATTAAGAAGGAAAGAAATTCCACAAATTACTTTTAAGAAGGCACACATGTTAATTGAAATCCATTCCAGGTGACTACCTCATGAAGCTGGTTGAGAGAATGCCAAGAGTGTGTAAAGCTGTCATCAAGGCAAAGGGTGGCTATTTGAAGAATCTCAAATCTCAAATATATTTTGATTTGTTTAACACTTTTTTGGTTACTACATGATTCCATATGTGTTATTTCATAGTTTTGATATCTTCACTATTATTATACAATGTAAAAAATAGTTTAAAAAAATAATAAAAATTAATGAGTAGGTGTGTCCAAACTTTTGACTGGTAGTTTATGTAAATAAGGTATTTCTGTTTTGGTTTTTTATGTATTTGAAAAATATTCTAAAAACCTGTTTTCGCTTTGTCATTACGGGTTATTGTGTGTAGATTGCTTAGGATTTTTTTTTCTAATCAATTGAAGAATAAGGCTGTAACGTATCAAAATGTGGAAAAAGTCAAGTGGTTTGAATACTTTCCGAAGGCACTGTAGCTTACGTTCACTGCTCCTATGTTTTTGACTCATCCTACAGTTCATACTTTTATATTATCTTTGTTGCTTTCCCTTTGTTTATAGTTTCTCTTAATACTAGGGGGTTACGAAACCATGTGAAGCGCAAGGCCATTTTTTAAAATTTGCTAAAGAACTTCAAACAGATTTTTGTTTTATTCAAGAGTCGCACTCAATTTCTGCTGATGCCAACTTCTGGAAGTCACAGTGTGGCAACGATATTTGCCTTTCCCATGGCTCTGAACGCTCCGCTTGTAACGATCCCGGCAGTCTGAGTCGGGTCCTGTCTGGTGACTAGTTTTTCCTGTTCGTGATCTCCAGTTTCCCGAGGGTTCGGGAACGCTCCGGGGAGCTCTCTTGTTTTCCGCACCTGCATCCCATCAGCAATCTGCACACCTGGTCCTGATCATCACCCTTCTTAGGCTCTGGCCAAACATCCAGTTCCTGCCGGATCGTTAGCCATGAACAGTAGGTTTATCAGAGTATCAGTCCTAGAGCTTCTAGCGTTAGTTTTGTTGTTTTGTACCTTGTTGGTTTATTGTTGACTTACCTCCGTTTTTGTTCCATCTCCAGTCACTCGTCCGGAACCCTCACCCTACCTCTGCCTGATGGTCGGCGGCTGCCGAGCCATCATTGGACCAACAACTGCACCCTCAACAACTCATCCACGCCGCCCGCTCTGTTCCCTGGATTATCCTGCACCTTTTTGAATCTGTAATAAACCCTCACCTTCGTTCAACTCTCCTTGTCCTGGTCTGCTTCTGGGTTCTGTCTGAGGGAACCGTGACAGAACGATCCGGCCAGTAATGAACCCAGCGGACCTGGACTCTGTTCGCCATGCCATTACCCATCAGGAGAAGATGTTGGGCCATCATAGCACGGTACTACAGGAGATCGCGTTGTCAGTTCGGAACCTTTCTACCGGTCTGACGGAGGTCCAGAACCAACGCAAGTTTCCGGTGGAGGATCCACTACCGGTTTCACCCATCTCGCCTGCCGCTTCTGGAGCTGTGTCCTTCCGTGAGCCCGAGGTTCCGAGCGCCGGATAGATATGAGGGGGAGCTGGGAAGATGCCGTTCCTTCCTTATGCAGTGTGGATTAGTGTTCGATCTACAGCCCTACTCTTATGCCACAGACAAGGCTAGGATAGCCTTTGTGATTGCGTTGCTGCGTGGTCGAGCGCTGGAGTGGGCTTCAGCCGTTTGGGAACGACAAGACCCCTGCATGGCTTCATACCAGGGGTTCACGGCCGAGATGAGGAAGCTCTTCGACCATTCCGTCCGAGGGAGGGACGCAGCTAGGCGCCTGTTTTCGCTTCACCAAGGAACTCGTAGCGTGGCCGACTTCGTGATCGAGTTCAAGACGTTGGCGGTGGAGAGTGGGTGGAACGAGGAGTCTCTGCAAGCGGCCTTTTACCAGGGTCTGTCGGAGCAGCTCAAGGATGAGTTGATCTCCTATCCGGAGCCTAGTGACCTGGACAGCTTGGTAGCCTTGTCTATTCGGGTGGATAATCGAGTCCGAGAGCGAAGGAGGGAGAAGCAATGGGGTCCGTCCAATCGATCAGCTTCTCAGTTCCCAGTCGGGTCGGGTGGTGGACCAGAACACGTCGATCATTCTCCACCACAATGGATTAGTGGAGAGGTCCTCTCTCCCGATTCTGAACCCATGCAAGTGGGGCGGCACGGGTTAACCAAGGAGGAGCGTCAACATAGACGTAAGACCAACTGCTGCCTCTACTGTGGTAGCTCGGGACATTACATCTCCACTTGTTCCCGGCGGTCGTCAAACTGCCCGGCTCGCTAAAGTTGGGAGGACTTTTAGCGAGCCAGTTTCAACCTCTCAGTACCTCTGTCAGACCCGTTTCCCGGCTACCCTTGTGAACAGGAATCAGAGCTTAGCGCTTAACGCTTTATCGATTCAGGTGCCGGTGGAAGCTTTCTTGATGCCGAGTTGGTGGAACAGCTGGGGCTTTCCAAGGAGCAATTGCCGGAAGCCATTGAAGCGACCACTCTGAACGGCAGTAGTCTGGCACGTATCACGATGAGGACTGAACCGGTTAAGATGCGGTTGTCGGGGAATCATTCTGAGATGATTTCATTCTTCATTCTGCCGTCTTCCCATGTTCCTCTGGTCCTTGGATACCCCTGGCTGAAGGAACACAATCCCACGTTCGATTGGGTGACGGGCAAGGTAACGAGTTGGAGCCTTGATTGTCATGCTAACTGTCTCAAGACTGCCTGCCCCCATTCGGTTCCCAGTCAGGTGATTGAGGCTAAACCCCCAGATTTGTCCCTGGTTCCCGAGACATATCACGATTTGGGGAAGTTTTCAGTAAGCAGAAGGCTCTGTCACTCCCTCCCCACCGACCATATGATTGTGCCATCAACCTGGTCCCTGGAGCTGTCTACCCCAAGGGAAGGTTATACAGTATCTCCCGACCTGAACGTGAGGCGTTGGAGACCTACATCAAGGAGTCCCTAGCTGCTGGTCTCGTTCGTCCCTCGTCATCACCCCTGGGGGCAGGATTCTTCTTTGTGGGTAAGAAGGATGGCTCTCTTCGACCGTGTATTGATTATCGGGGGTTGAATGACATCACGGTCAAGAACAAGTATCCCCTGCCCTTGATGAGTTCTGCCTTCGACTCCTTACAGGGTGCTACGGTGTTCACCAAGCTAGACCTACGCAATGCGTATCACCTGGTCCGGATCAGAGAAGGGGACGAGTGGTTGACGGGTTTCAATACACCGATGGGTCACTTCGAGTATCAGGTGATGCCGTTTTGACTGACCAATGCTCCAGCGGTATTCCAGAGTATGGTGAACGACGTCCTGAGAGATATGATCGGTCTCTTTGTGTTTGTTTACCTGGATGACATTCTGATCTTCTCGAAGGAACCTTCCGACCACGTCCAGCATGTCCGGCAGGTTCTGCAGCGATTGTTGGAGAATCGCCTGTTCGTGAAGGCCGAGAAGTGCGAGTTTCACGCCCACACGACATCCTTTCTCGGGTACATCATCTCCAGGGGAGAGATTAGGATGGACCAGGAGAAGGTTAGAGCGGTTCTGGAATGGGCCCAGCCCGGTACGAGATTGCAGCTCCAGAGATTTTTGGGGTTTGCGAATTTCTACCGCAGATTCATCCGGGATTACAGCCGTGTGGCCGCTCCATTAACTGCCTTGACTTCCAGTATCAGGACCTTCAAGTGGAATCCGGAGGCGGATCGAGCGTTTCTGGATTTGAAGAGGCGATTCACCAACGCACCGATTCTCTCTCAACCGGACACGGCCCGTCAGTTCGTCGTTGAAGTGGACGCGTCTGATGTGGGAGTTGGCGCCATCCTGTCGCAGCGATGCTCCACGGACAGTAAACTCCATCCCTGCGCCTACTACTCTGTCGCCTTTCGCCTGCGGGAGAGGAATTACGATGTGGGTAACCGGGAGCTTCTCGCGGTGAAACTTGCCTTGGAGGAGTGGCGCCACTGGTTGGAGGGGCGGAGCAACCGTTTTATTGTCTGGACTGACCACAAGAATCTTGCTTACGTGCAATCGGCTAAACGTCTCAACTCCCGTCAGGCCAGGTGGGCATTGTTTTTCGGACGATTCAAGTTTTTCCTGACGTTCCGACCTGGATCTAAGAACGGCAAGGCGGACGCCTTGTCCCGGATGTTCTCCAAGACGGAGGAGAGTGGGTCCAAGACCGAGACAATTCTCCCCCGGAACTGCGTCGTGGGAGCAGTTATGTGGAAGATTGAGGAGGAGGTGCTGGCGGCCCTTCGGACTCAGGCCGGTCCCGGTAACGGTCCACCCGGTCGGTTGTTTGTGCCTGAGTCGGTTCGTCCTGCTGTCCTCAAATGGTCCCACGCCAGTAAGATGGCTTGTCACCCTGGCGTGGCTCGGACAATGGCGTTTCTTCGCAGACGCTTTTTGGTGGCCTGCCATGGCGAGGATACTCGGGGTTTTGTTGCTGCCTGTCCAGTGTGTGCGCAGAATAAGAGTACCAATCGGCCCAGCTCTGGACTACTTCACCCCCTTCCTATTCCCCGGCGACCATGGTCGCATCTGGCCCTGGACTTCGTCACTGGGTTGCCCGGCTTCTGAGGGGAACACGGTCGTTCTGACTATCGTGGACAGATTCAGCAAGTTCGCCCACTTTGTGCCAATTGCCAAGCTTCCCTCTGCCTCGGAGACGTCCGAGATCCTGGTTAGGGGAGGTTTTCAGGGTCCACGGTTTGCCCAGTGATATCGTTTCCGACCGTGGCCCTCAGTTTACCTCTGCTGTCTGGAAGTCCTTCTGTTTGGCCATTGGAGCTACAGTCAGTCTCACATCTGGTTTTCACCCCCAATCCAATGGTCAGGCGGAGAGAGCCAACCAGAAGATGGAATCCACGCTACGCTGTCTGGTCTCTTCCAACCCCACCTCCTGGGTCTCTCAGTTGCCTTGGGTTGAGTATGCCCACAATACTCTCCCTACATCTGCCACTGGGATGTCTCCCCTTCCAGTGCCTGTATGGCTACCAACCTCCCTTGTTCCCTTCTCAGGAGAAGGAGCTCTCAGTGCCTTCTGTTCAGGCCCATATTCGTCGTTGCCACCGGACCTGGCATCGGGCCAGAAAGGCACTCCTTAGAGTTTCGGACCGGTATCAGCTCCAGGCGAATCGTCGCCGGATCCCCGCTCCCACCTACACCATCGGAGATAGGGTCTGGTTGGCCACACGGGATCTTCCTTTACGGACTGAGTCTAGGAAGTTGTTACCGAAGTTCATTGGTCCGTTTGTGGTGGAGAAGGTGATCAATCCAGTGGCAGTTCGACTCAAACTACCGAGGACGCTCAGAGTCCATCCCACCTTTCATGTCTCCTGCCTCAAGCCTGTCTTCCTCAGTCCTCTGTTGCCTCCTCCGCCTCCTCCTCCTCCTCCTCGGATGATCGGAGGTGGTCCTGCCTACACGGTGCGTCGCATCATGGATTCCAGACGGCGGGGCCGGGGTTTCCAGTATCTCGTGGACTGGGAGGGGTATGGTCCTGAAGAGAGGAGTTGGATTCCGCGGCGACAGGTCCTAGATGCTGACCTCATCAGTGATTTCTACCGCCTCCATCCTGGCGCTCCGGGAGGTCCGCCCGGTGGCGTTGTCGGAGGGGGGTACTGTAACGATCCCGGCAGTCTGAGTCGGGTCCTGTCTGGTGACTAGTTTTCCTGTTCGTGATCTCCAGTTTCCCCGAGGGGTTCGGGAACGCTCCGGGGAGCTCTCTTGTTTTCCGCACCTGCATCCCATCAGCAATCTGCACACCTGGTCCTGATCATCACCCTTCTTAGGCTCTGGCCAAACATCCAGTTCCTGCCGGATCGTTAGCCATGAACAGTAGGTTTATCAGAGTATCAGTCCTAGAGCTTCTAGCGTTAGTTTTGTTGTTTTGTACCTTGTTGGTTTATTGTTGACTTACCTCCGTTTTTGTTCCATCTCCAGTCACTCGTCCGGAACCCTCACCCTACCTCTGCCTGATGGTCGGCGGCTGCCGAGCCATCATTGGACCAACAACTGCACCCTCAACAACTCATCCACGCCGCCCGCTCTGTTCCCTGGATTATCCTGCACCTTTTTGAATCTGTAATAAACCCTCACCTTCGTTCAACTCTCCTTGTCCTGGTCTGCTTCTGGGTTCTGTCTGAGGGAACCGTGACACCGCTGGGGTCATTACAATGAAAAATACCTTTGATGGTAATGTTCTACACTCGGACTGTGACCGCTTTGGTCACTTTATTTGTCTTGTGATCAGTTACAATGACATTACGCTCATTACTGTAAACTTCTACGGGTACAACACCAAACATGAGAATGATGAGTTGCTTCAATCTATAGAAAAACATATACTTAATTGGTTATCTAAATGTCCCAATTAATTATTATTGATAGGAGGGGACTTTAACATTACTATAGATCATTCAACTGATAGATGGCCCCCAGGTAGGCCAACCAATCAGAATTTGGGTTTAATACTTTTTCTGGAAATGTTTGATCTTACTGATATATGGAGAGAGGTTTCCGGCCGACAGATTCACTCACTTGTAGTAACAAAACAGGTTCCAGACAGTCCAGAATAGATTTTTGGCTTATATTGAAATGTATCGATAGTGAGTGTATTACTACAAATCTTTGAACTACTCACCTCACAGACCATAGGGACATTTATATTGATGTCAAAATATTTACCCCTGATACTAACCTTGGTAGCGCATCCTACTGGAAGATAAATAGCTCCTTATTAAATAATGATATAGTTCAGTTTGAGGTTAAAGGTCTGCTCTCACACTTTTGGGAAAGGGCTTCTGAAGAAAAATCTTATTGCAAGAACTGGGAGCTCTTTAGATTTGAGGTGGCCAAATACCTTAGAAAATATGGTAGTAATCTTGCTAAGACCAGAAGAGCTGAGGAGGAAAAGGTGATCATTAAGATAACTTCCCTTTCTCAGAGGTCCCCAGCCAGCCTCTCGGGGGAGGAGAAGATGGAACTGATTGAGTTACAAAATAAACTGGATAATATACAGTATATAGATTAAAAGCAGAAGGAGCCTTTATTAGATCTAGGAAAAAATGGCTTGAGGAGGGAGAACATAATTCATCCTATTTCTTTAGACTTGAGAAATGTCACTCTACAAATAACACTATCCATAAGTTAAACATTGATGGTGTTATTACAGATGACCAAAAATGTATCGCCAACTACTGTAGCAATTTTTACAGGAAATTGTATAGCTCTACGTACACTCAGAAATCCACAGATATGTTTTTTGACTCACTGAATAATGTTCACTCTATCAGTGATACAGAATCTAAACAGTGTGATGAACCCATCATTGTTGAAGAGATTATCGAGTCTATCAAACATCTAAAGAACAATAAATCCCCAGGTATTGATGGAATTACATCAGGTTATTTTACATCAAGTTATTTTCTGAACAAGTAGCTCCCTTCCTACTTGAAGTCTTTTTAGAGAGTATTAAAAACAATGTTCTCCCTAATACAATGAGTCAGGGGTTTATAACACCAATACCTAAACCTAAAAAATAAGTGCTGCTCATCGATAACTGGTGTCCAATTTGTCTTCTTAATTATGAGTATAAGATATTAGCCTTACTACTTGCAAAAATAATTAAAGAAGTCCTGGATGCAATCATTGATGAAACAGTCTGGCTTTATGGGGAATATACATATTTCTAACAATATCAGACTAGTATTAGACATACTTGACAACTCAGTTCCAGTGGAACTCTGCTTTTCATCGGCAAGTTTTCTTGTCATGGTCCTTAATTTATAAGCATAGTTTTTCTCCACAGATATTATATATGGAATAATCGGGACATATTGTATAAAAAAATGTTTTTAGAATATTGGTTCCGAAATAATATCCTATTGGTGAGCCAACTTGTAAATGCAGAGGGTCTTTCACGTAATTATACATAATTATTTTCACTTTACAAGATCCCTGTAACACCTAAAGATTTTGTAATTGTTTTAGATTACATTCCCTCAGGTGTTGCTTTACACCTGACCCTCAGAACATACCTACGATTAACCCTGTTGACTCATCAGCAGGAAAGATATGTTTTTCTTTTGGTCCATTCAACAACAATAGAGCTATACAAGCCTTGTTTCAGCAGGATGTTGTATTTATACCTTATGTCATGCCTTATTGGAATGGTTTTATTGATAATATCTGTTGGAAAAAAGTTTGGATGTTGCCACACACATACCTACTTATTAAAAAATTAAGGAAGTTTCTTTTTAAATTATTCATAAATATTATCCTGCCAACCACTATATGAAAAACTTTTAGAAAAACATTAATTCAAAGTGTACCTTTTGTAATGACCACCCAGAAATGGTGCTGCATCTTTTTTGGCATTGTATTCATGTAAGGAATATGTGGCCAGACATCAGTAGATTTATAATTGAATACATCTATGAAGATTTTACACTATTATGGAGAGATGCCCTGCTTGGATTGTTTACCTACAATAGAAATAAGTTGAAACAATTGTATGTAAGCGAGAGGTTTTACTCCGCCCAGACCGGACACTGGAGGCCTGATTTTAACATGGACATAGTCCCAGTCTGTATTATATATATACTAAACAAAAGTATAAATGCAACATGCAACAATTTCAACAAGTTTACTGAGTTACAGTTCATATAAGGAAATCAGTCAATTGAAAGAAATGTATTAGGCCCTAATCTATGGATTTCACATGACTGGGCAGGGGTGCAGCCATGGGTGGGCCTGGAAGGGCATAGGCCCACCCATTTGGGAAAAAGGCCCACCCTCTGGGGAGCCAGGCCTAGCCAATCAGAATGAGTTTTTCCCCACAAAAGGGATTTATTACAGACAGAAATACTCAGCTGTACTTTCATGAGCTGAAATACTTTCATCAGCTGTCGGGGTGGCTGGTCTGAGACGATCCCGCAGGTGAAGAAGCCAGATGTGGAGGTCCTGAGCTGGCGTGGTTACACATGGTCTGTGGTTGTGAGGCCTGTTGGAAATTCTCTAAAACGATGTTGGAGGTGGGTTATGGTAGAGAAATGAACATTAAATTCTCTTGCAACAGCTCTGGTGGACATTCCTGCAGTCAGCATGCCAATTGCACGCTCCCTCAAAACTTGAGACATCTGGCCTCCCGAGGGGCGCAGGAGTCTGAGGCACTGCATCACTACAGACCTGCGTTCGATCCCAGGCTGTGTCACAACTGGCCATTTTCATCAATAACAAAACTACATTTAAGTAAAGCATAACATGTCTAAAGATTACTTTTCAACATTGCCTGCTCCAGAGTGTTCCCACTACTTAGAAAAACTAAATATTGTAGGGCTTCCCTCATGCCCCTTTTCATGATGGACGGTGCTAGCAAGCTACTGACCGGAACAAGACCAAGAACACAAACAAAGGGACTATACAGCTACAAGTAGTGAGTGGAGTTACAAACTGACTATACTAAACAATTTAAATGTCTTCCTGTGATGAAATGTTTTCCACACACATTGCTACATGTAGCCTACTTTGACACCAGGTCCACACATTTCCCACTCTCCCAAGCAGAATAGCCTGAGGCCACAGGGCTCTTCTCCCAGGCTCTATTTCCCTAGGTGGGAGCATTGCAAACCGTAGGTTGGGACTTTTGACGTGGTTACATGTACATTGAACAACAACAACACAGCAGTTTTTCGGCATGTTTTGTTATTTCGGTATAGCTAAAAATCAACCTAGAAGTTGTCTCTTTTACAATGGGGGTCAATGGGAAAGAACGTTTGTTTTCCCCAATTTGTGGGCACGGTCGAGGGGAATTCCTTCTTATGACGTGAATATCGACTCGGAGTATAGATGCGGTAAAGAGGTCAATGGAACTCGACCAAAACAATGGAAATGCCGTGGGGGAAAGATCCCGAATCTCCTTATTGACCCCCAGACAAATTTGCCTCCATTTAGGCTAATGTTTATATGTGTATTACCCATCAGATTATAGCGCTTGTATGGATGTCAATCCCAATACATGTTCATGTCATCGCCACCAATCAACTACATTAGTTAAAAACGACTTTGACTACCACCACCGATTTCTCTATGCTAGCTATGTTACCAGCTTATAAGAACGGGAGTTAGCATTTAGCAGTCACTGCTTCTAAACCTGAAAAGCGACTACTTCTAAATGTTATGCAGTGAAAACAGCCAAATATATATCCAAATCTGACTTTAGTAACCACATTGTGGGCCTGTTACAATACATCAATCATGACGGATTTGACCAATATCACTTTGTTAGATTAGATTTGTTGAATGTGCGGCAATCCGGTCTCCTTCTTCTATCCCCCACGGTCTGCATACCATTAACACATCTATCGCCATTGAGGGCTTCCATAATTTTAAAGTAGTCAACTGGGTGGGGATTCCTATGAGTTGGGCGCAATCAGCCAATGAAGAAGAAGAAAATTGAATACTTTAAAATGGATATAGCCTCAATGGCGCTGCCCGTACTGTCACAGAAGCTATAATGGTACAGATACACAGAGAGTCCTCTATTTATCTCTATGACCTGTTGTTCAATCAATCAATGAAATTCATTTATACAGCCCTTTTTACGTCAGCAGATGTCACAAAGTACTATACAGAAACCCAGCCTAAAACCCCAAACAGTAAGCAATGCAGATGTAGAAGCACGGTGGCTAGGAAAAACTTCCTAGAAAGGCAGGAACCTAAGAAGAAACCTAGAGAGGAACCAGGCTCTGAGGGGTGGCTAGTCCTCTTCTGGCTGTGCCGGCTGGAGATAATACATGGCCATTAAGGCCAGATTGTTCTTTAAGATGTTCAAACGTTCATAGATGACCAGCAGGTTCACACACATATCTGCCCTCTCATTGGCTAGAATGGTCCCACCTGATCTCGCCTGCCTTCCATCTTTGAGGACATGTATTTCCGTTGTTAGAGCGGTCA
Source organism: Coregonus clupeaformis (assembly GCF_020615455.1). Classification (NCBI taxonomy): domain Eukaryota; kingdom Metazoa; phylum Chordata; class Actinopteri; order Salmoniformes; family Salmonidae; genus Coregonus; species Coregonus clupeaformis. Next base: position 1,729,575 of record NC_059215.1, read on the forward strand.
ATTGACTATCTTGTCAATATAATAGACAATCTTTGGTTCACCCCAAAAATGGACCAAACCACTATGAAGCTAATTTTCTTCATACCTTTTACACCAACTTTCATATACCAAATGACAGGTGTGAATTTGCATTAAGTTTTGAAATAATGTAACTAGATAGGTTTAATAAGTCAATACAGAATTTTATTCATTTTGGAATAATTTCATGATATATCACCCGTTTTTTAGAGGGGGCAACAGGTAGTCAAGCGGTTAAGAGCGTTGGATCAGTAACCGAAAGGTCGCTGGTTTGAATCCCAGAGCCAGCAAGGTGGAAAAATCTGCTGTTCGAACCCCCAACAACTGCTCCCCGGGCGCCGTGGATGTCCATTAAGCCAGCCCCCCCTCTATAGATACTTTATGGAAAACTGTCATTATTGGAACAGGTAACAAAAAAACAGGTGGTTGGTTCTCAGTTTGACGGGGGACTCATTGGTTACAGCCTCCCTCTCTTCAGTGTCCCATTCCGTGATTGGCTGAACTTCCGAGCCAGTGGTCAGCTTTGACACCCTGTCTGCCAGTCGCTGATGGACCTGGAGAGAGGACGAGAGGGGAACTGATGGAGGAATGGAAAGAGAAAGGGGGAGAGAAAAGAGATGATACATACAGTATGTTTCTGTAATAACATTTGTATATTATGCTCTTGTAAAATGCCTGACACTAGTATTATAGGCCTACACTTTGTGCTATGACCCTCTATGATAATGCACCTGTAGTATGTGCAGCCTCTTGAGTGTTAGAATCGCCAGCTCTCTCAGCCCATCTCCAGTCAAGTCCAAGTAGATGACGGACAGCAATGGGCTCTTGAAGCTCCGCCTCCACTGCGGTTGTAACAGTCCTCCTGTCCCTCTCATTGGTTGCTGGACCTTGTAGCAAAGCAGCTCCTTCATTGGAGAGAGGCATAGGAGACCCTCAGCACATCAGTTCATCGTTATTTGATTGAGAAAGTTTAAAGCCACACTCTGAAAGGTAATTACCATCAAAGAATAGACCACTCCTGGACATCCCTGAGAACACAATGTACTGACCATTCTGACCATAGAAACCAAACTGACCACACAGTGACCGTAGACTAGAAAGTGCCTGGACCCCCTAGAGAACACAAAACACTGACCAGAACAAAATAGAATATCCTTACTGACCACCACAGAGTATGAAAAAGCTTTATTCAACAAATGACTGGCATTCTACCACCGCAATAAGATATGGGTGTGCGACTTTCATTTAATTCGATTTCTGAGGTAATGTTCTGTTAGTTAGTACCTCTCGCAAATGGTTTGTGTTCTATATTCATGTATTCTTAGTATCTAATAGGCCTGTGATACTAACCTGTAAACAACAGCCATCTCTATAGTGCTGGTCACCAGGAGGTTGTAACCAACGACCTCAACGTCTGAAAAAAGTGTTTTTTATGTCGCTGTTCTCAATTAATCCTATGATTACATTTACTTTTTTATGCTTTTTCACAGTTCTACAATGATGGTCAGTGTAACCAAACACTCCCCCATGCCCATCTGCATAGAATCTTCTTTCTTTTCTCTCCAAAACTCTTGAGCGTGCCGTCTATAGCCAACTCTCCTGCTATCTCTCTCAGAATTACCTTCTTGATCAAGACTGGTCATTCAACTGAGACTGCTCTTCTCTGTGTCACGGAGGCTCTCCGCACTGCTAAAGCTAACTCTCTCTCCTCTGCTCTCATCCTTCTAGACCTATCCGCTGCCTTTGATACTGTGAACCATCAGATCCTCCTCTCCACCCTCTCCGAGTTGGGCATCTCCGGCGCGGCTCACTCTTGGATTGCGTCCTACCTGACAGGTCGCTCCTACCAGGTGGCGTGGCGAGAATCTGTCTCCGCACCACGTGCTCTCACCACTGGTGTCCCCCAGGGCTCAGTTCTAGGCCCTCTTCTATTCTCTCTATACACCAAGTCACTTGGCTCTGTCATATCCTCACATGGTCTCTCCTATCATTGCTACGCAGACGACACACAATTCATCTTCTCCTTTCCCCCTTCTGATAACCAGGTGGCGAATCGCATCTCTGCATGTCTGGCAGACATATCAGTGTGGATGTCGGATCACCACCTCAAGCTGAACCTCGGCAAGACGGAGCTGCTCTTCCTCCCGGGGAAGGACTGCCCGCTCCATGATCTTGCCATCACGGTTGACAACTCCGTTGTGTCCTCCTCCCAGAGTGCAAAGAACCTTGGCATGACCCTGGACAACACCCTGTCGTTCTCCGCTAACATCAAAGCAGTGACCCGATCCTGTAGGTTCATGCTCTACAACATTCGCAGAGTACGACCCTACCTTACACAGGAAGCGGCACAGGTCCTAATCCAGGCACTTGTCATCTCCCGTCTGGATTACTGCAACTCGCTGTTGGCTGGGCTCCCTGCCTGTGCCATTAAACCCCTACTCATCCAGAACGCTGCAGCCCGTCTGGTGTTCAACCTTCCCAAGTTCCCTCACGTCACCCCGCTCCTCCGTACACTACACTGGCTTCCAGTTGAAGCTCGCATCTGCTACAAGACCATGGTGCTTGCCTACGGAGCTGTGAGGGGAACGGCACCTCCTTACCTTCAGGCTCTGATCAGTCCCTACACCCAAATGAGGGCATTGCGTTCTTCCACCTCTGGCCTGCTGGTCCCCCTACCTCTGCAGAAGCACAGTTCCCGCTCAGCCCAGTCAAAACTGTTCGCTGCTCTGGCACCCCAATGGTGGAACAAGCTCCCTCACGACGCCAGGACAGCGGAGTCACTGACCACCTTCCGGAGACACTTGAAACCCTACCTCTTTAAGGAATACCTGGGATTGTATAAAAGTAATCCTTCTACCCCACCCCCACAAAAAAAAAATATATACAGTGGGGAAAAAAAGTATTTAGTCAGCCACCAATTGTGCAAGTTCTCCCACTTAAAAAGATGAGAGAGGCCTGTAATTTTCATCATAGGTACACGTCAAATATGAGAGACAAATTGTGGAAAAAAATTCCAGAAAATCACATTGTAGGATTTTTAAGGAATTTATTTGCAAATTATGGTGGAAAATAAGTATTTGGTCACCTACAAACAAGCAAGATTTCTGGCTCTCACAGACCTGTAACTTCTTCTTTAAGAGGCTCCTATGTCCTCCACTCGTTAACTGTATTAATGGCACCTGTTTGAACTTGTTATCAGTATAAAAGACACCTGTCCACAACCTCAAACAGTCACACTCCAAACTCCACTATGGCCAAGACCAAAGAGCTGTCAAAGGACACCAGAAACAAAATTGTAGACCTGCACCAGGCTGGGAAGACTGAATCTGCAATAGGTAAGCAGCTTGGTTTGAAGAAATCAACTGTGGGAGCAATTATTAGGAAATGGAAGGCATACAAGACCACTGATAATCTCCCCTCGATCTGGGGCTCCACGCAAGATCTCACCCCGTGGGGTCAAAATGATCACAAGACCGGTGAGCAAAAATCCCAGAACCACACGGGGGGACCTAGTGAATGACCTGCAGAGAGCTGGGACCAAAGTAACAAAGCCTACCATCAGTAACACACTACGCCGCCAGGGACATAAATCCTGCAGTGCCCTGCTTAAGCCAGTACATGTCCAGGCCCGTGCTAGAGTGCATTTGGATGATCCAGAAGAGGATTGGGAGAATGTCATATGGTCAGATGAAACCAAAATAGAACTTTTTGGTCAAAACTCAACTCGTCGTGTTTCGAGGACAAAGAATGCTGAGTTGCATCCAAAGAACACCATACCTACTGTGAAGCATGGGGGGTGGAAACATCATGCTTTGGGGCTGTTTTTCTGCAAAGGGACCAGGACGACTGATCCGTGTAAAGGAAAGAATGAATGGGGCCATGTATCATGAGATTTTGAGTGAAAACCTCCTTCCATCAGCAAGGGCATTGAAGATGAAACGTGGCTGGGTCTTTCAGTATGACAATGATCCCAAACACACCGCCCGGGCAACGAAGGAGTGGCTTCGTAAGAAGCATTTCAAGGTCCTGGAATGGCCTAGCCAGTCTCCAGATCTCAACCCCATAGAAAATCTTTGGAGGGAGTTGAAAGTCCTTGTTGCCCAGCGACAGCCCCAAAACATCACGCTCTAGAGGAGATCTGCATGGAGAAAGGGCCAAAATACCGTGTGTGAAAACCTTGTGAAGACTTACAGAAAACGTTTGACCTGTGTCATTGCCAACAAAGGGTATATAACAAAGTATTGAGAAACTTTTGTTATTGACCAAATACTTATTTTCCACCATAATTTGCAAATAAATTCATAAAAAATCCTACAATGTGATTTTCTGGATTTTTTTTCCTCATTTTGTCTGTCATAGTTGACGTGTACCTATGATGAAAATTACAGGCCTCTCTCATCTTTTTAAGTGGGAGAACTTTCACAATTGGTGGCTGACTAAATACTTTTTTTCCCCACTGTATATAAAATAATATATATATACAGTGGGGAGAACAAGTATTTGATACACTGCCGATTTTGCAGGTTTTCCTACTTACAAAGCATGTAAAGGTCTGTAATTTTTATCATAGGTACACTTCAACTGTGAGAGACGGAATCTAAAACAAAAATCCAGAAAATCACATTGTGTGATTTTTAAGTAATTAATTTGCATTTTATTGCATGACATAAGTATTTGATACATCAGAAAAGCAGAACTTAAAATTTGGTACAGAAACCTTTGTTTGCAATTACAGAGATCATACGTTTCCTGTAGGTCTTGACCAGGTTTGCACACACTGCAGCAGGGATTTTGGCCCACTCCTCCATACAGACATTCTCCAGATCCTTCAGGTTTCGGGGCTGTCGCTGGGCAATACGGACTTTCAGCTCCCTCCAAAGATTTTCTATTGGGTTCAGGTCTGGAGACTGGCTAGGCCACTCCAGGACCTTGAGATGCTTCTTCTCCTTAGTTGCCCTGGCTGTGTGTTTTGGGTCGTTGTCATGCTGGAAGACCCAGCCACGACCCATCTTCAATGCTCTTACTGAGGGAAGGAGGTTGTTGGCCAAGATCTCGCGATACATGGCCCCATCCATCCTCCCCTCAATACGGTGCAGTCGTCCTGTCCCCTTTGCAGAAAAGCATCCCAAAAGAATGATGTTTCCACCTCCATGCTTCACAGTTGGGATGGTGTTCTTGGGGTTGTACTCATCCTTCTTCTTCCTCCAAACACGGCGAGTGGAGTTTAGACCAAAAGCTTTATTTTTGTCTCATCAGACCACATGACCTTCTCCCATTCCTCCTCTGGATCATCCAGATGGTCATTGGCAAACTTCAGACGGGCCTGGACATGCGCTGGCTTGAGCAGGGGGACCTTGCGTGCGCTGCAGGATTTTAATCCATGACGGCGTAGTGTGTTACTAATGGTTTTCTTTGTGACTGTGGTCCCAGCTCTCTTCAGGTCATTGACCAGGTCCTGCCGTGTAGTTCTGGGCTGATCCCTCACCTTCCTCATGATCATTGATGCCCCACAAGGTGAGATCTTGCATTGAGCCCCAGACCGAGGGTGATTGACTGTCATCTTGAACTTCTTCCATTTTCTAATAATTGCGCCAACAGTTGTTGCCTTCTCACCAAGCTGCTTGCCTATTGTCCTGTAGCCCATCCCAGCCTTGTGCAGGTCTACAATTTTATCCCTGATGTCCTTACACAGCTCTCTGGTCTTGGCCATTGTGGAGAGGTTGGAGTCTGTTTGATTGAGTGTGTGGACAGGTGTCTTTTATACAGGTAACGAGTTCAAACAGGTGCAGTTAATACAGGTAATAAGTGGAGAACAGGAGGGCTTCTTAAAGAAAAACTAACAGGTCTGTGAGAGCCGAACTTCTTACTGGTTGGTAGGTGATCAAATACTTATGTCATGCAATAAAATGCAAATTAATTACTTAATAATCATACAATGTGATTTTCTGGATTTTTGTTTTAGATTCCGTCTCTCACAGTTGAAGTGTACCTATGATAAAAATAACAGACCTCTACATGCTTTGTAAGTAGGAAAACCTGCAAAATCGGCAGTGTATCAAATACTTGTTCTCCCCACTGTATATATATATATATACAGTGGGGAAAAAAAGTATTTAGTCAGCCACCAATTGTGCAAGTTCTCCCACTTAAAAAGATGAGAGAGGCCTGTAATTTTCATCATAGGTACACGTCAACGATGACAGACAAATTGAGAAAAAAAAATCCAGAAAATCCCATTGTAGGATTTTTTATGAATTTATTTGCAAATTATGGTGGAAAATAAGTATTTGGTCACCTACACACAAGCAAGATTTCTGGCTCTCACAGACCTGTAACTTATTCTTTAAGAGGCTCCTCTGTCCTCCACTCGTTACCTGTATTAATGGCACCTGTTTGAACTTGTTATCAGTATAAAAGACACCTGTCCACAACCTCAAACAGTCACACTCCAAACTTCACAATGGCCAAGACCAAAGAGCTGTCAAAGGACACCAAAAACAAAATTGTAGACCTGCACCAGGCTGGGAAGACTGAATCTGCAATAGGTAAGCAGCTTGGTTTGAAGAAATCAACTGTGGGAGCAATTATTAGGAAATGGAAGACATACAAGACCACTGATAATCTCCCTCGATCTGGGGCTCCACGCAAGATCTCACCCCGTGGGGTCAAAATGATTACAAGAACAGTGAGCAAAAATCCCAGAACCACACGGGGGGACCTAGTGAATGACCTGCAGAGAGCTGGGACCAAAGTAACAAAGCCAACCATCAGTAACACACTACGCCGCCAGGGACTCAAATCCTGCAGTGCGAGACGTGTCCCCCTGCTTAAGCCAGTACATGTCCAGGCCCGTCTGAAGTGCATTTGGATGATCCAGAAGAGGATTGGGAGAATGTCATATGGTCAGATGAAACCAAAATATAACTTTTTGGTAAAAACTCAACTCGTCATGTTTGGAGGACAAAGAATGCTGAGTTGCATCCAAAGAACACCATACCTACTGTGAAGCATGGGGTTGGAAACATCATGCTTTGGGGCTGTTTTTCTGCAAAGGGGACCAGGACGACTGATCCGTGTAAAGGAAAGAATGAATGGGGCCATGTATCGTGAGATTTTGAGTGAAACCCTCCTTCCATCAGCAAGGGCATTGAAGATGAAACGTGGCTGGGTCTTTCAGCATGACAATGATCCCAAACACACCGCCCGGGCAACGAAGGAGTGGCTTCGTAAAGAAGCATTTCAAGGTCCTGGAGTGGCCTAGCCAGTCTCCAGATCTCAACCCCATAGAAAATCTTTGGAGGGGAGTTGAAAGTCTGTGTTGCCCAGCGACAGCCCCAAAACATCACTGCTCTAGAGGAGATCTGCATGGAGGAATGGGCCAAAATACCAGCAACAGTGTGTGAAAACCTTGTGAAGACTTACAGAAAACGTTTGACCTGTGTCATTGCCAACAAAGGGTATATAACAAAGTATTGAGAAACTTTTGTTATTGACCAAATACTTATTTTCCACCATCATATGCCAATAAATTCATAAAAATCCTACAATGTGATTTTCTGGATTTTTTTTTCTCATTTTGTCTGTCATAGTTGACGTGTACCTATGATGAAAATTACAGGCCTCTCTCATCTTTTTAAGTGGGAGAACTTGCACAATTGGTGGCTGACTAAATACTTTTTTCCCCCACTGTATATATAAAACAAATGAAAATAAAAAATATACTCAAAAAAATCAATTGTAAAGTGGTTGTCCCATTGGCTATCATAAGGTGAATGCACCAATTTGTAAGTCGCTCTGGATAAGAGCGTCTGCTAAGTAATGTAAATGTAATGTGCAATATACCAATTGCTCCACCTAGCCCAATGGTAGGCTAGGGAGAGGTTCTGAACAAATGCTCTCTCCTGCCATCTAATAATGTCAGACGGGGGAGTTAACCAAGTGCGTGTTTGAGATCGATTGCAGTCGGACTGTGCAGAAACAGGGATCTACAAATCGCATTGCATCCTAAATAACTACTCGTTATTACTTGTATATCAGTCGATCTGCTCAGTCAGTCAGTGATCAGCGACTGAGCAGAAGAAGTGACACTCTCAAACACGTCCAGAGTTTTGGAAGGAAATGCATCCGCAAATCATAGGTTGTGTCCCAAATATTCCTTGCCATTTTGGCGCAACCATATCCAGAGGTCAAAGGTCATAGTGGTGCTGCTCATACATACCGTACACTCCCCCTCTCCGACCCTGTCGGGGTCCGCCAGCTCTGCCCTGGAATGCAGAGGGATGAGCAGCGCGGTGGAGATGGGAATGACCTGCTGCACTCGCCAACTCTACACAACCTCTAATCCGTGCGGACGCAATTTAAAAAACGAAAACACAGGAATTCAATGCATTCCAAAGTGATGTAGCTAAACATCCAGCCTTGCTTTTTTTGGTTAAAGGGATAGTTCACTCAAAGTACACCCTTTGTTCCTTTGTTGGCTATGTATAGTCATAGTAAGAGAGAGTGAGCACGGTGGCCACTGTCAGGTTAGTTTGCAAATGGCACCCTATACCCTATATAGTGCACTACTTTTAACCAAAGCCCTATGGACCCTGGTCAAAAGTAAAGCACTAAATAGGGAATAAAGTACTAGTTGGGGCGCAATCTAAGATGGGGTAGTTTGTATGTTGTGTATAGGCCATCCTCACCAGGTCCAATCTGGTTCACCAGAGCCAGACCTACGCAGCCGTTCTGACAGCCAAACGCTGAGAGACGACCACCGCCTCGATACTCAGCACATCCAGCAACAACACACTGCAGAGAGAGGGAATAGTGATTACACACACACACACACACACAACTTGGAGGGAACATCAGACAGAGGGAACACAAACTAACTTGCTGGGCAGGTCTTTCAGCTCAGGGATGAGTCTCTCCACTGGCTGCTCTTCAAACTGGTGAAGGGAAGAGTTCTATTGGAGAGAAGAGATGTTTACTAGTCTCCCACACCAAACATTACAAAACTCAGTGTACACACACACAGGCTTACCTCCTTGTAAAGATGAATCCTCTGGTCATGACCACTGAGCAGAAACACTGTCTCACTGCATCCATCTCCACACTGCATTCTGGAACAGTGATATGCTGTTGTTATTCATGTCATTAACAATGTAAAGAAGTGATAAACATGATATCGTCATGCCAGGCTTTTTTATACATTAAATTGTATCATCTAAACTCATACATTGGGTCGTTCATGCATGCATTGTGCACCTAAAATGTGTGGTAGGCCTTGAAAGGAGTCAAAGAAGTATGAACTATGTTTATGTCTAACCTGTAAAGTTGAATAGGCCAGTTAGATAAGGGCCCACTGTAGTGTGTACAGTACTTACTCTGTGTGGTAAAGCTGGAAGGGGGTGAACTGCAGCTCCAGGTTCAGGCAGCTCTCTAAGAAGAAGACAAAGCAATTGGCTAAAATCAGGTTCATGTTCACTAGGCACGAAACAGAAGAAAACTAACATAACAGAGTGAAATGAGGAGGTACTATCTGAACTGTCCAATAAGAAACTCTCTTTTTTGTTTTCTGTCGTATAACGTTTTGAAACACTTTACTACGGTGTTCTTAATTAACACAACCCTGTACAACTATGTGAATACCAGAAGAGAATTGTGTGTTAACTTCTATGTGATTCAGCTGCAGCAGGTGACAGATGACTCACGTGCAATGAACTCCAGGTTGAACTCTGACCCTGGCTCGTAGTCACAGTAGATGTTGAGGAACAGGGTGGCTTTGTCACCAGAGTCCAGGGGGGGAAAGGAGTGAAGACAAGTGTTATGGATACAGTGATGGATGAATACACTTTCATCTACCAAAGAGAGAGAGATAAGTGATCAGGGTCATGTTTTTTTCAGTGGCCTAATGAACACGCCCCATGGGGGATATGTGTATGTGTAGGATATGTGTCCAAATGCATTCACTAGGAGAAGGGTAGGGGATATAAGCATATCTTGATGAACGTTATGCCCACGACCAGCCCCATTTGGTGGGGCTTTGTTGCTAGCATCAGTTGATACAATCTCTGCATCAACTGAAGAGACAGAAAATTTACATTTACATTTTAGTCATTTAGCAGACGCTCTTATCCTGACAGACATTCATCAGCAAGTTGACTACACATTTTGTACACACTCACACTCACTCACTCACTCACACACACACACACACACACACACACACACACACACACACACACACACACTTTGAACTTGTGTACTTGCATGAATCGATTCACTTGTATGCAACACCAGTAGCAATAATGCAACAGTAGCAGGATAAATTACGTAGCTATCTCATCTTCACCTGGTATGTAGGTGAACTGTACTTCTTCAGCAACAGGTCTGATTTTCTGTTGGAGGTCTTAGTCCCTGAAACAGACCACTTTGCCTTTCAGAGTAGCGGCGAGTAGCTCTTGCTCTCCAGCCTGTAGAGTCCGTGATGTGTTACTCTGGGACAGAAAGAGGCTGAAACGTTCCTCTGCGAAGTAAATACAATTTATTTAATCTTTATTTGGCCAAACTAGTGCAAAACACCAACCCATGTAAAGAATCACAACTTCCCGTCGCCGGCATACGAGGAACCACGAGTAAAATGGTCAAATCGGGATTGGGGAAAAAAACGGTTTCTAGCAAATCAGCGTGGAGGTCTTCAACCAATCACTTCACTTCGCAGTTCAGTCGCTGCAAAGCAATATGCAAAATCAACCACTAGGTGTCAGCAAAATCCCAATAAAAAAATATATGATCCTGTCTGTGGATGTTCCTAAGCAAAACAAAATAGCAGGCATACAAGTTTCTTGGCGTTGTATATAAATAGAAGTCATCTGTTGGTGTATTCAATTTATATATTCACTTATTTGACTTAGTGTCCTCAAATAGTTTTCACTTGTGGCTTTAAGACAGGATAATGCCTATTACTTCTGAGCAGGCGTTTATAAAAAAAAGAAATCACTGTCTTTCTTACACAGAGCACACCTCACAGTCACAACCAAGTACAACAGTCCCTGACACATTTCTACACATATCTCTGTGAATCAAGCGTCTCTAATTACACAAATTATAATATTGTGGAGGTGAAATGAATGGTGAGTTTTTTTTTAGGACACCATATCAGACAGTAGGCTGACCCAATTTAAAAGTATGGTTATCAGTGTGTGTATGCGTGTTAGTGATGTGCGGGTCAGTTGTTCATAACCCATCCACAACGGGCCGACTATATGTGATTAAGTGAAAATCTGAGACCTGCACCCGACCCTAACATGCAAATATATAAAATGTGCTGTACAGTCAGAGATGACAGAAAATTATTTTGACATGGGGTCCAGGATTTTTTTAAAGCCTTATTTAGATAGGCCTATGTTCCTGCTTACAATTTACGAAATGTTGGTAGGCTATGTTAGGCAACTTGTCTATAATTAGATACATTCAGCTCTTCTGTCATTACTTGTTGCCCTAGAATACTAAATAGCCTAAACCCTTGCTCACCAGAAAATATGGCAAACATCGATAGAATGCTTTAATCTAAGTGATATTGGTAAAGTTCTCTTTCATCTCTGCTTCTCTTGAGCAGCAAAGACGTTTAGGGACCGTGGAGAACATGCCATAGCTCAACAAAAAAAAAACGGGAAAGATCTTTCATGCAAAATTTCCAAATGAGATCAGTTTGACCAGTTTTAAGGGAATTAAAAGCTGTGAAAACTATGCATATTTTATGTGGTTGAAATAGCCTACTATCGGCTGTTATGATGCTAATAAAGATAGGCCCTGCCACATTTCTCCACTCCTGTTCCCAAAATGTACATTTGGTGTATCATTTGTCCAAGAACTGCTTAATTCTGCAAGAGTTAATATTATATTAGGCTATGTGAGAGGTTATAGACCTACAGTCAGCGTCCAGATTTCATTTACTGTTCCATTTAACTCATCTGAACAGTAGCCTAGCGTAGTTCCCTTGACATGCCATATTTGAAGTCCCCGTCTTGTGACTGTCGAATTTGTATAGTGGCTCACAATCATCACACATAACATATTTCCCCAAACATTAGGGTACTGTTCTGGCCCTCCCTTCTCTTTCTTTTCAACTCTCCATTTCGCAGATTTTCTCTTATTGAATTAAACTCTGACATTTTCCTTTTTGCCTCAGTAGATCAATGTTAACTTTTCTGCCCAAATTCCCAAAAGCATTTGGCAATTGGCGTGTATTTGGCGCCCATATAGTAAGGCCCTAAAGGAACAAGAGGGTTTCTAGGTCGAATCCTGGTGTGACTGAAAAGATCGGGTGGGATCATTTTGTGCTGTGAGACTGCATGACTGTGGCCTCATCCATAGTGAATTGCACTTGTTAACACCCCACTGGGCACAGATGTCAGTTCAACGTCTATTTTTGATTTACATTTGGTTGAGTTAACTGAATTCAACGTGAAATCAAGAAACAAATTCACTATGATATTGGATTTAGGTTAAAGTTGGGTGAAAAAAATGAGAAGGGTGCAATTGTGGCCTGCAATTTGGAGCGTTCCTGTATTTGGACATTCCTGCATCTGCAGGAACCCCTCTTTATACATCTAGTGGTCCGTTTTTAAGCTAGGACAGGCGGGGGCGCACCAGTACAGTAGGTCAGGGACAAAGTTGTGGAGAAGTAAAGATCAGGGTTGGGTTATAAAACAATATCAGAAACTTTGAACATCCCACGGAGCACCATTAAAATCCATTATTAAAAATTTTTAAGAATATGGCACCACAACAAACCTGCCAAGAGAGGGCCACACACCAAAACTCACGGGCCAGGCAAGGAGGGCATTAATCAGAGAGGCAACAAAGAGACCAAAGATAACCCTGAAGGAGCTGCAAAGCTCCACAGTGGAGATTGTAGTTTCTGTCAATAGGACCACTTTAAGCCGTACACTCCACAGAGCTGGGCTTTACGGAGAGTGGCCAAAAAAAAGCCATTGCTTAAAGAAAAAAATAAGCATACACGTTTGGTGTTCGCCAAAAGGCATGTGGGAGACTCCCCAAACATATGGAAGAAGGTACTCTGGTCAGATTAGACTAAAATTTAGCTTTTTGGCCATCAAGGAAAACGCTATGTCTGGCGCAAACCCAACACCTCTCATCACCCCCAGAACACCATCCCCACAGTGAAGCATGGTGGTGGCAGCATCATGCTGTGGGAATGTTTTTCATTGGCAGGACTGGGAAACTGGTCAGAATTGAAGGAATGATGGATGCCGCTAAATACAGGGAAATTCTTGATGGAAACCTGTTTCAGTCTTCCAAAGATTTGAGACTGGGACGGAGGTTCACCTTCCAGCAGGAAAATGGCCCTAAGCATACTGCTAAGGCAACACTTGAGTGGTTTAAGGGGAAACATTTAAATGTCTTGGAATGGCCTAGTCAAGGCCCAGACCTCAATCCAATTGAGAATCTGTGGTATGACTTAAAGATTGCTGTACAGCAGCGGAACCCATCCAACTTGAAGGATCTGGAGCAGTTTTGCCTTGAAGAATGGACAAAAATCCCAGTGGCTAGATGGGCCAAGCTTATAGAGACATACCCCAAGAGACTTGCAGCTGTAATTGCTGCAAAAGGTGGCTCTACAAAGTATTCACTTTGGGGGGGTGAATAGGTATGCACGCTCAAGTTTTCTGTTGTTTTGTCTTATTTCTTGTTTGTTTCACAATAAAATATATTTTGCATCTTCAAAGTGGTAGGCTTGTTGTGTAAATGAAATGATACAAACCCCCCAAAAATCTATTTTAATTCCAGGTTGTAAGGCAACAAAATAGGAAAAATGCCAAGGGGGGGTGAATACTTTCGCAAGCCACTGTACATTTTTAAGTATTGTTGAGGTTAGGCTACTTTTGTTCAAGGCCCAGACTAAATTGCATTAGGAGATGAATGAGTATACTGTCCTGGAGATGAGATGCTGAATTATTCTGATGACACCAATACCCTTCACAATTTTATTAGAGACAAATTATATGTGATCTTTCCAGTTGTGGATTCCTAGGAACTTGGAAGATTGTACACGGCATATTGGACATGCAGATTCCGTCATGGAAATGTTTATTTTATCTTATTTTTAGGTAAGAAAATCACATAGGCGCATTTTTGACAATTTATTTGCTTTGAACCAGTTGTCTATCAAGTTCATTTTGACTCTACGTTTTTGGGTATCTTTATCTGCTAGAAAAATACTGGTGTCATTAGTCATTTACATACATCAAGAAGAGTAAAGGACCAAGAATAGAACCCTGCGGAACTCCACAAGGTACATTAATGTACTTAGACTCTGTGCTGTTCTATGAAAATAGTTGGTTTCTGGCAGATGAGTAGCTCCTAAACCATTCAAGTTCTGTATCCTGTAATCCATGAATGTGAATTTTTGTAGCAATATTTAATGATTAACAGTATTTAAAGCTTTTGAAAGATCTACTACAAAACCCACTGTGTGTATATGTCTCTAGTGGATGTATTGGCATAAGCAGTAAACACATTTCCATTGCTTATGGACATTGGTCAATGACGTTATCTTCTGCTTCCTGCTTAGAAAATGTGTAGTGAGTGTCATTGGGTCTTGTACGTATGTTGTATGTACAGACAGTGAGATCTCCTGTTCGACTATATTCTCCCAGTTCAGGAATAGCTTGTGCCACACTCTCAGTTGCCCTAATACCACCTGGATAATCTCCAGGCAGGATTACTGTCCACTGTAATCAATCAACCACATTGTCACCTCAGACAGCATCCTCTGACTGAACACACACACACACACACAGCCGGCCCTAGCTTGTTGGGGGCCTAAGCAACATTTTGACGGCAGAGAGAAAAACAGAATTCTACACGTTTTGCCATGGGGCGTAGAGAAAATGATGCAGTTTTAAAGCAAGTTTACTGCAATTCTACACATTTTCCCATGTTGGCAGAGAGAAGAGTTTGCAGTTGTATAACTTATTTAATGCAATTCTACTCGTTTGCCATGTGGTGGAGAAAATAATGTTTAGTTCTATAGCTAATTTCCTGCAATTCTGCACTTTTTCCATAGGGTGAAGATAAATTATTTGCAGTTTTGAAGCTAATTTACTGAAATTAAAAAAATAATTGCCCTGACTTATGCCATATTAATATGATATCTGAGTGAGAGTGACTAATAAAATCAATGAGGGCCCCCTGGAGGTCAGGGCCTCTGGGCACGTGCCCTGCGTGCCTGGTCGGTAATTCGACCAAGATTACTACAAGTTTAGATAGCTGGCTGGACTAACATACCAATCAATGTTTTTGCTGACATGGGCTAATTGAGTGATTGTCAGTGACAGTGACTGACATAAAAATAGAAAAACTGCTAATGCACAACCATATTCTACTATTCTAACTCTCAACAGTAAGTTGAGTGGCTAGGGTACGCTCTGCACACAAACACACTCACACACACACACACATACGCGCGCATGCACACACGCGCCTTACACACAAATGAACTTATCCCAGCCATGAAAGCTGCCAGAGCACGTGGGGACATTGCTTACATCCGCTATGACAGGCTCATTGTCCACCCTCCCTCCCAAAAGCCTGGAAGGGATGAGAGAGCCAAGCCTATGGGCTCGTAGCTTCAACCCGGCAGCACACACACTTATACACACCAACTCATTAATGGACTGCTGAATGTATATATATATCTTTTTTTTCTCTTGCTTTGTTTGCTCTTTTCCATATTATGTCTATCTTTGATAAGCTACCCAAAAAAGGGCTGAAAATAGTACATATTAATATATGTAGACTTAGAAATAAGGTTCATGAAATCAATAACTTGCTAACATCATATAACATTAATATTTTAGCCATTTCTGAGACTCACTTAAATAATTAATTTGATGATACAGAAGTAGCAATACAAGGATATAACATCTATAGAAGATACAGGAATGCTTATGGGGGAGGTGTTGCTGTATATATTCAGAGCCATATCCCTGAAATGCTTAGAGAAGATCTTATGTCAAGTGTTGTTGAAATGTTGTGGTTGCAGGTTCAGCTGCCACATCTAAAGCCTTTTCCTTAGGGGTGTTGCTATTGCCACCAAGTGCTAACAGTCAATATCTAAATAATATGTGTGAAATGCTTGATAGTGAATGTGATGTAAACAGAGAGGTCTACTTTCTTGGGGACCTGAATATTGACTGGATTTCATCAATCTGTCCACTCATGAGGAAGCTTGTCACTATAACCAATGCCTGTAATCTGTTTCAGGTTATTAATCAACCTACCAGGGTGTTTACAAACACTACAGGAACAAGATCATCCACATGTATTGATCACATTTTTACTAATACTGTAGAACGTTGTTCTAAAGCTGTATCCGTACCCATTGGATGCAGTGATCACAATATAGTGGCTATATCCAGGAAGCCAAAGTTCCAAAAGCTGGCCCTAAAATATTGTATAAGAGATCATACAAAAGATTTTGCTGTGACTCTTATGTGGATGATGTTAAAAATATTTGTTGGTCTGATGTGATTAATAAGTGTCACGTAAACTGATGTGGATGCAGTGGTGGAGTCAAGCGCAGGACAAGGAGGCTAAGTCCAAAATGACTTTACTTAGAATGCACAAAGTCAAAACAAAAGGCCTCTAAACAAGGGAGGCGAACGATTACGCACACACGCGTAAAACACTAAACATCTAACGAGACACCAATCGGACAGGCGGACAATTACACACAACTGCAAACAAACCAAAAGGGAAACTTATAGGTGACATAATCAATACTCAATACGAAACAGGTGCACACACAAGACCAGACCAAACAACTATCGAGAACATCCAGCGGTGGCAGCTAGTACTCCGGGGACGACGAACGCCGAAGCCTGCCCGAGCAAGGAGGAGGAGCAGCCTCGGCAGAATCCGTGACAGTACCCCCCCCTTGACGCGCGGCCCCAGCCGTGCGCCGACCCCGGCCTCGGGGACGACCAGGAGGACGCGGAGCAGGGCGCGTGGGATGACTACGGTGGAACTCAGTCAGGAGGGATGGATCTAGAATGTCCCTCCTAGGCACCCAGCACCGTTCCTCCGGGCCGTACCCCTCCCACTCCACAAGATATTGTAGACCCCCCCATCCGACGTCTCGAATCCACGATGGACCGGACTGAGTACGCCGGAGCCCCCTCGATGTCCAGTGGGGGCGGAGGAGTCTCTCTTATCTCACTGTCCTGGAGTGGACCAGCTACCACCGGCCTGAGGAGAGACACATGGAACGAGGGGTTAATGTGGTAATCAATAGGCAGTTGTAACTTGTAACAAACCTCGTTCAATCTCCTCAGGACTTTAAATGGCCCCACAAACCGCCGACCCAGCTTCCGGCAGGGCAGGCGAAGGGGCAGGTTTCGAGTCGAGAGCCAGACTCGATCTCCAGGTGCGTACACCGGACCCTCACTGCGGTGGAGATCGGCGCTCGCCTTCTGTCTACGGATGGCCCGCTGCAGATGGACGTGTGCAGCGTTCCACGTCTCCTCCGAGCGCCGAAACCACTCATCCACCGCAGGAGCCTCGATCTGGCTCTGATGCCATGGTGCCAGAACCGGCTGATACCCTAACACACACTGGAAAGGGGTTAGGTTAGTAGAGGAGTGGCGAAGCGAGTTCTGGGCCATCTCTGCCCAGGGGATATACCCCGACCACTCCTCCTGCCGGCCCTGGCAATAGGATCTCAGAAACCTACCCACATCCTGGTTCACTCTTTCCACCTGCCCATTACTCTCTGGGTGGTAACCCGAGGTAAGGCTCACCGAGACCCCCAAGCATTCCATGAATGCTCTCCAGACTCTAGAGGTGAACTGGGGACCCCGATCAGACACTATATCCTCGGGCACCCCGTAGTGCCGGAAGACGTGGGTAAACAAAGCCTCAGCGGTCTGTAGGGAAGTAGGGAGGCCCGGCATTGGGATGAGACGACAGGCCTTAGAGAACCGATCCACAACGACCAGAATAGTGGTATTCCCCTGAGAGGGGGGAAGGTCCGTGACAAAGTCCACCGAGAGGTGAGACCACGGCCGTTGTGGAACGGGCAGGGGTTGTAACTTCCCCCTGGGCAGGTGTCTAGGCGCCTTACACTGAGCGCACACCGAGCAGGAGGAGACATAAACCCTCACATCCTTAGCTAAAGTTGGCCACCAGTACTTAGCGCTAAGGCAGTGCACTGTCCGGCCAATACCTGGATGTCCAGAGGAGGGTGACGTATGAGCCCAATAAATGAGACGATCACGGACCTCGAGCGGCACGTACGTCCGACCCACTGGACACTCTGGGGGAGTAGGGTCGGTACGTAACGCCCGCTCGATTTCCGTATCGACCTCCCACACCACCGGTGCCACCAGACAAGACTCCGGCAGTATGGGAGTGGGCTCAATGGACCTCTCCTCTGTGTCATACCGCCGGGACAGGGCGTCTGCCTTACCGTTCTGGGACCCTGGGATGTACGTTATCTTAAACACGAACCGGGTCAGAAACATGTTCCACCTAGCCTGACGAGGGTTCAATCTCCTAGCTGCCCGGATGTACTCCAGGTTACGGTGGTCAGTCAGAATGAGAAAAGGGTGTTGAGCCCCCTCAAGCCAATGCCTCCACACCTTTAGGGCTTGAACTACGGCTAACAGCTCCCTGTCCCCTACGTCATAATTTCGCTCCGCCGGGCTGAGCTTCTTAGAATAGAAAGCACAGGGGCGGAGTTTAGGTGGCGTGCCTGACCGTTGCGACAGCACTGCCCCAATACCGGCCTCTGACGCGTCCACCTCTACCTGGAACGGTAAAGCGGGGTCCGGGTGCGCCAGCACCGGAGCCGAAGTGAACAGGTCCTTCAGTTTACCAAACGCCCTGTCCGCTTCAGCCGACCACTGCAAACGCACCGGGCCCCCCTTCAGCAGGGAAGTAATGGGAGCTGCCACCTGTCCTGTATTTAACAGTGATCTGATTGAGACTACGGTAATCAATACACGGGCGCAACCCTCCATCTTTCTTCTTCACAAAAAAGAAACTCGAGGACGCAGGGGAAGTGGAGGTCCGTATGTATCCTTGTCTCAGGGACTCGGCTATGTATGTCTCCATAGCCGCCGTCTCCTCTTGAGACAGAGAATACACATGGCTCCGCGGGAGTGCTGCCCCTGTCTGGAGGTCTATCGCACAATCTCCCTGTCTATGAGGTGGCAACCGCGTCGCCCTAGTCTTGCTGAACACGAGTGCCAAATCCTCATACTCATGGGGAATGTGCATTGCGGGCACTTGGTTCGGACTCTCCACCGTGGTCGCCCCTACGGAAACACCTAGACGTCACCCAACACACTGGGCAGACCACTCCTTGAGAGCCCTCTGTTGCCACGAAATGGTGGGATCATGGGCGATTAACCAAGGAAGCCCCAGCACCACGGGATACGCAGGAGAGTCGATCAGATATAACTGAATGATCTCCTCATGACCCCCCTGCGTATTCATCTTTAGTGGTGCTGTGACCTCTCTAATCAACCCAGATCCCAACGGACGGCTATCTAGGGCATGGACAGGGAAGGGAGCATCAACGGGCAGGAAGGGAATCTCTAACTTAACACAACATTTCCGATCAATAACATTCCCAGCTGCGCCTGAATCGACTAGCGCCTTATGCTGGGAATGAGATGCAACCTGGGGAAATATTACAGGTATACATAAGTGAACAACAGAGAGCTCTGGGTAAGTGGGGCGCCTACTCACCTGGAATGACTCCC
Source organism: Coregonus clupeaformis (assembly GCF_020615455.1). Classification (NCBI taxonomy): domain Eukaryota; kingdom Metazoa; phylum Chordata; class Actinopteri; order Salmoniformes; family Salmonidae; genus Coregonus; species Coregonus clupeaformis. The sequence goes on from NC_059215.1 coordinate 1,749,374, forward strand.
CAGTGCGTGACCTGTTGCCCCGACTCCCTGGAGACCCTCCCCAGCACCTAGCCGCAGTGTGTCCTCTACGACCACAGTTGGTGCAGGGGACGGCCTCCCTCGGGCTCTCTCTCCTCCTCTCTCTAGCGCCAGCACCCCCAGAGCTCCATAGGGCTTGGCTCGGAGGTGCTGGAGGATGGAATGGACGGCCCCAACTCGGGACGTCCGCGGGTGGCCAGCAGGGTATCTAGACGGATGGACATGTCCACCAACTGGTTGAAGGATAGATTGGTGTCCCTGCAGGCCAGCTCTCGACGAACGTCCTCACGCAGGCTACACCGATAGTGGTCGATGAGGGCCCTCTCATTCCACCCCGCATCTGCTGCTAGAGTCCGGAAATCCAGGGCGAACTCCTGTGCGCTCCTCTTCCCCTGTCGGAGGTGGAACAGACGCTCCCCCGCCGATTTACCCTCAGGTGGATGATCGAAAACCGCCCTGAAGCGGCGGGAGAACTCTGCGTAGGTGATGGTGGCGGCGTCTATTCCCCTCCATTCGTCGTTGGCCCACTCCAACGCCTTGCCGGAGAGACAGGAGATGAGGGCGGAAACGCTCTCGTATCCCGAGGGCGCCGGGTGTATGGTAGCCAGGTAGAGTTCCACCTGCAGGAGGAACCCCTGACACCCGGCTGCGGTGCCATCATACGCCCTCGGGGGGCGAGAGCCGAATCCCACTGGACTCCGGTGCTGGTATGGGAGGACTGGCCGATGGTGGTGGTAAGGTAGGAGGAGGTGTGGGCACGCCTCCTCTCTCCCATCGGCGTAGGGTGTTCATCACCTCTTGCATGGCGGACCCGAGTTGCTGGATCCTGGCGTCCTGGCAGCTGACCCGATCCTCCAGCGACTCGGGCGCCGCCGCTGCTCCTGCTGACTCCATAGAATGGTGTGTAATTCTGTCACGTAAACTGATGTGGATGCAGTGGTGGAGTCAAGCGCAGGACAAGGAGGCTAAGTCCAAAATGACTTTACTTAGAATGCACAAAGTCAAAACAAAAGGCCTCTAAACAAGGGAGGCGAACGATTACGCACACACGCGTAAAACACTAAACATCTAACGAGACACCAATCGGACAGGCGGACAATTACACACAACTGCAAACAAACCAAAAGGGAAACTTATAGGTGACATAATCAATACTCAATACGAAACAGGTGCACACACAAGACCAGACCAAACAACTATCGAGAACATCCAGCGGTGGCAGCTAGTACTCCGGGACGACGAACGCCGAAGCCTGCCCGAGCAAGGAGGAGGAGCAGCCTCTGCAGAATCCGTGACAATAAGCCGCATCCAGACGCTGCACTTGATGAATTTATTAAATTGATTCTTCCAATTATTGATAAACATGCCCCTGTTAAGAAACGGACTCTTAGAACTGTTAAGCCTGTTAAGCCTGAAAAACTGTATGGTTGAAAGAGATGGGGCAAAAGGAGTGGCTAATAAGTCTGGCTGCACATCTGACTGGCTGACTTACTGCAAATTGAGAAATGATGTGACTAAACTCATCAAAAAGAAGAATAAACTGTATTATGAAGCCAAGATAAATGATATAAAGAATGATGGAAGGAAAACTTTGGAGTACTTTAAATAGAATTATGGGCAGAAAGACAAATTCAACTCCATCTTTCATTGAATCAGATGGCTTATTCATCACAAAACCATTTGATGTTGCCAATTATTTTAATTATTTCATTGGCAAAGTGGGCAAACTTAGGCAGGAAATGCCAACAACGAACAGTGAGTCATCGTACTCATGCATAAAAAAAGAAATAATGAAAGAAAAGCATTGTAAGTTTGAATTTTGTAAAGTTAGTGTGGAAGAGGTGGAAAAATTATTGTTATCGATCAATAATGACAAACCTCGTGGCATTGAAAACTTAGATGGAAAGCCACTGAGGATGGTAGCTGACTCTATAGCCACTCCTATCTGTCATATCTTTAATCTGAGCCTAGAGGAAAGTCTTTGTCCTCAGGCCTGGAGGGAAGCCAAAGTCATTCCGCTACCCAAGAGTGGTTAAGCTGCCTTTACTGGTTCTAACAGCAGACCTATGAGCTTGCTGCCAGCTCTTAGCAAACTGTTGGAAAAAATGGTGTTTGACCAAATACAATGCTATTTCTCTGTAAACAAATTAACAACAGACTTTCAGCATGCTTATAGAGAAGGGCACTCAACATGTACTGCACTGTGTGACGAGTACTGAGTATACGAAGAGGCAGGACGCAGACGCAGGAATTGACAAGGTCAAGGTTTACTTAACAATGAGAAAGAGAAATAACAAACAGAGTAAACTACACAAAGCTAAACAATAACACACAACATCATACAGAACAGTCCAGGGCTAAATAGGGGTGGTGATGAGATGATGGTGCGCTGGAGGTGATTAGGGTGTGTTGGGTTTCCATTCCGGTGTTGCCGAGGTGGTGCGCTCAGACCGGTGGCTCAGTAGACCGGCGAATCAGAGCGCCGGAGGGGAGCAACGGGAGGAGACGCGGTCCTGGCATCGTGGGGGAGCTTGTTCCACCATTGGGGTGCCAGAGCAGCAAATAGCTTTGACTGGGCTGAGCGGGAACTGTGCTTCCGTGGAGGTAGGGGAGCTAGCAGGCCAGAGGTGGATGAACGAAGTGCCCTCGTTTGGGTGTAGGATCAGAGCCTGAAGGTAAGGAGGTGCCGTTCCCCTCACAGCTCCGTAGGCAAGCACCATGGTCTTGTAGTAGATGCCTTGTTGGCCGCAGAACGGCAGTTCCAGAGGCTGCCGGAGACCTGGAACTCCACGTGGGTCATGTGCGCAGACCACCAGATTAGAGTGGCAGCAGCCACGCGATGTGAAGCGTTTGTATGGCCTGTGCAGAGGAGAGAACAGGGATAGACAGACACATAGTTGACAGGCTACAGAAAAAGGCTACAATAATGCAAAGGAGATCGGAATGAAATGAACTAAACATCTGGGAAAGCAAGAGAGCGGGGCCTCCCTCACTTACGTTTCTCTGAAACATTCAAATATAACTCTCCCAACTTCCACTTTAGAAATTATAATTGTTAAATAAACTACAGCGGTTCAATGTTTTCTAGGAATAGACTCTAACTTAGTTTATTCAGCTAGCTAACTTGGTACAGTATTCTTCCGTGAAAACCGACCAGAGCACCGAATCCTATGATGCCATAGCCAACTAGCATGCTAGCCTCCAATAACACGGTTTAGCACCAATACTCGGTTACAACAAACCAGTGTGTTAACACGCCAAACAGATCATTTGTGTCCTTGTCTAACGTTGTGTAAAGTTTTGGGTTAGTTATGACAGTTTGAGTGAGTACGTCATCAACTTATTCAGCCAGTTAGTTAGTTAGCTAAAATAGTTAGCATACTAGCTAGCCATTGCTCTCTGCCAACGAACCACCCCTCCTCCGATGGCACGAAACACACAGAGAGAGCCAAGCTAACGTTAACTAGTCACCCATGTCCCGAATTCCCTTGAACGACTCTTGTTACCAGTATGTAAAAACAAAGCAAAAATAAATAAATATAAATGACCACCATGACTGTGGTGAAGCTGTCAGAACGTGGAAGGTCAGTGACAAAGTCTATGGACAGGTGTGACCAAGGTCGCTGAGGCACTGGGAGAGGAACTAGTTTGCCTGCCTGGCCGTTCCGAGGAGTCTTCGTTTGGGCACATACGGAACATGAGTTGATATAGCGGGAGACATCAGAAGCCAAGGTGGGCCACCAGTATGTTTGGGCTAGAGAATGCAGGGTGCGCGTAATACCAGAGTGCCCTGCCGTAAGGGTAGTGTGCGCCCAGATCAGCAGGCGGTCACGGACACTGGTGGGTACATACACGCACCCCGGAGGGGCTTTGACAGGCGCTGGGTCCTCCTGAGCCACCAGGCGGATGTCTTCGTCCACATCCCAAACGACAGGTGCAACGATGAGAGACGAGGGCAGGATAGGACCCCCCAGATCTTTCCTTTCTCAGGTATGTTGCATCCTGGAGAGTGCTTCGGCCTTCACATTCTGGGATCCTGGGCATTAGGACAGAATGAATTGGAAGCGAGTGAGAAATTGGGCCCACCTGGCTTGACGAGAGTTCATCCGTTTCGCTGCCCGTATGTGCTCCAAATTCCAGTGGTCAGTAAGAATCCGGAATGGATGGACTGCGCCCTCCAGCCAGTGTCTCCATTCCTCCAGAGCGAGGACCACCGTCAACAGCACCCTGTCTCCAACTCCATAGTTCCTCTAAGCTTTTTAGAGAAAAAGGCACAGGGATAAATGTTCTCTGGCTTACCGTGCCGCTGGGAGAGGACCGCACCCACGCCCTCCTCCGATGCGTCCACCTCCAGGATGAAAGGACAGGATGGATCTGGGTGTTTTAGGATGGGCGCTGGGGTGAACCTCTCCTTCAGCCTCTTGAAGGCAGCGTCAGCCTCAGGGTTCCAGGCCAGCTTCTGAGGCCCATCCTTAAGGAGAGAGGTGAGCGGGGCGGCTATGGAGCAGAAGGACCTGATGAAATGCCGGTAGAAATTAGCGAAGCCCAGGAAGCTCTGTAGGCCCTTGATGGTGGTGGGAACTGGCCATGACCTGACGGCGTCCGTCTTCACTCCTTCCATGAACACCCCGAGGACTGATCCGGTATCCCTGGAAGGAGATGGCCTGTTGGTGGAATTCGCATTTCTCCCCCTTCACCAACAGGCTGTGTTCCCGGAGGCGGAGTAGGACAGCTCGGACGTCCCTGACATGCTCCTCGAATGTAGCCGAGTAGATCAGGATATCGTCGATGTACACCACCACCTGTCGACTCAGCACGTCCCGGAACACGTCATTGACAAAGAACTGGAACACAGAAGGTGCGTTGGTGAGGCCATAGGGCATGACGCAATATTCATAGTGGCCTGAGGTAGTGCTGAATGCCGTCTTCCACTCGTCTCCTTCCCAGATTCTAATCAGGTTGTAGACACTCCTCAGGTCCAACTTGGTAAAGTACCGGGCCCCTCGTAGCTGCTCGATGGCCGACGGAACCAGAGGGAGGGGGTACCGGTACTTGATGGTGACTGGGTTCAGCCCCCTGTAGTCAATGCATGGTCTTAGTCCTCCATCTTTTTTTGGCCATGAAGAAGAAGCTGGTGGAGGCAGGAGAGGTAGAGCGTCTGATGAACCCCTGTTTCAGGGTCTCCGCCACATACTTCTCCATGGCCTCAGTCTCCGCCATGGAAAGGGGGTAAATGCAACTCTTCTGGGGGTGTTGTCCCTCCAGCAGGTCAATGGTGCAGTCCAAGGGCCTATGAGGAGGGAGACACGTAGCCTTTAATGAAGTGAAGACATCGGAGAGATCTACGTACTCACGTGGAATGTTGGGCTGGAGGGCGGATTCCGGACGTGGAACAACAAACCACCGGCAGGCAGGTCTTCCGGCATGAGGTGGACCAGGCTGTGATCCTCTTGGTGCTCCAATTGATGGTGGGGTTGTGTAGTCTGAGCCAGGGCAATCCCAAGACGATCCGGTGAAGGGGTGACGTGACGATGTGGAATGACAGCTCCTCGTGGTGCTCCAGTAGTGTGGGAATGGTGATGGTGATGGGGAGAGTGACGTGCATAATGGTGCCTGATCCAAGGGGTTTATTGTCCAGTGAGGTGATGTGTAGCGGAGATGGCAGTGGCACGGTGGGCAACCCCCATTCAGAGACCAGCTCCGTATCTATAAGGTTCCCCGCTGATCCGGAATCTATCATATCAGTAGAAGTGGAAGAGAAGGAATTACCAGTCACCGCTATGGGAACTAAAAACAATGGTTTTGTGATAGGAGCTGATGTAACACTCATGGAGCGGCGACGGGAGACATAATGCCTAGATAGGGAGCCGGCAGGAGATCTGTGGTCCGTGGTGGTGTAGGGGGTGCTGCCCACCTCCATGGGTGAGGACTCGGAAGCAGGGCGGCTTCCATAGCTCAGATGGGGTGAGCTTCGAGGCTCCGGAAGGTGTTGGGAACGCGGTCTCTATCAACAAGTCGTCAAGACGGATGGCCGTGGTGATGAGGGTATCAAGGTCCATCTCGTCGTCCCGAGGAAGGTGGGGTAGGGAAGCGCCACTGCCTCCTCTCCTTCCCAGACTGCCGTGGCCCAATCCAGCGCCTTTCCTTTAAGTAGCTAAATCACCAGCGCTATCCTGCCTTGGTCAGATGGATATGCCCCAGGCTGACGTGCCAGATAAAGTGAAACCTGTAGCAGGAAGCCGCTCCATTTAGTAGTTTTACCGTCATAGCGCTCCGGTAGGGCGAGGGTTCCTGCAGAAGTGGGTGATAGCATGGTAACAGGTGGATTGGAGGCACTCGCCGCTCCCTGAAGTGGAACCGAAGCGCTGGGCAGATTATGCAGAGTTTGGAGCACTTCCTGCATGGTGGCGTTCAACTGGGCAAGCTGCTGCTGGTGCTGGTCGAGGCACTGGGAACCTCCTGCTGCATCTATTTTCGTTTGGTGTGTGATTCTGTGACGAGTACTGAGTATACGAAGAGGCAGGACGCAGACGTAGGAATTAACAAGGTCAAGGTTTACTTAACAATGAGAAAGAGAAATAACAAACATAGAGTAAACGACACGAAGCTAAACAATCACACACAACATCTTACAGAACAGTCCAGGGCTAAATAGGGGTGGTGATGAGATGATGAGGTGCAGGTGCGCTGGAGGTGATTAGGGTGCGTTGGGTTTCCAATCCGGTGTTGCCGAGGTGTTGCGCTCAGACCGGTGGCTCAGTAGACCGGAGGGGAGCAACGGGAGGAGACGTGACACACTGACACAAATGACTGATGATTGGTTGAAAGAAATTGATAAAAAGAAGATTGTGGGAGCTGTACTGTTATATTTCAGTGCAGCTTTTGATATTATTGACCTTAACCTGTTGTTGAGAAAACGTATGCGTTATGGCTGTTCAACCTCTGCCATATCGTGGATTTAGAGCTATCTATCTAATGGAACTCAGAGGATTTTCTTTAATGGAAGCTTCTCTAATGTCAAACATGTAAAGTGTGGTGTACCGCAGGGCAGTTGTCTAGGCCCTCTACTCTTTTCTATTTTTACCAATGACCTGCCACTGTCATTAAACAAAGCATGTGTGTCCATGACTGCTGATGATTCAACCATATACGCACCAGCAACCACAGTTAATGAAGTCACTGAATCCCTTAACAAAGTGTTGCAGTCTGTTTTGGAATGGATGTCCTGTAATAAACTGGTCCTGAACATCTCTAAAACTAAGAGATTTGTATTTGGTACAAATCATTCCGTAAGTTCTAGACCTCAGCTGAATCTGGTAATGAATGGTGTGGCTGTTGAATAAGTTGAGGAGACTAAATTACTTGGTGTTACCTTATATTGTAAACTGTCATGGTTAAAATATATAGATTCAATGGCTGTAAAGATGAGGAGAGGTTTGTCAGTAATAAAGAGATGCTCTGTTTTTTTGGCACCACACTCCACAAAGCAAGTCCTGCAGGCCCTAGTTTTATCGTATCTTGATTATTGTCCAGTTATATGGTCAAGTGCTGAAAAGAAAGACCTAGTTAAGCTGCAGCTGGCCCAGAACAAAGCTGCCCATCTTGCTCTTCATTGTAATCAGAGGGCTAATATTAATACTATGCATGCCAGTCTCTCTTGGCTACGAGTTGAGAAAAGACTGACTTCGTCAATTCTTGTTTTTATAAGAAACATGAATGTGTTGGAAATTCAAAATTGTTTGCATAGTCAACTTACATACAGCACTGACACACACACTTACCCCACCAGACATGCCACCAGGGGTCTTTTCACAGTCCCTAGGTCCAGAACAAATTCAAGGAAATACAGAGCCTTGAGTGCATCGTACAGTGCATTCGGAAAATGTTCAGACCCCTTCCCTTTTTCCACATTTTGTTACGTTACAGCCTTATTCTAAAATGAATTTAAAAAAAGTAATCCTCATCAATCTACACACAATACCGAAAACAGGTCTTTAGAATTTTTTGCAAAAAACAAAAACTGAAATACCTTATTTACATACATATACAGACCCTTTGCTATGAGACTCAAAATTAAGCTCAGGTGCATCCTGTTTCTATTGATCATCCTTGAGATGTTTCTACAACTTGATTGGAGTCCACCTTTGGTAAATTCAATTGATTGGACATGATTTGGAAAGGCACACACCTCTCTATATAAGGTCCCACAGTTGACAGTGCATGTCAGAGCAAAACCAAGCCATGAGGTCGAAGGAATTGTCCGTACAGCTCCGAGACAGGATTGTGTCGAGGCACAGATCTGGGGAAGGGTACCAAAAAATGTCTGCAGCATTGGAGGTCCCCAAGAACACAGTGGCCTCCATCATTCTTAAATGGAAGAAGTTTGGAACCACCAAGACTCTTCCTAGAGCTGACCGCCAGGCCAAACTGAGCAATCGGTGGAGAAGGGCCTTGGTCAGGGAGGTGACCAAGGACCCGATGGTCACTCTGACAGAGCTCCAGAGTTCCTCTGTGGAGATGGGAGAACCTTCCAGAAGGACAACCATCTCTGCAGCACTCCACCAATCAGGCCTTTATGGTAGAGTGGCCAGACGGAAGCACCTCCTCAGTAAAAGGCACTTGACAGCCCGCTTGGAGTTTGCCAAAAGGCACCTAAAGGACTCTCAGACCATGAGAAACAAGATTCTCTGGTCTGATGAAATCCCAAAAAATTGCTTAAAATAGATGTGCTGCAACGCGCCCCATCCAACCTGACAGAGCTTGAGAGGATCTGCATAGAAGAATGGGAGAAACTCAGGTGTGCCAAGCTTGTAGCGTCATACCCAAGAAGACTCGAGGCTGTAATCGCTGCCAAAGGTGCTTCAACAAAGTACTGAGTAAAGGGTCTGAATACTTATGTAAATGTGATATTTCCGTTTTTTATTTGTAATAAATTAGCAAACATTTATAAAAACCTGTTTTTGCTTTGTCATTATGGCGTATTGTGTGTAGATTGATGGGGGGACGACAATTTAATCAAATTTATAATAAGGCTGTAGCGTAACAAAATGTGGAAAAAGTCAAGGGGTCTGAATACTTTCCGAATGCACTGTATATAGTGCAAGTGAACAGCAAACCTGATTTAAAAATAACAAATAAAGCAACACCTCATGGCACAACGCCTCTCCCCCATGTGACCTACTTGTTGTGTGTATGTACTGACGAATGTGTAACTGATAAATGCACACACATACGCACACACACACACTACATGTTAATGTTTTTAAATGTATGTAAATTGTAGTCTTTTGTCTGTAATGTATTTTTCGTTATGTGTCGAACCCCAGTAAGACTAGCTGTTGCCATTGAGGATCCTAATAAATCCAATCCTACTGGATAGTTTATCTATCTACAGCTAATGGGGATCCTAATAAATACCAAATACCAACAATACCAGGGTTTTAACCAAGCCCAGCCTGCTTAGCTTTGATATTTGTCACTGACCACTACCAATGAGAATGATTATTAAGAGATCTCTTAATAACTAAATATATTCACTTTTGCTATTGAAATCAGGGTAGGTTTAAAAGTGCGAATGAAATGTAACCATACTTTATCAGTAATTTATCATCAATTATACTATTTAGGCCTATATAGTATTTGCAAAGTCATCAACAGCTATTGTTTCAATTCAACCAAGGATTCAACTAAAAATAGACAATACATATAAGCCTAGGTTGCTTTGGTTGATTTCAAATGTATCTTCAAGTTAATCATTAAACTGACGGATTTGGTTGGGGATTTTTTTGTATTATGTTAATTATGGATTCACGTCTCCATCTCAACCAAAAATCTAAGTTAAAGAATAGGACTAAATCAAATCAAACTTTATTTAAATTGGATTTAAAGTTTGATTAGATTAGATTTAGTCCTATTCTTTCATTCAGATTTTTGTTTAAGATGGAGGCATGAATCTAACATATCAATTATTCATTTGTAGACAAACTGGATATTGAATTGTCAACAGAACCAAATATCAACATTTTGCTTGGATAGGTCCATCTGTGCCAATGACTTAGTCTGGCTTTAATTCCAGTTTGGATTCACGTCTCCATCTCTACCAAAAAATATACAGTCGTGGTCAAAAGATTTGAGAATGACACAAGTATTGGTCTTCACAAAGTTCGCTGCTTCAGTGTTATGAGATATTTTTGTCAGATGTTACTATGGTATACTGAAGTATAATTACAAGCATTCCATAATTGTCAAAGGCTTTTATTGACAATTACATTAAATTAATGCAAAAAGTCAATATTTGCAGTGTTGACCCTTCTTTTTCAAGACCTCTGCAATCCACCCTGGCATGCTGTCAATTAACTTCTGGGCCACATCCTGACTGATGGCAGCCCATTCTTGCATAATCAATGCTTGGAGTTTGTCAGAATTTGTGGGTTTTTGTTTGTCCACCCGCCTCTTGAGGATCAACCACAAGTTCTCAATGGGATTAAGGTCTGGGGAGTTCCTGGCCATGGACCCAAAATGTCAATGTTTTGTTCCCCGAGCCACTTAGTTATCACTTTTGCCTTATGGCAAGGTGCTCTATCATGCTGGAAAAGGCATTGGTTGTCACCAAACTGTTCTTGGATGGTTGGGAGAAGTTGCTCTCGGAGGATGTGTTGGTACCATTCTTTATTCATGGCTGTGTTCTTAGGCAAAATTGTGAGTGAACCCACTCCCTTGGCTGAGAAGCAACCCCACACTTGAATGGTCTCAGGATGCTTAACTGTTGGACTGATGGTAGCGCTCACCTTGTCTTCTCCGGACAAGGTGTTTTCCGGATGCCCCAAACAATCAAAAAGGGGATTCATCAGAGAAAATGACTTTACCCCAGTCCTCAGCAGTCCAATCCCTGTACCTTTTGCAGAATATCAGTCTGTCCCTGATGTTTTTCCTGGAGAGAAGTGGCTTCTTTGCTGCCCTTCTTGACACCAGGCCATCCTCCAAAAGTCTTCGCCTCACTGTGCGTGCAGATGCACTCACACCTGCCTGCTGCCATTCATGAGCAAGCTCTGCACTGGTGGTGCCCCGATCCCGCAGCTGAATCAACTTTAGGAGACGGTCCTGGCGCTTGCTGGACTTTCTTGGGCGCCCTGACGCCTTCTTCACAACAATTGAACCTCTCTCCTTGAAGTTCTTGATGATCCGATAAATGGTTGATTTAGGCGCAATCTTACTAGCAGCAATATCCTTGCCTGTGAAGCCCTTTTTGTGCAAAGCAATGATGACGGCACGTGTTTCCTTGCAGGTAAACATGGTTAACAGAAGAAGAACAATGATTTCAAGCACCACCCTCCTAAAGCTTCCAGTCTGTTATTCTAACTCAATCAGCATGACAGAGTGATCTCCAGCCTTGCCATTATAAAAACTGAGGCAGCAGACTTTGTGAAAATTAGTATTTGTGTCATTCTCAAAACTTTTGACCACGACTGTACTCAAAATTGTTGCCATAGAATTGCAACTGGGTTGGGGATGTGTGTGTGTGTGTGTATGTGTGTGTGATTGGGACTGACAGCAGTCTGTATTACTGGCTGGCCAGCAGATTTAGCCGACCCATTTTAGACACTCTAATCTGGATTAACCACTGCAGTGTGTCAGTGGGGACTCGGCCCGCACCATCCTCCACCCTCTTTATTCCTTCACCTGCTTCCCCCTCTCCATCCCTCCCTCCATCCACCACACCCCATCTCTTTCCCTCCCCCTCTTCCCTCTGCCACCTTGTTCCTCCTCCCTCCAACTTTCCCTCCTCTCTATCTCTCCGAGTTTACCTGTGCTTTTCCTCCCCTCCTCTTTCCTATCCTCTTTCTTGATCGCTTTAGCCGATTCTCTTTGATCACTTTTGTCTCTCTCTCCACTCTCTCTCTCTCCCTCTCTCTCATTCTCTCTCTCTCCCACCTGATTCACTCTGTCCTCAATCTGTTTCCATCTCCCTCTCTCTCTAACTGCACCATCTTCAACAATTTCATCCCGAAGCTCTCCCGTAGCATAATTTGGTGTGTGTGTGTGTATGTGTATGCGTGTTCCTGTGTATGTATGTATGTATGTATGTAGGTATGTGTGTGTGTGTGTGTGTGTGTGTGTGTGTGTGTGTGTGTGTGTGTGTGTGTGTGTGTGTGTGTGTGTGTGTGTGTGTGTGTGTGTGTGTGTGTGTGTGTGTGTGTGTGTGTGTGTGTGTGTGTGTGTGTGTGTGTGTGCATGGTGTGTGCATGTGGGGTGGGGCACGTGGCAGCATGTGGCCAAGGATTACAGGGGCTCAGTCCTCTTCCTCTACTTCCCTAATTGCTCCTGCAGCTGTTCCACAATCTAGCATGGCTGCCTGTCTGTATCATCTGTATGGCGACAGTATGTAGACACTGAATAGTTGCTGACTGCCAATAAATAAACAAAACGTTTTTTTTTTTAACAAAAGTGGTTAACTATTGGATTTTACCAAATCTTTATTTGTCCAAATATTTGTCAACAACGATCTCCAAAACGACAGCTAACAAAAGCCACAACCACGTAGTTAATTTTCTCTTAGCTTGAACTGTTGACCAACACATTGGCACTGACACACTCACACTCACACTCACACTCACACTCACACTCACACTCACACTCACACTCACACTCACTCACACTCACACTCACACACACACACACACACACACACGGCATCAATGACATTAGCCCACAAAAATAAGGTTGTTGTTCCATCTTGCTTGTTCCATGAGTTTAGTGATTGGTCTTTTCTGTCTATGTAAAGTATTATTTTGTTGTAACTTTTATTGTTTTTGAGTTGCATGTGCATGTGCAGAAGAAACGTCTGACCTCTGTGATTACCAACAAGGGTTTTGCCACCAAGTACTAAGTCATGTTTTGCAGAGGGGTCAAATACTTATTTCCCTCATTAAAATGCAAATCAATTTATAACATTTTTGACATGCGTTTTTCTGGATTTTTTTGTTGTTATTCTGTCTCTCACTGTTCAAATAAACATACCATTAAAATTATAGACTGATCATTTCTTTGTCAGTGGGCAAACGTACAAAATCAGCAGGGGATCAAATACTTTTTTCCCTCACTGTATGTAAAGTATTATTTTGTTGTAACTTTTATTGTTTTGAGTTGCATGTGCAGAAGATATCTATATTTTCTTCATTTCTGTCTGTCTGTCTGTCTGCCAGCTGTCTGTACATCTCAACACCTGTCTGAATGTTTGTCTTTATACTTACAAATCATTCTGTCTTCTTGTCTGTCTGTCCAAGTTGTCTATACTTCTCTTTTTTCTTTCAGCTGATAGCTCATTCTCTCTATCCTTGCTCTCTCCCTCTGCCACTGAATGGATTGCTCTCTCTTGCCTGACTTTATCTAGAGATAAGATACTTACTTTTCAGATAAAGCATATTATTATAGCTAAATCAAATGAGCTTTGTGGGTCTTTGTGAATCTGTGTGTTTGTGTGTGTGTGTGTGTGTGTTTGTTTTTACACTGGTTTATTACAGCTCACTGTAATCTTTTGATGATGTGTCATTGAATGTGTGAAAGGCTTGATTTCATGAATAGCAATTCAATGTGTGATGCACCTGTTCAATAACTGATTGAAAACCTTGAGTTGCAATTTAGAATCAAAGTTGAAGCCACAATCCTGAGTTTCAGCCAGGCTATAAACTAAAATATACATTTTGGACATTTGGGCTACGAGTTGTAATATGCTAATAAAGCATAAGTTATATAATTGAAATTACCATTAATCAGAAGAAGATATTGAAGATTGTGCCACAATCACCATCCTGTTTACAGTTGTTTTCAATCGTTTTGGTGCTATTTTCACAAGTACGTGGTGAATTTTCAAAACTCTTACTACAAAACTCCAAACTGGTAACACTTATAACGCAGCAAGTTTCATATTAAAAGCTTTTTTTTTTACAGTTTTTTTCAATCACTTTGGTGCAATTTTCACAAGTATGTGGTACATTTTCACAACTCTTACTACAAAATTCAAAACAGATCATCAAAAAGGCAGTTGTTTCAAAACTATAAGCACATTTTCAATTGACTAAGTACAACACACAAAACCATACAGTCACTTTTTCACAAAATGTTATTAGTGTTTCATCTAGAAAAACGTTTCACATTGCAATACATGTTAATATAAAGTAATTGCCTTTCACAATGCAATGCTCACATTACTTTTGATATGACTCATTTGTTAAAATACATTTTACTATTGCTTAATATGACTGCTCTTAATTGATAATCACTTAACATTTGTAAATCTGATATTGACAAGATCATATATGTACTGTATGTAACAAATGCATCCCCTATCCAAAAGAAAGTTGCTGGGGTCTTTTTGATGGGGAGGTGGGTCACACTGCTTTACTAAAGTTGCATTGGCCAATACAATACTGTAATACCATAATATATGCCATTTACGTAGCAGACACTTTTACCAAAAGTGGCAACAGAGTCCACAAATGTTCATATGTGACTATAGTGGGAATCGAACCCGACAACTATGCTGTTGCTAGTGCTCTTACGAACTGAGTCACGTACAGGAGCACTACAATACATAAGTACAATACAATACAGTAAAATACAATACATGATTACAATACAGGTAGAAGATGTATGATTGTAATCCCCATGAGCAAAACACCTTCCTTCAGGCCATGGATGAGGCATGCAATGACATCAATCCAGACCTATGTCAGGTCTATATTCATCATCATCATAATAACACATTACAGTATATATCATACTTTATATGTTTATACATTATAGGCATACATAGACAAACCAGTTTAAAATCAATATGTTTACCAAACGGTTAAATGATTATCAATTAAGAGCAGTCGGATTAATTCATAGGATCCTATCAAGTAATGTGAGAATTGCATTGTGGAAGGCAATTACTTTATATGAACATGTATTGCAATGTGAAACATGTAGGCCTATTTCTAGATGAAGCACTGATTAAGTTTGGTGAAAAAGTGGCTGTATGATTTTGTGTGTTGTACTTAGTCAATTGAAAATGTGCTTTTGAAACAACTGCCTTTTTGATTATCTGTTTAGATTTTTGCAGTAAGAGTTGTGAACATTTACCACATACTTGTGAAAATTGCACCAAAGCAATAAAATAAAAATAAAAAATCAGGGACTCTGAAAATGTTCACACACATTGAACCTTATCGGCAACATGTTCATTGTCAACCATGTTCTACATAAAAATGCAGTTTAGTTAGGCCAACATAACTCTACAAAAAAAGATTCTGTGAAAACCACGCAAAAAAACGTGTTTTTTACAGGACAAATGAAACGAATATGAAATATTTAACCGTTTCAGCCTATCACAAAAAATCGTAAATCAAAAGAAGTTATGAATAAAATCTTGGTTCTGACGATAGTTGATTAAATCAACGTTTTAATTGGAGTCCAAAGTAGGCTAATCGAAATTACTGTGGACCAACTTTAACTTATTTCTCATTGATTTTCAAATTATAATTACAAATTGAAACGTAAAATGTTAGGCCTATTTAATGGGAATTTAATTTTTGATTAATGCAATCTATTAACCATGGACTCAATTCAGTCATTTTAATTACTTTATTAATATAGGCCTAGGCCAAATATGTACTAGACTGTATAATTTTTAATATTATGTCTTGATTTCAAATATTTAGAGAACGAATGTTCAGTTGGCGTTGATAAATCATCAGCATTTAAAAAAGTAGACTACTAAATATTATTTCTTGCTACAGCCCTCAAAATGTATAGTTTGAAATAGGCATATGTTCAACACAACAACAACAAAAAATGTTTTTACCCAACCCATTCCTAACCAAAGATAAATCAGCCCAGGGCGTATACATCAGCAAATGCTGATTTTGTTCCATGAAAATGTGATAAATGCGAAAATCAAAATGTGACAAATTTCGTTTTCTACTATACGAAAAAGTGGGATAGGCAGAGACGAGAGAGGGAGAAAGAGAGCGAGAAAGAGAGCGAGAGCGAGAGCGAGAGAGGGGGGGGGGGGTTCTGTGCGTCCACTTCGTACCTTTAATTAGCTCACCGTGTCTGTAAAATAAGTCAGTGTAGGCATCACCCAGCTCACCCGCAGCACGCGCCTCTTTACCTGCTTCTGGCGCGCCAAAATAGAAGGGTCCGCGCGCTCTACTATATTATAAACTCTGGTGCGCAATTGTCACGAGAATTGCACTTCACATTTTTTGTGTTTTCGACAAGTCAAGTGAGAAAGAGTAAGAGGAAAAATAAAAAAATTAAAATAACTTTGAGACATCTCAAGGTAGCTTTGTCACTTGGCGAGGTCGACTTGGAGCGGGACCTAAACTTCAAGACATTACCGACGGAGAGGGACTGGTGGGAAATAGCCAAGTCTGCCAAGTCCGGTCGTGTGTGTCTGTTCAGAGAGAAGACCAAGTGAGCGAGAAGGCATAAAAGCCCGGTGCAAGGATGATGTCCTACATTAAGCAACCCCATTACGCCATGAACATGTCTGGGATGGACCTGCTACACACCACCGCTGGATACCCATGTGAGTATAATAATATTACAATGTTTTGAATTGTCATTTACCACCTTTAAAAAATTTGATTTGATATAACTTTTTTTGTTACAATACAAAACATACACATACAAACGACGACAACATGACCCCTGCCCAGACCCACCTGCTCACACCCCAATCTCCAGCGCCCATACCATTCTCCGCCACATGGCCTCAAACTGCACCATTTTGTTTATCTCCATTGCCCCAGCACTTTCAACACTTAGATAATAAAGCATTTACCACCTTTTTTCTAATTACCAATGTTTTTATTTTATTTTTACCAATGTTTTTATTTTATTTTATATATAGTAAAAAATATATATCAATGCAACATGCAACAATTTCAGTGAGTTACAATTCATATAAGGAAATCAGTCAATTGAAATAAATTCATTAGGCCTAAATATATGGATTTCACATGACTGGGCAGAGGCTTTGCCATGGGTGGGCCTGGGAGGGCATAGGCCCACCCACTTGGGAGCCAGGCCCGCCCACTGGGGAGCCAGGCCCAGCCAATCAAAGGGCTTTATTACAGACAGAAATACTCCTCAGGGTGGCTGGTCTCAGACGATCCCACAGGTGAGGAAGCCGGATGTGGAGGTCCTGGGATGGCGTGGTTACACGTGGTCTGCGGTTGTGAGGCCAGTTGGATGTACTGCCAAATTCTCTAAAACAACGTTCGAGGCTTATGGTAGAGAAATTAACATTACATTCTCTGGCAACAGCTCTGGTGGACATCTCTGCAGTCAGCAGGCCAATCGCACGCTCCCTCAAAACTTGAGACATCTGTGGCATTGTGTTGTGTGACAAAACTGCACATTTTAGAGTGGCCTTTTATTGTCCCTAGCACAAGGTGCACCTGTGTAATGATCATGCTGTTTAATCAGCTTCTTGATATGCCACACCTGTCAGGTGGATAGATTATCTTGGCAAAGGACAAATGCTCACTAACAGCGATGTAAATAAATTTGTGCACAACATTTGAGAGAAATACGCTTTTTTGTGCGTATGGAACATTTCTGGGATATTTTATTTCAGCTCATGAAACATGGGACCAACACTTTACATGTTGCATTTATATTTTTGTATTTTAAAGCATGACGTGGCTCATGCGTAAAACAGTGGGCAGTGCATGCATAAAGTGCACACAATAATAATATCAATTATAATATCAATAATAATAACATCAATACTACTAATAATAGATTATTCTGTGACTCGTTTGCATGACAATATTCAACAAAGAGTAGGCTAGTAGCAAATAATAGCGATTCCTATTCAAAAAGACAAAATGAAATCATTGTGAGATTTGAAAAGAATAGAGAATAAAATGAAAACAGTGTTGATAGTCCAAGTTGGCTAAATGTCAGAGTATTCCTTTACAGTCGGCTATGCATTTCTCTGTCAAAATTTCAATTTTTGCATCTGCCATTACCATAATCTCCAGTTGTAACACTTGTTCAACTAGCACACAATCACCATTTAGCCTAACCCATATCTTCCCATATATGGGGAAAGCCTTTAGTCAGGAAACTAATAGTTTTCACATAGCCAACATTAGCATAGTTGTCTTTCTTTTTCTTTGGTCTTTTTTCTATTACTTGGCTAATACCTGCTATGATTAATTTGAATATCTCAAAATACCATAAAGATAATAGAAACTATAGGCTATAACATTGCACAATGACTCATTGTTTTATCATAGAGAGTGGTCATGATAGATATTGAAACCAATACCACTGTTATCAACAGATATACTTACATCCCTTTTCCAATTAACTGTATGACATGCAAGCCTAATGAAATGCAATGTGAATGTCAATCACTTTGAGCACTGAGGAGTGCTACTGTCCATTAATGCCATTCCATCATACCATTATTATCACACAGTCTCTGTGTCTCTGGATTTCTCAGCCACCCCGCGGAAGCAGCGTCGCGAGCGCACCACTTTCACACGCACCCAGCTGGATATCCTGGAGGCCATGTTCTCCAAGACCCGCTACCCCGACATCTTCATGAGGGAGGAGGTGGCCCTCAAGATCAACCTCCCCGAGTCTCGTGTACAGGTACGGTCTAATGATGATGGAATTATATTTAACGTGATTTTTTAATGACTACCTCATCTTTGTACCCCACACATATGATTATCTGTAAGGTCCCTCAGTCGAGCAGTGAATTTCAAACACAGATTCAACCACAAAAACCAGGGAGGTTTTCCAATGCCTCGCAAAGAAGGGCACCTATTGGTAGATGGGTACAAATAAAAGAAGCAGACATTGAATATCCCTTTGAGCATGGTGAAGTTAGTAATTACACTTTGGATGGTGTATCAATACACCCAGTCACCACATAGATACAAGCGTCCTTCCTAACTCAGCTGCCGGAGAGGAAGGAAACTGCTCAGGGATTTTACCATGAGGCCAATGGTGACTTGAAAACAGTTACATGGCTGTGATAGGAACAAAACTGAGGATGGATCAACAACATTGTAGTTACTCCACAATACTAACCTAAATGACAGAGTGAAAAAAAGAAGCCTGTACAGAATAACAATATTCCAACACATGCAACCTGTTTGCAATAAGGCACTAAAGTAAAACTGCAAAGAATGTGGCAAAGAAATGAACTTTATGTCCTGAATACAAAGTGTTATGTTTGGGGCAAATCCAACACAACACATCACTGAGTACCACTCTTCATATTTTCAAGCTTGGTGGTTGGCAAGGACTAGGGAGTTCTTTAGGATAAAAATAAACAGAATAGAGCTAAGCACAGGCAAAATGCTAGAGGAAACCCTGGTTCAGTCTGCTTTCCAACAGACACTGGGAGACAAATTCACCTTTCAGCACGACAATAACCTAAAACACAAGGCCAAATATACACTGGAGTTGCTTACCAAGACATATTGAATGTTCCTGAGTGGCCTAGTTACAATTTTTACTTAAATCAGCTAGAAAATCTATGGCAAGACTTGAAAATGGATGTCTAGCAATGATCAACAACCAAATTGACAGAGCTTGAAGAATTTTTTTAATAATCATGTGCAAATATTGTACAATCCAGGTGTGCAAAGCTCTTAGACGCTTACCCAGAAAGACTCACAGCTGTAATCGCTGCCAAAGGGGATTCTAACATGTATTGATTGACTCAGGGGTGTGAATACTTATGTAAATTAGAGATTTCTGTATTTCATTTTCAATACATTTGCAAAAAGTTCTAAAAACATGTCATCATGGGGTATTGTGTGTAGATGTGTGAGAGAGAAAAAATCCATTTTGAATTCAAGCTGTAACACAACAAAATGTGGAATAAGTCAGGGGGTATGAATACTTAAAATAGCCTATATGAAAATATATAAAAGAGATAGTGGCATATGCTCTCAGATGTGAGAGTACAATTCACCAGTATTGTGGTAGAGACTGTAGAAGGACATGTAGCCTACTAAATGCTCTGTACAGACACATCCCACACTCGTGACAGTTTAGCTCACAGTTCTATCTGGTACGGTTTTGATACACAAATAATATCACAGAGTATACAGATGTAGGATCTTTAATTTGAGCCAGTTTTATTATGTGGATTATAATTCATGTAGAAAGCCAGTATGAGGGTTTGCTCTCAGGCTAGTAAGAAAGGTGGGTGGTGCATAGGAGAAAAAACCCTTACAAAAATGTCCATTCATTATAATCAAGAGTTTAAAAGGTACTCGCACTCAAACTATACAAAGGAATAAACCAAGGAGGCTGAGATGCAAAAATTATATATTTAATTTAAGCATGGATTAAATAAATATATTATTTTTGCATCTCAGCCTCCTTGGATGATTCCTTTTCATGGTTTGAGTGCGAGTACCTTTTGAACTCTCGATTGTAATTAATGGCCATTTTTGTAGGGGTTGATACATTTTCGTAAGGGAAAATCAAGTCTGAGTTTTCAAAGTGAAAATTACAAACTTCAGAAGCCTTTTAAAACCTCAAATATACTACAAGTTTTAAAGTTGTAAAGCCTTTTTAAACCTCAAATACACTACACGTTTTTGCATTGCAAGAATGTTCTCTTGCAACAGTGGGATCAAATTAAGATCCTACATATGTAGGTGCACATTGGCATAGTGACAGATATATCAACAATGATGTAGTAACATAGTGTCCTTTTCCCACCACCAAACAACTTACTTTCCTAATCACAGAATTTCCACATATTGTCTTTCTCTATTCTAAGGGGTTGTGTTGTGTGTCTCTGTCTCTGCAGGTGTGGTTCAAAAACCGCCGTGCCAAGTGCCGCCAGCAGCAGCAGCAGAGCAGTGGCCAGTCCAAGCCCCGCCCACCCAAGAAGAAGGCGTCACCCGCCCAGGACCAGCCCAGCACCGGCGCTGATCCCTCAGCCAACAACCCCTCTGGCTCCTACAGCCCCTCCCCCACCCCATCAGGCCCCTCCCTGCCCCCTAGCGGCAACAACCCTGGCAACGCACCTGTCTCCATCTGGAGCCCGGCCATCTCGCCACTCCCAGACCCTCTGGCCTGCTCGGCGCCCTGCATGCAGCGGCCCTCTGCCTACCCCATGAGCTACGGCCAACCTCAGGCCTACGCCCAGGGCTATGCCGGCACCTCCTCCTACTTCACAGGCTTGGACTGTGGCGCCTACCTGTCGCCCATGCACTCACAGCTGTCGGCCAACGGCGCCCTCAGCCCCATCACCGTGCCCTCCATGGGGGGCTCGCTGAGCCAGTCACCCGCCTCACTCTCCTCCCAGGGCTACGGCACGGCCGCTTCGCTGGGCTTCACCTCCGTCGACTGCCTGGACTACAAAGACCAGCAGGCGTGGAAGCTGGGCTTCAGTGCCATGGACTGCCTGGACCACAAAGACCAGAATTCGTGGAAGTTCCAGGTGCTGTAGAGAGAAGAACAAGAACAAGAACAAGAACAAGAAGAAGAACAAGAAGAAGAACAAGAAGAAGAGTGGGAGGAGTTGTGAATGAATGAGGCCCTCGCCAGATATACGATCAAATACGATCAAATTATTCTGACAGATGACTTTGTTTTGGTTATTTCTCGTTTGTAAGTTTGGTTTCTCGTTTGTAAGCTTGTTTTTTACAACCCCTGTAGAATGATTTTTCCATTCAGGGGAGAGAGGAGAAGAGAGACACAGGGATATTATTGATACCTCCTGACTGTGAATGCAGGGTATCAGGTCCATTTACTTTCTCATACAGTAGAAGGGAAGGATGCCCCTGAGGATCATACTATATGGGAAAGACACTCAACTAAAAACTGATTTAAACACACAGGCCATGGTTCAGATGCATTGATTGGTCTGTCATGGAAAGACATCCTCAAGAGAATTCTATTGATACAACCACGCTATACTCCAGGGTTCTTCAATTCCGGTCCTGGAGGGCCGAAACACCTCTGTTTTTCATCCTCTCCTTCTAATCAGGGACTAATTCAGACCTGGGACACCAGTTGAGTGCAATTAACTACCAGGTAGAAATAAAAAACAGAAGTGTTTCGGCCCTCCAGGACCGGAATTGAAGAACCCTGCTATACTCAATCGTTCCTCTGTTCTTTTTTCTGCTGTTTTCAAGAAACATATCAATAGATCAAATTTACAGAGCTTTGATACTCTCTTAGTCTCTCTCTTTTTTGTTCTGAAAGACCATCAGTGTTAATTTGAGTTTAGTCATTGTTAATCTATGCTACAATTTAAATCTTCATTTGGTTACTTTTAGGCTTTTGGAGCTAACATGTTACTATGGTGTTAGGCTAGCATCAATGCTATTACATTTTGATGAAAAAAAATGTACTTCTATGTTTGTTGTGTGAAATATTAAAGCTAACTTTGAATCTACATTTATGCCCAACGATAGTCATTGCGATTACAAGTTTGAGTGACATTTTGGTTTCACAATTTATATGAAGGGGTTCAGTGTTTTTTGCGTTCAAACGTACTGTACTTAATGTATTGGTATTCCCTATTCAGAATTTAAATTGGTTCAGTTGAAGTACAAAACTGACCCATAACTAAACAAGTGACCAGTTGACTTCTGATGATAACAGTCACCATGTTGTTATGGTTTATATTGTGTGTGTGTAGTTTCTGTTGTGTTGCCCCCTTGGCACACATGGCTCTTGTGTGCGTCTTGCTGTCAGTTATTTTTGCTGATCTGATTCTGGAGTGGCCCAATCCTCTTACCCTCCCTTTAGCAATGTCCTAAGTGAATTAGTCAGGATTACTCCTCTGTCCCCCTCTGTCTCTCTTTCCTTCTCTCTCTCTCTCCTTCATTCCCTCCTAGATCTCTCTCTGTTTTCTCTCTTCCTCTGTCTATCTCGCCCCCTCTTTTCCTCTTCCTTCTCTCTTGCAGTTTCTTTCCCTTTGTATGTCTCTCCTTATACATGTCTCTCAATCTCCTCCACCAATGGTCTCAATCATTCCTTTTCTCCCTGAAAAAAGCAAAGTATACCCTATAAAAAGAAGGAAGGACGCCCTTGATGATAATACTATATTGGAAAGACTTAACTAGAAACTGATTTAAACACACAGGCCATGGGTAAAACATATTTCAGCTAAATTCAAACTCTGCTATAGAGGACAATGAGTGACTCAGAGATGTCTTTACGTCCCCTTTATTTCTTTCCTTCCAATAATTGTTCAAAGAACAATCAAGGCTATCATCTGTGACATAAAGTATTGTCTATTGTCCCTCAGGTTCACACATAGAACATTTACTTCTTACCTTATGCCACCCCTCTCCTCGAACCCATCTATTCTCCCTCATCCCAGCCAGCCTCTTATCCTCCTTTGCCTCCCTCCACACCCCCACTACTCCACCTCACCCCCCTCTTCTGACAACTCAGTAATCCCTAGTTGACCTGGTTACATGCCATGCAATTTGACCACAAGTTGACATTTGTGTGAGTGTGTATACTTGTTTGTGAGTACAATATGTGTATGCAATGTGTATGCGATGTGTGTGTGTGTGTTTGTGTCAAAATAGATGGACACTGAGTTCACTGAGTTACTCTGCAGCAATGTTTCTATCTTTGCCCATAAGGCATCTTCATTCCAAATGTGTGTTGGAATCTAGACATGGCAAACAACGGATTCCGTAACATATTTTACAGTGTCTGAAGATGACTAGATTTCTCATTAGGTGACAAAGTAACAATTTGTTACTTTAAGCTTGGACAAATATGGACTCTAAAAATGAGTAACCTATTCATTTATAGAACAGAATAACTTCATTTTTCAGAGTGGAACAAAATTATATTTATCTAACAATGTTGCGAATGAATAACATAGGAGGGTGAACTGATGAAGTGTTAATTTGAACACAAACATAATACAGTATAGCATTTAAACGTAAAAGGGAAACTGGAGAGTTTTCCATAGCGCACTCAATACGCACACTACATACGCACTCAACTCGCTGGGTTAATCCCACTCTGCACCACTTTATCCCTCTGCCCTCCCTCTCTGTGGTCTGATTGGTTAATCCCTGCCTTCTCTGTCTGGGTCCTGATTGGTTAATCTCTCTCAGAGGGTGCAGTGCGGTTGTAATCTGCCTGTCATCAGCACAGAGTTTCAGACAGACAGACATGTTGCCAGTAATCCCTGAAAGGAACAGATGTGTGGGTAATGGAGGAAGGGATGGACAGCAGCACTCGGCAGACCTTGGGGAAGGTGAATATAGAGACACAGCATTCCCAATGTGGGTCGTGTTCATTCACCAAACAGACAGACACAGGGAGGGACTAGCTAGACTTGACCAATCACAAAGAAAATGTTTTGTTTTCCATTGCAAAGAGTTTTTAAATGTTGTCCATTGTGTGCCCTTCTCTCTGAAGTATACTTACAAACTCTAAACCCTTAACACATAAGACCTAAATCACCTAATCATGACCCCTTACAATATAGCATTTCCTTTCTCTTTAGGGAATAAGGAACACAAACACGTAACCACATCGGTTTAAACTGTTGAGTCCAATGACTATCCTAACTTCTCAATGATGGAGAATTTTGTCATTTAGCTCAGACGAGATGTATTGGTAAAAAATAAAGAGTGGGTAAAGTGATACATATATACTACATAAACCCGTATAAAACGGTAAAAAAAAAAATAATATTAAAACAATGGTCACCGACCCTGGTGATCATTGGAGAGCAACTGGACGTGGAGAGTTTAGCTCCAGCCCAACACAAAACTACTTAATTCAACTGAGCTTATCAAGATCTTGAGATGATTAGCTGCATCAGGGGTGTATTCATTCCACCGATGCTGTTGACAAACATTTCTTAAATGGAAGCAAATGGAATGAAACTGGGAGGGACATACCTGAATTTGTCCAAAAGAAACTCTCATTTTGCTCTGTTTGCTTCCGTTTGGTTCTTAAATGGTAAATGGTTTCCATAATGAATACACCCCAGGTGTTTTGGTGCTGTGTTGGCCGGAGCAAACCCCTGCACACCACTGTAGCTCTGCAGGACCAGGGTGATTTTCATTAGTATCAAGACGTTTTGCAACGGAAAATGAAGCCCTAGTGACTGAATACAAACCAAATGGCAATGCCAACTGTAGTGTAGGCCTACAATTGCTACACTTTAGTGTAGTCAGTGGCACATCTCCATCTAGGCTTATACATGACCATATGAGTAAAAATATATACACTGCTCAAAAAAATAAAGGGAACACTTAAACAACACTATGTAACTCCAAGTCAATCACACTTCTGTGAAATCAAACTGTCCACTTAGGAAGCAACACTGATTGACAATACATTTCACATGCTGTTGTGCAAATGGAATAGACAACAGGTGGAAATTATAGGCAATTAGCAAGACACCCCCAATAAAGGACTGGTTTTGCAGTTGGTGACCACAGACCACTTCTCAGTTCCTATGCTTCCTGGCTGATGTTTTGGTCACTTTTGAATGCTGGCGGTGCTTTCACTCTAGTGATAGCATGAGACGGAGTCTACAACCCACACAAGTGGCTCAGGTAGTGCAGCTCATCCAGGATGGCACATCAATGCGAGCTGTTGGAAGAAGGTTTGCTGTGTCTGTCAGCGTAGTGTCCAGAGCATGGAGGCGCTACCAGGAGACAGGCCAGTACATCAGGAGACGTGGAGGAGGCCGTAGGAGGGCAACAACCCAGCAGCAGGACTGCTACCTCCGCCTTTGTGCAAGGAGGAGCAGGAGGAGCACTGCCAGAGCCCTGCAAAATGACCTCCAGCAGGCCACAAATGTGCATGTGTCTGCTCAAACGGTCAGAAACAGACTCCATGAGGGTGGTATGAGGGCCCGACGTCCACAGGTGGGGGTTGCGCTTACAACCCAACACCGTGCAGGACGTTTGGCATTTGCCAGAGAACGCCAAGATTGGCAAATTCGCCACTGGCGCCCTGTGCTCTTCACAGATGAAAGCAGGTTCACACTGAGCGTGACAGACGTGACAGAGTCTGGAGACGCCGTGGAGAACGTTCTGCTGCCTGCAACATCCTCCAGCATGACCGGTTTGGCGGTGGGTCAGTCATGGTGTGGGGTGGCATTTCTTTGGGGGGCCGCACAGCCCTCCATGTGCTCGCCAGAGGTAGCCTGACTGCCATTAGGTACCGAGATGAGATCCTCAGACCCCTTGTGAGACCATATGCTGGTGCGGTTGGCCCTGGGTTCCTCCTAATGCAAGACAATGCTAGACCTCATGTGGCTGGAGTGTGTCAGCAGTTCCTGCAAGAGGAAGGCATTGATGCTATGGACTGGCCCGCCCGTTCCCCAGACCTGAATCCAATTGAGCACATCTGGGACATCATGTCTCGCTCCATCCACCAACGCCACGTTGCACCACAGACTGTCCAGGAGTTGGCGGATGCTTTAGTCCAGGTCTGGGAGGAGATCCCTCAGGAGACCATCCGCCACCTCATCAGGAGCATGGCCAGGCGTTGTAGGGAGGTCATACAGGCACGTGGAGGCCACACACACTACTGAGCCTCATTTTGACTTGTTTTAAGGACATTACATCAAAGTTGGATCAGCCTGTAGTGTGGTTTTCCACTTTAATTTTGAGGGTGACTCCAAATCCAGACCTCCATGGGTTGATCAATTTGATTTCCATTCATAATTTTTGTGTGATTTTGTTGTCAGCACATTCAACTATGTAAAGAAAAAAGTATTTAATAAGATTATTTCATTCATTCAGATCTAGGATGTGTTATTTTAGTGTTCCCTTTATTTTTTTGAGCAGTGTATATATAATCACCACGTTGAGTGGCAGATTTGAGAGAAATTTCACTAAGCAAGAAACTGAAGAAAAAAAAACCATTCCAAAACAGGGATACAATTTTAACTTGAGAAACACTAATTTTCATTTTCAACCGCACGTTTGGAAACTTTTGGCAACTATATGCCCTAATGAATATGACCCTACTAGTTTGTGAAACTGTAGTGCTGTACAAACTGTGGCGAATCTATTGCTGTTCAACTTCTCCCCCCTCTGGTCAGGCATTGTAACAGGAACTAGGAAAGAAAACAAGCCTGTCTACCTACGCACACAGATCTCTGATGATTTAACAAAAAATTAATACATTTACAACTTGGGAATCGCTGGCTTTCACTGTTATATAGCACATTTTCGACAATTTCTCTTGGAGTGGGCCACTAACAAAAGTGTAAGCAAGGAGCAAAGGATTCCAATGCATTTTCACATGCAAATAGCAATTGGTTTCTATAGTGCTTTATGAGTGACATTCCATGAGAGCAACATTACTTTTAAAAACATGATTTCAAGCTGTATGTCATTTGTTTGCCTGCAAAAACAAACATTTGAGTTCTAGCTCCTTAGTTTTTTGGTTACAACAGGGCAGGGATGGGCAACTGGCGGCCCGCACCCCTTTTGAAGGCACTCAGTCGGGGTCTCAACTTACTGTTGCAAGTTAGAATAATAAAATAAAGGTGCAATTTCAAAATGTGGTTGTGCATCAGCAGTTTCTCTTATGTCAGTCACTGATAGTCACTCAATTAGCCCATGTCAGCTAACATTTTTTAGATTGGTAAATTAGTCTAGCGGCCAGCTATCTAAATTGAGTAATCATGGTCGAATTATCGGCCGGGGGGCCCCATTGATTTTGTTAGTCAGTCTCACTCAGATATATTAAAAACTGCAAACCTTTCTCTCCACCTTATGGCAAAATGTGTAGAACCACAGGAAATTAGCTCTAAAACAGCTATTTCCTTTCCTCCCCATGGCAAAATTTGTAGAATTACATGATGCACATGTGGGTATACAGACACGCGAGCATACAGACACGCAAGCAACCGCGATCCCTCATGATGAGTTGATTTTTTGTGGACCCCACCCCATCAAAAGTGCCCATCCCTGCGATAGGGTAATCTAGTTCTCTGAGAACCTGAGCCCTAGGACCATACGTCAGGACTACCGGGCATGATGACACCTTGCTGTCCCCAGTCCGCCTGGCCTTGCTGCTATTCCAGTTTCAACTGTTCTGCCTGCGGTTACGAAACCCCTACCTGTCCCAGACCTGCTGTTTTCAACTCTTAATGATCGGCTATGAAAAGCCAACTGAGAGACCTGAGCCCTAGGACCATACGTCGGGACTACCGGCCGTGGTGACTCCTTGCTGTCCCCAGTCCGCCTGGCCTTGCTGCTATTCCAGTTTCAACTGTTCTGCCTGCGGTTATGGAACCCCTACCTGTCCCAGACCTGCTGTTTTCAACTCTTAATGATCGACTATGAAAAGCCAACTGAGATTTATTCCTGATTATTATTTGACCATGCTTGTCACTTATGAACATTTTTGAACATCTTGGCATGGTTCTGTTATAATCTTCACCCGGCACAGCCAGAAGAGGACTGGCCACCCCTCATAGCCTGGTTCCTCTCTAGGTTTCTTCCTAGGTTTTCGCCTTTCTAGGGAGTTTTTCCTAGCCACCGTGCTTCTACACCTGCATTACTAGCTGTTTGGGGTTTTAGGCTGGGTTTCTGTACAGCACTTCGAGATATTAGCTGATGTAAGAAGGGCTATATAAAATAAAATTGATTGATTGAGTTGCATTTATAAGTCATATTCTTTCAAATCAATGGAATTCTCCGGAATATTTCATCAATCAAAATCATACATCTCTTACAGACTACACACGCAACAAGTAAAGAGCGAAACATTTGTAGAAAAGGAAACTGACAAAGACACCCATTTTGTATATCTATTTATTACCACCATAATATGAGAAATTTGGAAAATACAAACATCAGCTTATTTAAACATCTGAAAATCTTGAGGAATAAGAAAAATATATATAAGAAAACAAACATGAGGTTATATTGTGTATCACAAATTGCGAGGAAAAGGACAGATTATATGGTCAGATCTAGTGAAGTGAGCGAGACAGAAAAGAACCCAAACATGCAGAGTAACTCTTGCTACTACAAAGTCAATTTATAATGGTGTGACAACTCTAATGCCGATCTTAAGAGACTGAGATCGGGTAAAGCGATTGAGAGTAGCATCGTGGATAATGACAAATTGATAGCGAGAAAAACTAAATAGGAAGGGGGCCGGTATATATCAGCCCTGTGTGGCTGCCATTGGAACAGGAGCTCTCTTATGAAACCGAGCTCTTCCTGATTGGTTTAAAGATAATTCTGTAAAAACAAGTTTGCCATGTCTTAAAACGTCAATCACTTCGTTTTTTCTTATTCATATTTTGACATCTCTGGCAGTGGTAAAAAGAAAAGATATGTATGAATTATTTTTTTAAAATAGACACCATATCCACAATGATAGTAATAATAACATATTTTTAAGTAACCAAGAAGAGATACTTGTTTGCCTTTGAATACAATTTGCTTGGCTGATCAGAGCTCTCACTCCAACACACCAACAGCGCTCCACATACACCCCCCACCATAGACTTAGAGGGGCAGGAGAGTGGGAAGGGGAGGGCTGGATAGGGATCAGGGGAGTAGGCGGGGAAGGGTTTGGGGTCTGGCTGTGGTGGGCAGGAGGGTGCATGGGGAGGGGACCCCAGGTCAGGTGTAGAGGATGGAGCAGGAAGTGGGTGAGAGGGGTGGTGGTCAGACAGGGCAGAGGCCCTGGGGTTAGTTTTAGTAGCACCCTGCTGTGGAAGTTGCCACTCCCCTTAAGCAGACTAGCCCCGGGGCGACGACCCTCTGGTCTGCACACCTGTGTGTGTGTTGCAGAAACCCGACGCCTGTCACAAAACACACACTCACCTGATATCTCCCCTGGTCAATCAGTGGAGTTTTGTTGTAGGAGAGCTGAGGACACATGGTTCACACACACACAAGCATGTGTATGTGTATGTGTGTGTGTGTGTGTGTGTGTGTATTTGTCTGATCAGCGACACCTACTACATGCACGAAAAAGGTACCCTAAAACATCTGCTGAAGACAAAAACTATGAGAGTGGAGACTTTACAACACGTTTCTATCTCATCATAATCACGGTTACTCTAAAGTCTACCAAGAAGAAAACAGGGAGAGGGGGCTGAGGAGTGACATGGAAGGGTGGGGGGAACGAGGGAGTGAAGGCAAGGACAGTTAGAGATAAAGAAAAAAAGAGAATAGAGGTGAAACATTAAAGAGAGAAAAGAAAGAAGGGCGGCATTTAAGCGCGCTCTCCGCGGATGCGACGTGCCAGCTGGATGTCTTTGGGCATGATGGTGACACGCTTGGCATGGATGGCGCAAAGGTTGGTGTCCTCAAACAGACCCACCAGGTATGCCTCGCTGGCCTCCTGCAGACAGACAGAAAAATTCACACACACACAAATGCATAGAGAACAGTTGGTCAGCACAAAAAAAGGAATTTGAGCATTTGTGCATGTTGTTATGTCACCGTGTGTGTAGTAGGCCAATTTGGACAGGATCTGGGTTAGGGGGGACAGAGCATCACACACACACACAGCCACTGACCTGAAGGGCTCCGATGGCGGCACTCTGGAAGCGCAGGTCAGTCTTGAAGTCTTGAGCAATCTCCCTCACAAGGCGCTGGAAGGGCAGCTTGCGGATAAGCAGCTCAGTTGACTTCTGGTACCGACGGATCTCACGCAGGGCCACGGTGCCGGGCCTGGAACCAACACACTGTCAGTATGACTAGGGGGAAAAAGTATATATTCTTTTCTATTTTACTATAGTACTTCACTGTTCATTTTCCCATGCTGAATGCTACTGCCTTGGTCGTGTCTGGCCATGGTAAAGACTGAGTGGTAACGACCGTTTACCAGCAGTCACGGCTTAATTATAAGGCTTGTTGAACTGCTAATTGAAAACATAGTGTCTGCGTCCGAAATGGCACCCTATTTTCTATGGGTCCTGGTTAAAAGTAGTGCACTATATAGGGAATAGGGTGCCATTTCGGACACACAAAGGGACTAATTGGAGTGTCAAGTCATTTCCACAACAATATGGATTGGTACCGCCTCTGTGGTTTCACACAAGCTCTACATGTCATAATAGGGCTGTATCGCTCGCCGACCTTGACGTGTGTATATAATATAATAAATATAATATAATAATAATATAATATAATATAATATGCCATTTAGCAGACGCTTTTATCCAAAGCGACTTACAGTCATGCGTGCATACATGTTTTGTTTTTTTGTGTATGGGTGGTCCCGGGGATCGAACCCACTACCTTGGCGTTACAAGCGCCGTGCTCTACCAGCTGAGCTACAGAGGACCAGTGTACTTTCTATGGTGAACACAAACAATTCTTTCCAGGGGTGAACCGATGCTTTACCTGTAACGATGGGGCTTCTTGACCCCACCAGTGGACGGGGCACTCTTGCGGGCAGCCTTGGTGGCCAGCTGCTTACGTGGAGCCTTTCCTCCAGTGGATTTACGGGCGGTCTGCTTGGTACGAGCCATGACGAGTTAGTTATATCTGAAAGACAGGAAAAAACACATGGGAAAAATGTTGAATATGTGTCAACAATGCTCTGTTTGATACATTCTGTGAGTTGCAAATATATTTAAATGTAATTTTTCCAAGTGTTAAATGTATACTAGTGTGTAGTCTGATTAATCAGGCTGTAATACACAATTAATTGGAATATACAGCTTGAGACATTTGTGTGGAAAATCTTGTAAATGTTCCTTACAAGCCAGAATGTTGAATAAGATTACATTTAAACTTACTGTACCAGTTGTCTGTGCGGTTTGTCCTTCTGCTGCTCAAAATTTTTGACAAAATATCCACAGGAAAGTATTGTTTACCTAACTTTTTAGAGAGCTGGTAGGTATATGGTTCAGTTCAGCACCTAGGTAAAATTAGTTTCATATTGGATATTCAATCTTTAAAAAAAATATATTGTTCTCCATCCATATACCATTTTCTTGGTCATGTCATGCTTGGTTCAATAGCTATTGGTGAAGAAAAATAATAAAACATATCCAATATAAAACTAACTTTACCTAGGTGCCAAACAGAACCATACACAGTGCATTCGGAAAGTTTTCAGACCCCTTGACTCTTTTGTTATGTTACAGCCTTATTCTAAAATGGATTAAATTGTTTTTTCCCCCCTCATCAATCTACAGACAATACCCCATAATGACAAAGCAAAAACAGATTTAGAATTTTTCGCAAATGTATATTTAAAAAACCCTGGAAATAAAACATTTACATAAGTATTCAGACTCTTTACTCAGTACTTTGTTGAAGCACCTTTGGCAGCGATTACAGCCTCGAGTCTTCTTGGGTATGATGCAACAAGCTTGGCACACCTGTATTTGGGGAGTTTCTCCAATTCTTCTCTGTAGATCCTCTCAAGCTCTGTCAGGTTGGATGGGGAGCGTCACTGCACAGCTATTTTCAGGTCTTTCCAGAGATGTTCGATCGGGTTCAAGTCCAGGCTATGGCTGGGCCACTCAATGACATTCAGAGACTTGTCCCGAAGCCACTCCTGCGTTGTCTTTGCTGTGTGCTTAGGGCCGTTGTCCTGTTGGAAGGTGAACCTTCGCCCCAGTCTGAGGTCCTGAGCGCTCTGGAGCAGGTTTTCATCAAGGATCTCTCTGTATTTTGTTCCGTTCATCTTTCCCTCAATCCTGAATAGTCTCGCAGTCCCTGCCGCTGCAAAAACATCCCCACATTATGATGCTGCCACCACCATGCTTGACCGAATCTTGTTCTCATGGTCTGAAAGTCCTTTAGGTGCCTTTTGGCAAACTCCAAGCGGGCTGTCATGTGCCTGTTACTGAGGAGTGGCTTCTGTCTGGCCACTCTACCATAAAGGACTGATTAGTGGAGTGCTGCAGAGATGGTTGTCCTTCTGGAAGGTTCTCCCATCTCCACAGAGGAACTCTGGAGTTCTGTCAGAGTGACCATCGGGTTCTTGGTTACCTCCCTGACCAAGGCCCTTCTCCACCGATTGCTCAGTTTGTCCGGGCGGCCAGGTCTAGGAAGAGTCTTGGTGGTTCCAAACTTCTTCCATTTAAGAATGATGGAGGCCACTGTGTTCTTGGGGACCTTCAATGCTGCAGACATTTTTTGGTACCCTTCCCCAGATCTGTGCCTCGACACAATCCTGTCTCGGAGCTCTACAGACAATTCCTTCAATCTCATGGCTTGATTTTTGCTCTGACATGCACTGTCAACTGTGGGACCTTGTATAGACAGATGTGTGCCTTTCCAAATAATGTCCAATCAATTGAATCTACCACAGGTGGACTCCAATCAAGTTGTAGAAACATCTCAAGAATGATCAATAGAAACAGGATGGACCTGAGCTCAATTTCGAGTCTCATAGCAAAGGGTCTGATTACTTATGTAAATAAGGTATGTTTTTTTATTTCTAATACATTTCGAATTAACCTTTTTTTTTTTTTAGCTTTTTCATTATGGGGTATTGTGTGTAGATTGATGAGGAATTGTTTTTATTTAATCAATTTCAGAAGGCGGTAAGGTAACAAAATGTGGAAAAGGTCAAGGGGTCTGAATACTTTCCGAATACACTGTACCTACCAGCTCTCTTAAAAAGTCAGGTAAACAATACTTTCCTGTGGATATTTTGTCTCAAATTTCAAGCAGCAAAAGGCCAAACCGCACAGGCAACCGGTAGAGTAATTTTAAATGTAATTTCATTAAACATTCTGTCTTGTAAGGAACATTTACACGATTTTGCACACACGTCTCAGGTTGTATATACCAATTAATTGTGTATTACAGCCTGATTAATCAGACTAACTAGTGTGTTGGTATTATGGAGAAATTATGACTGCGATGATTGCATCTGGAGTACTACTCTGTTATGATAACTTTCTATTTTGCTGAGCATCTGCAATGCTACAGCAACAGTGGGCCAGTCATATAAATCTATTTCTATGGGCCAGTATCCTACCCGTGAACACTCGGATACTGCCCAACCAATCAAACTAGTATGCAGATAGCCTATCGAAAAACATCCAATCCAGTGGGCCATTTCCTCGCTGTCGACCAATCAAGATACACTGCTTAGAGCGTAGGGATGGGTCCACAGACCATAGTGCCGCCTCTAACCGCATGATTATGGCTGCAGATGGAGAAGCAATCGAATAAGTCTACCAATATAGTGGCAAAGAGCGGGACATAAACTTTAAAAAATCTTCTAAAAACAAAACAAAAATCAGGACTACGAGCATTAAAACATCCAAGTAGACAACTGTAGCTATCCAAAAAGTTGCTTTGAGTTGTAGGTGAATGTTTGTTTACACCGTACAAGCGAAGTAAAAATACACATGAAATTGGATCGGGATTTTATATGTGGTTCCGCCAGTGGAAGTAGAAAGCCTTTTTCTCTGGCATCGCGGCAGTCGCTTTTCCATTTCTACACCGACGGAATGAAAGGCTATTTTGGAATAAAACGAAGTTTAACCAATCTAAAACTTATATAAAAATGTGCTTAAGTGCTTTAGACAAAAAAATATGCCACTTACCTGGCGTGAATATAAATGTTTTTTCTCAAGGAAATAAATGTTATGGTTGTCTAGCAGTTTCAGTATTTACTATCTCTCACACAATGGTGGGAACACGGCGTCCAGTAGGAAATGGCTGCCGTGTCAATCATTCTTCTCCCATAATGCAACTGCTTTCAATTTTGTAAACACCGTTTCTGATGATTGAATCTTTCCCTGAAAGTAACATTTTCATTGCTTTCTAGTGAATTTTCTATCGATGTGAAGTAATATAATAAGAAATAACCTAAAGTGCTTAATCAATTAATTGTGAAAGAAGGAATAAGGTAGTAACCACAGTTTTATCTGTCTGCTTTTCCAACAGCATTTGCTTTGCCAAAGTGGCAGTCTACTTTTTCTCTGCAACAGCCTACATTTATTTGTAGAGGCTAAAACATGTAGGTAGGCCTATATTATGCAATATGGCAGTTTGTGTGTAAAAGTTTGCTAACAATTTCTTAAGAAAATAGAAGATCTTCAAAACAACTACACAATCTGGGAAAGGGTTAAGAAAAAAGAGAGAGGTACAGACTGGTGTCATTGACCATCAAAGCGAAAATCAAGGATAATTTAAGGTGCAAAATCACGGGTTTTGTTTAATCATGGTTGATTTGACAGCTTCATAAAAAAAAATGTTTTATAATAATGTTATCATTTTATAATTTAGAGATTAAGTAATTTATTATAATGTTCATCTGGCTTACTGTAGGCCTGCTTTACAACAGCCTTCCCATTGTGAGTGTGTGTGATGAATCAGTTCACTGAATTACAGGGTTATTAAGAAGTTGTAACACTGACATTTAATTTCAAACAACAAAAAACAGCACTTGATTTTGTAGGATTGTTTATTTTTTTATGGTGAGAAGGCATGGTGTGGAAGGGTCAGACTCTTGGTTTATGAATCGATGCTAAAAAACACATGAACAAGCAGAGTTTAATAGGCTATTGAATTCAGTTTAGAAAAGTTAGTAACTTTTGGGAAATCAGTTCCCAGTAATTTCCCATCCATTTCATGCCTGAATGTAGGCTAAAGGTGCCCACGTGCTAGGTTTGGTTTGCTCCTAGCAGTACTCGGCTAGGCAAAGCAAACGTCTGTGCCTTGCATACTCCCTTAAAAAAAACGGAAATATTACTGTTTGTCCCTCTTCAGACCCGTAGCAACAACATAGTCAAATTAATCTAAGATACATCAAGAAATCTATCATTAATGTAGAGGATATTGCTGAGGAAGTCTTAGTCGCGCAATTTTACATCTAAGAGATGTTTGGTGCAGTATTTATCAAGTGAATTTCATTTATTTTTTGAACAAAAACTTTACAAAATGTCTTCATAATATATGTGTGAACTGTTTCAACGGGGAATCATGCGACAGGCTTAAACTTGACAGATTTCTTGAGTTATCATAGATTAATTCAGACTATTTTGAGGAAGTGTATACTGGCTATGTTGTTGCTACAGCTTCTCAAGAGGGACAAACAGTAATATTGCAGATTTTTTATAATATTTCAAGTGAAGGTCTTTTAGGGGAATATGCAAGGCACAGACGTTCGCTTCGCCTTGCCGAGTTCTGCTAGGAGCAACCTTTAGGAGATGTTAGTTTCATGTCGTCTGTCTCCCTCTAGTGGTGTTGTTTGCGACTGCTTCTCTGAAGTTCACCATCATCATGG
Source organism: Coregonus clupeaformis (assembly GCF_020615455.1). NCBI lineage: Eukaryota > Metazoa > Chordata > Actinopteri > Salmoniformes > Salmonidae > Coregonus > Coregonus clupeaformis. Next base: position 1,785,611 of record NC_059215.1, read on the forward strand.
GAATATTGTTTTGGAGAAAAACTACATCAAGGTAGATTGAGTGAGAAGTGTGTAGGCTACTACTGATGTCTAATAAATGATACATTTACTCCCCTATGTATTTATTTGGACAGTGAAGCTAAACCTTTTAATTCGGCCCTATACTCCAGCATTTTTGATTTGAGATACAATGGCTACAGTACAAAATGTAACCTTTTATTTGAGGGTATTTTCTTTTGTATCTGTTTTACCGTAGAAATGAAAGCATTTTATGTATCTAGTCCCCATTTGAAGGTGTCATACTGTAAGTATTTGGAGAAATTACCTTATAGTATATTACATTTAGTCAAAAGTTTCGTATTTGGCCCCATATTCTTAGCACGCAATGATGGGAGCATGATCTTTGTGCATCTGTAGCTTTCTCACTCATCATTAGTCATGATTCATTCATGATTATCTGTAATCATGGTAGCATCCACATTAATGTAGAAGTGTTCGGAAACATATTTTCTTATTTACAATAAAATTGACTCCAAAATCACCCAATACTTATGATAGCCAGTGGGACAACCACTTATTTTTTTTATGGAGGGGAGGGGGGGTAGAAGGATTACTTTTATACTATTCCAGGTATTCCTTAAAGAGGTAGGGTTTCAAGTGTCTCCGGAAGGTGGTCAGTGACTCCGCTGTCCTGGCGTCATTGGGGAGCTTGTTCCACCATTGGGGTGCCAGAGCAGCGAATAGCTTTGACTGGGCTGAGCGGGAACTGTGCTTCCGTAGAGGTAGGGGGGCTAGCAGGCCAGAGGTGGATGAACGTAGTGCCCTCATTTGGGTGTAGGGTCTGATCAGAGCCTGAAGGTAAGGAGGTGCCGTTCCCCTTGGGATGGTGTTCTTCGGCTTGCAAGCCCACCCTTTTTCCTCCAAACATAACGATGGTCATTATGGCCAAACAGTTATATTTTTGTTTCATCAGACCAGAGGACATTTATCTAAAAAGTACGATCTTTGTCCCCATGTGCAGTTGCAAACCGTAGTCTGGCTTTTTTATGGTGGTTTTGGAGCAGTGGCTTCTTCCTTGCTGAGCGGTCTTTCAGGTTATGTCGTTATAGGACTCGTTTTACTGTGGATATAGATACTTTTGTACCTTTTTCCTCCAGCATCTTCACAAGGTCCTTTGCTGTTGTTCTGGGATTGATTTGCACTTTTCGCACCAAAGTACGTTCATCTCTAGGAGACAGAATGCGTCTCCTTTCTAGCGGTATGACGGCTGCGTGGTCCCATGGTGTTTATACTTACGTACTATTGTTTGTACAGATGAACGTGGTACCTTCAGACATTTGGAAATTGCTCCCAAGGATGAACCAGACTTGTGGAGGTCTACAATTTTTTTTCTGAGGTCTTGGCTGATTTCTTTTGATTTTCCCATGATGTCAAGCAAAGAGGCACTGAGTTTGAAGGTAGGCCTTGAAATACATCCACAGGTACACCTCCAATTGACTCAAGTGATGTCAATTAGCCTATCAGAAGCTTCTAAAGCCATAACATCATTTTCTGGAATTTTCCAAGCTGTTTAAAGGCACAGTCAACTTAGTGTATGTAAACTTCTGACCCACTGGAATTGTGATACAGTGAATTATAAGTGAAATAATCTGTCTGTAAACAATTGTTGGAAAAATTACTTGTGTCATGCACAAAGTAGATGTCCTAACCGACTTGCCAAAACTATAGTTTGTTAACAAGAAATGTGTGGAGTGGTTGAAAAACGAGTTTTAATGACTCCAACCTAAGTGTATGTAAACTTCCGACTTCAACTGTATGTATTCACCCCCTTTGCTATAAAGCCCATAAATAAGATCTGGTGCAACCAATTACCTTCAGAAGTCACATAATTAGTTAAATAAAGTCCACCTGTGTGCAATCTAAGTGTCACATGATCTTTCACATGATCTCAGTATATATACACCTGTTTTGAAAGGCCCCACAACTAAGCAAGGGGCACCACCAAGCAAGCGGCACCATGAAGACCAAGGATCTCTCCAAACAAGTCAGGGACAAAGTTGTGGAGAAGTACAGATCAGGGTTGGGTTATAAAAAAATATCAGAAACTTTGAACATCCCACGGAGCACCATTAAATCCATTATAAAAAAATTGAAAGAATATGGCACCACAACAAACCTGCCAAGAGAGGTTCGCCCACCGAAACTCACGGACCAGGCAAGGAGGGCATTAATCAGAGAGGCAACAAAGAGACCAAAGATAACCCTGAAGGAGCTGCAAAGCTCCACAGCAGAGATGAGAGTATCTGTCCAGGACCACTTTAAGTCGTACACTCCACAGAGCTGGGCTTTACGGAAGAGTGGCCAGAAAAAAGCCATTGCTTAAAGAAAAAAATAAGCAAACATGTTTGGTGTTCGCCAAAAGGCATGTGGGAGACTCTCCAAACATATGGAAGAAGGTACTCTGGTCAGATGAAACTAAAATTGACCTTTTTGGCCATCAAGGAAAATGCTATGTCTGGCGCAAACACAACACCTCTCATCGCCCCGAGAATACCATCCCCACAGTGAAGCATGGTGGTGGCAGCATCATGCTGTGGGGATGTTTTTCATCGGCAGGGACTGGGAAACTGGTCAGAATTGAAGGAATGATGGATGGCGCTAAATACAGGGAAATTCTTGAGGGAAACCTGTTTCAGTCTTCAGAGATTTGAGACTGGAAAGGAGGTTCACCTTCCAGCAGGACAATGACCCTAAGCATACTGCTAAAGCAACACTTGAGTGGTTTAAGGGGAAACATTTAAATGTCTTGGAATGGCCTAGTCAAAGCCCAGACCTCAATCCAATTGAGAATCTGTGGTATGACTTAAAGATTGCTGTACACCAGCGGAACCCATCCAACTTAAAGGAGATGGAGCAGTTTTGCCTTGAAGAATGGGCAAAAATTCCAGTGGCTAGATGTGCCAAGCTTATAGAGACATACCTCAAGAGACTTGCAGCTATAATTGCTGCAAAAGGTGTTTTTTTGTCTTATTTCTTGTTTGTTTCACAATAAAAAATATTTTGCATCTTCAAAGTGGTAGGCATGTTGTGTAAATCAAATGATACAACCCCCAAAAAAATCTATTTTAATTCCAGGTTATAAGGCAACAAAATAGGAAAAAATGCCAAGGGGGGTGAATAGTTTCGCAAGGCACTGTATAACACAGGACTGTAACCCAAACAAAAGAGCAAGGTGTAAACCTCTAAACAATCCACTGGACGAGACCCGTAATAACAAGAGCACAACACACGGTACTCACGAGACCAACAGACATGAGACAATAATCGACAAGGACAATGGGGAAGAGAGGGCACATACTAATCAGGGAAAATAGGAACCAGGTGTGCGTAATGAGACAAGACAGTCCGGGGTTGGTGGTAATGATCCAGGTCAGTGACGTCTAGAAGACCGGTGACGTAGACCTCCGGAGCTGGTGAACGGAATAAGCAGCAATACCGGGGGATCCGTGACACAAGGAGATGGACTGTGTTCGGTCATGGAACACCATTTTACATTTTAGTCATTTAGCAGACACTCTTATCCAGAGCGACTTACAGTTAGTGAGTGCATACATTTTTCATACTGGCCCCCCATGGGAATCGAACCCACAACCCTGGCGTTGCAAACACCATGCTCTACCAACTGAGCTACACCATCACCATACAGGCGGAATATAGGCAACAGTGATGCTGTCTTGTGGAAGCCTTATGTTCCACATAGGAATTACGATGATTAAGCAAGTAAGTATTCTGTCATCTTATATGAATTCTCATAGCCATGGTTTTGAAACTATTTTATTAAATTTGACAATAACAACAGCATTGCACTCAAACATAGTGAATGGAAAATCGTAACTGAGATTAAGTACAGGATCTAAGGTTAATAAATGTGATCAGCTTTTGCACCTCGATGTTTCAAGTTAAAAATAATTGCAGTCAAGGGTTCTGTGGGGTGCCATAAACCTCAGGCAGCTGAATATGCATACCGCATACGTTTCATATATATATTCATTGTAAATATGCTGTGTGAACTTAGCCTATGTCATTAAGGACACATTTACAACAAATGATGATATACACACACACACACAAACACACACACGTGCGCCCATATTCTGCAACAGCAGTGGTGTAAAGTACTTAAGTAAAAATACTTTAAAGTACTACTTAAGTAGTGTTTTGGAGTATATGTACTGTACTATTTATATTTTGGTCAACTTTTACTTTTACTTCACTGCATTCCTAAACAAATAATGTACTTTTTACTACATACATTTTCCCTGATGCTCAAAAGCCTCTGATCTGGCGGAGTCTATAAACACACGCTTCCTCTGTAAATGATGTTGGAGTGTTGGAGTGTGCCCCTGGCTATCAATACATTTTTTTTTTAAACAAGAAAATTGTGCTGTCTGGTTTGCTTAATATAAGGAATTTGAAATAATTTATACTTTTACTTTTGATACTTAAGAATATTTTAAACCAAATACTTTTAGACTTTTACTCAAGTAGTATTTTACTGGGTGACTTTCAATTTTACTTGAGTCATTTTCTATTAAGGTATCTTTACTTTTACTCAAGTATGACAAAAAAATAAGACTTTTAGGAGTGAGGCCTACAGCAGCACTCCTACATATATGAGCCTGTGCATTTCCCAGCCGTGCCTCCCTGCTCATGGAGCTAGCGCACTAGGGGAGGCTGCCCAAGCAAGCAGCCCGGTCCAGTTCAGAGGCCTTCTATATCAGCAGAACAAGAAGGGCATCCAGAGGAAGGAGCGCATAGCAGCGCCTGCCGCCATTCCTGCCAGTAGCCCCAGTGCCACCTGCTCTCCTATGCCATCGTATGGGTCTCTCTGGATCAGTATGTGGTGGGTACCTGAGAGAGATGGAGGTTGAGACAGGATGCTGAATATATGGTGTACTACTGTATACAGGAGCATAGGTGAATATACGAGTGTGTTTTATTTGATTTAACCAGGATAGATTTCTCAACAACTGTCTTGGAAAGGATTGCTAGATTCACAATGTTTACTTGCTGACATCAGTCGTTTTCACTAGGCACCAAACGGAAGAAAACGGACTGAAACAGGGAGGGACTACCTGAACTTGTGATAACAAAAAAACGCTAATGTTTGTTTTTCATTGCAAAAAGTTTTGCTAAGGTGTGCACTAATGAATATGACCCAGAGCTCGGGTGTGTTGTCTTTACCTGATCCAGGAGCCAAGTAGATGGTGTTGTGGCCGTCCATTGGGACGGATGGGTAGGAGTCGTCATACGGGTCATACGCAAACTGGAAAGGATAAGAAGATAAGATAAGGCTAGGGATAAAACTAGAATGTCCTCTGAGATTCCCAATAAGCATTGATTATATACTGTATGATATATGGGTATATGGATATGGGATTTATTGATACAGTACTCAGTGGTGCATGTTGTAGAAATTTACTGGGTTACTTACAGGGTTTCGTCTCACCTCTAGAATTGTCAATTTCCATGCTCTGCAAAAAGAGAATGAGAAAATGAGAAAGAGAGGAAGGGAGAATTAGAGAGAGAGTGAGAGAGAAAGAGTGTGTACTGTAAAAGAGAGGGAGAGAGAGAGTGTGTGTATGTGTGTGTGTGTGTGTGTGTGAGGGAAAGAGACTCACAGTGCCTCGTCCTCACTGTTGGCACACAGGATCACTGTGGTGCCGTCTCTAAGCTGCACCTCCACCAGGTTTTCCCTGGGGTGGTTCTCTGGGGGAGAGAGACCTGCACAACAACAGAGACAGCTAGGGTTACACACACATACACACTTACACACACATTATTAGGGTGTCCATATTAGGACAGCCTCAGTCTGATCAGGACTTTCGTCAGTCTCAACTGGTGTTGTCAGTCTTATATGGACACCGTACATTTCAATGCTTTATTTGGGTCCACAGCAAAGGCACAAATCTTTTGTAGGTCAGTACAGATATTTGGACTCCTCAGTCCACGTTCTTTCTGTAATAAAGAATACAGCATGTCTCAAGGAGCTCTGGTCAAAACTAGTCCACTATAAGCCTAGGGAATAGGTTGCCATTTCGGACGCATCCATTGTCTGTTGAACACCCCCATCTTTCTATACACTCCCTCCTCACCTGCACACTCCAGGCCAGACTTGACGCTCACACAGCTGGTCTTGAGACCCACTCGGTGCTCAAATTCTCGCCTGCGCTCCGTCTTGTAGAAGGCCAGGCTTCCATCGATCCACAGGTCACACCAATTCAGCTTCCAGCGTTTTAGGATAGAGGCTGACGGAAGTAAGTAAGGAAGAGCGGGAGGGGGGGGTGATGGAGTGTGAAGTGGAATATAGTTGGGGTTAGTTTATGATGTCTAGTTTCCTATCGGTCAGGTCGACTTTGACCACTTTGTATCCTTTTATTTAGTTTATCAACATGAACTGAAATCCTTTATCCACAAACTGAAATGCTCTAGCTGTTTCATTTATCCACATTAACTGAAATGCACCCTCAGCCAGACATGATTCTGTCTCAATTCAGCACATCCCCATTTTATTCAATGTTTCTGTAATGGTAGACCTACAGCCATTTTGAGTGTTTTTTATTTATATGGTTGAAGCTCTTAATCTGTTGTTGTTTTTCTCCGGTGGGTGAATCTGCAGTGGTTGGCTTGTGGCCTGTCTGTGTGAGTCACTGATTTGCTAAAATATTAACTAACGCTTATTAGATTATGGCCAGGCTGCACAAGCAGAGTGAGGATTGGAATTTCATAACAGTCGTAACATTCACCTTCTAGAACGATTCTGATCTTATTTTAAAATCCAAATCAATCGATCTTGATGGCATCAATAGAGTCCTCCATTTTGTTTTCAGTGGTATCAGTCTTAAGAACATGGGAGAACAGTTTTTGGAGGAAGTGGCACGGACTGCGGACGGGAGCAAAGATTGCTACAGACCTCTCACACCCACTTAACCTGTCTGTCAAAGTGTTCTATATAGTGCTGATATCACTCTTGTATTAGCGCCCCACACAACATCTTATGCTTTGTTTAGCTGTTGAGGTCTACAATTGGTAAAGATAGTACCTGTAATGGCTAAGTCTGTATCTGAGACCAAAACATGTAGACACTAGGTTAGAGTACAACATTACATTATTCGACAGACATTGAAGCTACAGTACTCACTCTGTCTCCAGAGCCAGCCTGACTTCAGTAGAGCCATGTGTACGGTCGGTGAGCTGTCCACAACACAATTCCTCACCCCAAATAATATGTTTTTGACAGGAACGTTTGTTCTGTGTATGTTGAGAGTTTGTTCTTGGTTGAGGAGCTGTCTGCAGAGAGACAGAGAGACGTACGGTGCCTTTATTTTGATTCTGGCCCACACGTCTAATCTGAGAGCGCGAGGCGGAGACGGGGGCTAAACTAGATAATTTGGGATTAGGGGGCCTGGATTGGCCACACCTTTTCTCCTGACTCATCTACTTCTTCCCTCTCGGGCTGGAATGTTCTCACTTCCTGTCTCCTCCTCCTCCACCTCCTCTTCTTCCTCCTCTATTTACTCTGCTTTGCCTCTATTTATATTTTGTGTGTCATCTCATCTGCCTTTAGGAACTGGGGTTATTGGACTACTGCATATGTTGATAGTGTGTAGTGAAAAAGGCATAACACACTTAATCCCTTAATCCCTGCATTAAAATAACCCATTAATTAGATAACTGTTACAGTTTCTTTGGGTCACAGGTGAGAACCTTTTTTCCTTAAGCCCCCATTACTAGCCAAATAATGGTCATTCTGCATAAAACAATTTTCTAGACCGGCCCACTGGGCTAAAGTTGGACCAGCCCATCTGGCAGTTTCCCAAACTGCCCTATGGCCAGTCCGATTCTGCTTCCTGTTTTAGCTTAGGTGCACCTGTGACCTGAGTATTCTTGAGTCACTGTTGTAATATCATTATGAAAGCTGCCCAAGTACTTTCATAAGCACAAATGTTGGTCTGCTGAGAAAGAAGTCATGATGCCAATTATATGACTTGAACCCAGTAGAAATGCTAAGGTGTATCAGATTGATTCACTAGCGAATCACCTTGGCTCTATTTTAAACCTTACTAAAAGACTGTCTATTCCCTCCAAGTGAGCCAATCCCATGGAGGTATAATGATGACCTCATGTCTGTTGCCTGTATCATAGACACTGCCTCAGGTTGATATAGAGGGTTTGAGTTTGAGAATATTAGAATGATCTGGATATAGCCAATTAGGCTAGATTTCTTTACAGGGTCAGTGAAACAATATCAATAACTGTATTTATAGAAGTATATATACATTAGCTATTTATATATGCATTATTACTAATCACACTGTAATAATTGACAATGAAAGCATCTATAACATGCTCCATCCCTGCCATGGCGGAACAGGGGATTTTGGGGAAGTTGAAGCTCTTTTACTGCAAATAATTTTCTGGAAGTTGAAGCTCATTCTTTGCATTTCTACACTATTTAAAAACTCTAAAATGCTATTTGGAGAACAGCAAAAACAAGCAAAAGGTACCTTAGCCATTAATTATGTAAGGGATAATCAACAAGGGGCTATGTGTTCTCTTGAATGTAATGAATGACAGGGAAGGTGTGTCCCACAACGCGCTAGCGGATTGGTTAAAACAGCATGCCAGCCGATGTCTATTCCACAAGTTACCACCGGCTAAATATTTTACATTTACATTTTAGTCATTTAGCAGACGCTCTTATCCAGAGCGACTTACAGTTAGTGAGTGCATACATTTTTCATACTGCCCCCCCGTGGGAATCTATGACGTTAAAATGCCTATTTACTCTGTTCCATCTAACTGCGCAATCCACTGTCTCATCAGCCCAGCCAAGCAATTTAGAAACTTGATCTCCACTATAAAAAGCATTAAGACATTATCTCACATTTCTTTTAGACTAACATTTAGTTTTCAACAGCGTAGATTTGTATAAACCTTGCTGTCTGTCTCGCCGACATTTGCAACATTGTTTCAATATTCAAATTCGATCTCAAGTTGTCATATAGTAATGAAGGTGTCGGGTTGAGACAGACAGGCAGGCAGCGTTTCTCAGCCAGTTGAAATCATGAATCAGCTGGCATCATTTTATGGATATATTCAAAGAAATGCCAATTGAAAAAGGTCAAACGAAACGAAGAGCAGCTAGTTTGCAGTCTTTCCAGCTTCAGTTTGAATTGATTGTGTTAGCTGTGTTGTTGGCTAGATCCTCTGAACAACAGTGTCCTGACGAGTGAGCACATTTTCTATGCCAGGCGAAATTGTTATGGATGTTCGAAATAAATGTCACTAGAAAACATCTTAAACAAATGCAAGTGCAGCTACTTTGCTTTTACTCTGGTTGCACTTCTTGACGTGCCTGTAAGTTAGCCGTAGTTGGCTAGCTAGCAAGCAAGAGATAAGAATGTTGCCAGCCAGTATGGCAATGGAACATTTAGAACGAACGACTGGGTCGCATCCATAGATACAGAACAAAAAGACTGAACGACTGGGTAGCGTCTCTGGCAACCGAACCGATAGAACGAACGATCAGCCGGCTTAGGTAATCATAGATTTGTGTCGGGACTATATCTTGTGGAAGGATGAAATAGTATGAATAAATTAATCAAAATAACGTTTTTAATGAAAATATGTCAATAATAATGAATTTGAATATGTTGGTGACCCCTTGTATAAAAGTGATAATGCCCTTGAAGCCAGTGTTTGGAGGATATATTGGCACGGTTTGCCGGCCCTTGATCCCTGCCAATATATCTTCCAAACACTGGCTTCAAGGGCATTATCACTTAAATAATGCACGCTCTAGAATGCCTTCAAGCCAATCAGAAACGAGTATTCAACAATGTCATGGTACTGTATATATAACGCAGCAATATTAGGTTTAAAGGTCTGTGGAACGGCATATACAATGTCAACCAATACTCAACCTCATCATAAATTGACTAATTTACTTGTGGAACCAGTGCAACGTGAAATATACTGAACAAAAATATAAACGCAACATGCAACAATTTCATTGATTTTACTGAATTACAGTTCATATGAAGAAATCAGTCAATTGAAATAAATTCATTAGGCCCTAATCTATGGATTTCACATTACTGGGAATACAGATATGCATCTGTTGGTCACAAATACCTTTTTAAAAAATGGGCCTCACAATGGGCCTCAGGAGCTCGTCACGATATTTTTGTGCATTCAAATTGCCATCAATAAAATGCAATTGTGTTCGTTGTCTGTAGCTTATACCTCCCCATACCATAACCCTACCGCCACCATGGGGCACTCTGTCCACAATGTTGTCATCAGCAAACCGCTCGCCCACACGACGCAAACACAAGGTCTGCGGTTGTGAGGCCGGTTGGACATATTGCCAAATTCTCTAAAATGACATTGGAGCGGCTTATGCTAGAGAAATTAACATTCAATTTTCTGGCAACAGCTCTGGTGGACATTCCTGCAGTCAGCATGCCAATTGCACGCTCCCTCAAAACTTAAGACATCTGTGGCATTGTGTTGTGTGACAAAACTGCTCATTTTAGAGTGGCCTTTTATTGTCCCCAGCACAAGGTGCACCTGTGTCATGATCATGCTGTTTAATCAGCTAATTGATATGCCACACCTGTCAGGTGGATGTATTATCTTGGCACAGGAGAAATGCTCACTAACAGGGATGTAAACAAATTTGTGCACAACATTTGAGAGTAATAAGCTTTTTGTCCGTATGGAAAATGTATAGGATATTTTATTTCAGCTCATGAAACATGAGACCAACACTTAACATGTTGCGTTTATATATATTTTTCAGTGTAGATGCATAATACCGTTATCAAGTCACAACAAGGCCGACTTCAAATGCCGACATCCATTGGCGCGGCGCTTGAGTTTGGGAAGCAATTTTTTCACTATAGAATTGCATCTTTATAATAAAGGATTGCATGCATCTATCATCGCATTAGTAGACTAATGTAAGATAGGCTACTATTCCTAATGTGATGAGTAGATCGCATAGTCATAATTTAGGCTAATAATATAACTCGATCACTCTCCGCTGGTGCCAATAAAATAGGCTACTGTTCGCTCAATTGAGATTGATAACTAGAGACAGATCACAGTATTTTCTTTGTCTTCTCTTTTCAGTAATAGCCATTTGCTTTCTAAACTTTGTTTTTCCTACAATTGTATTTTGAAATATTGCAATAGGTCTATTTAACTGCCTTTCACTGACCGCTGCAACTCAACAATCAGCTATTTTGTAGGCTATTTGCTGCACACACTGCCCAAATTGCGCGCTTAAAACAATCTAAAGCAAAAAAAAATCAGAAGCTAATGATCCTCTGTGGCCAAATCATGCTCTCTGGTCTAGTATTTTGAATTATATAGCTAATTTTGCAATGGTATAGCTAATTTTGGTAAATATAATACAATTTGCTTTAGGGGAAGCTTATCTATTGGATGCAGTGCCTATGCCGACATCAATGTGAAAGTAACCGGTGCATAAAACAGCTGGCTGAGTTCAAATTCAAAGCAATAAATGGCTGACCAGCAAAGCAAACTGTCTGGCACTGTCTCTGAGCTCTGCTTTCTTAAAGTGAGCAAAAGGGGCGAAGGCTGGCAGCTTCTCTCCGAGCGATGCTCCACAAGGTCCTAAATTAGCCGTAGCATTTTAATCGGGATTGGAATGATTTTAGGCTACATTTTTGGTCTTAAGCTAGGGTATGGCAGCATACCCTGCCAAACCAAACTGAAGCCCCTGTCTCAGGGTTTGACCTTCAACAGGACTCTATTTATCCTCTCTGTACACTCCGTGGCCACTAGATGGCCCTATTCCTACCTCTATCAGTATCACACATATTGGATTGTAGATCATGGTCAGCAAAGTCAGCAGTGACCACTTAGTTCCATGACATGACATGAAATGACATAACATAACATGACAGTCCCTCAACATTCACCATAGCCCAGCAAATGCATTTATCTACTAGTGTGTTCTGTAGGATATTGTAGGATACTGGGACTAGTACTCAATCGGAGGTCAATGGTACTAGATGGTGGTGTCAGTAGCCCCATGTTTAGAGTGTACGTGTTTTTAGACACAGCCCACCAACTTCCTGTCCTGTTAAGATAACAGGCCTTCTTTAACCCAATCCACTGGCCTGCCCTGCCTGAAATAACATTGACTTCTAGCTGTTTGAAAAGCCCTCTGTCAAAAGGGGCTACATAACGCATATCATATGTCAATAACATTCATGACAGCTAGTGTCTTGACAATTATCTCAACAATCATGATGAGACAAACCAATGTGTGGTTCAGCTAATTTGCTTGGTAAAACACCAGCCAACTTGCAAAATAACTATGTGACATTATGCCACATCAGCTCTCACCTGTTATTTTAGGAAAGAGTGCTCAAGTAAAGTCATTCTGTAAACTGCACAGGCCTATCACATTACTTGTGGTGATAAAAGTAGAATTAGACTGCAGGGTCTGCAAATGTCATTAGATTTCAGAAGACTGTGCTCTCTGCAAATCAACACTTACCTGCTGCTAGCTCACCTCACATCACCACCTTACACCAAACCAGCTAAGGTAATTTAATAGATTATTTGTCTGGTTTGTTTATCTTCAGTTGCCACTGTAACGCTTGGCCCTAAATTCTGTTGCATGTTTTTGTCCCTTTAATTAACCTCTTGATAGCTTTCTGGTGCTGTCAGGTTTTTTGGAGGGCTTTGCAATATGGTTAAGGTTGAAGATAAAACTGCTGTGGCTATCTTTTGAGTTTTTGTTTAGTTTGGTATTTTGGGGTATTTTATTAGGATCCCCATTAGCTGTTGCAAAAGCAGAAGCTACTCTTCCTGGGGTCCACACAAAACTTAAAACATGACATAATACAGAACATTAACAGACAAGAACAGCTCAAGGACAGAACTACATCACATGTGTTTTTTAAAGGCACACGTAGCCTACATATCCATACATACACACAAACTATCTAGGTCAAATAGGGGAGAGGTGTTGTGCCGTGAGGTGTTGATTTATCTGTTTTTTAGTTGAGATAAGCAAGTACCTGCAGAATTTGGGATGTGGTTGGTTGCATTAAAAAATGGGTTGGCATTTGGTTTTCTGTTGACTTGCCATGTTTGTCTGATTCTATACAACTCAGTCAAACTATCAAAAAAAGTGGGACTCCCACTGTTTGTTAGTCGCATACAAAACATATTATAGTGCTATTATGTCCATCACTCATGATTGCCATGGCAATAGTGAAAACACAACAGAGATCAAAAGGTAGGTATGCCAATTATGTTTTGCAAAGTCATCTGCCACAAATCTCCAATTTGATTTCCAATATTTCTTATATGAAAACCTCCCTGCTATTGTCATGCTCATTCTATATGACAGAGGTATTCAACTTTTAGCGTACGAGGTCCGGAGCCTGCTGGTTTTCTGTTCTACCTGATAATTAATTGCACCCACCTGATGTCCCAGGTCTAAATCAGTCCCTGATTAGAGGGGAACAATAAAAAAATGCAGTGGAACTGGCTTCGAGGTCCAGAGTTGAGTTTGAGGGCTATAGGGGATTCAAGCGGTCCTCTTTGAAAGTGTATCTTTCCCATTGCACACACACCCATTACAAATATCCAATATACAGAGGTGTGAGAACACATAAATCAGACAAAGTTTAATCAAGAATCATGTCATCATTTTTCTTAATAAATGTATATTTCCAACTCCAGTGAACTTGATGATGATGGATTGAAAGATGTGTGAGGTAGTGAGCAGAGGAGGCTAGTGGGAGGAGCTATAAGAGGACGGTTTCATTGTAAAGGCTGGAATGGAATTAATGGAACTGAGTCTGTTTGCAAGGTTTTACCAAAGACAGTACAGTATGAAAATAGGCAGAAACTGCTTCTCCAATAGATAACGCTTGTAGGCGATGTCATGGCGACGTTGGCTAGCTAAGATCATGAGCAGAAACAGTCATCGGGTCTAACGGTCGTCTCGCGCCGAACTGCGCATATGCAGGCCGTCAAATCAAAGCTCTCCTTCAATATAAAGTTGTTTTTGACGAAAGCGTGTCAGTTTGTACATTTTACGTGGTTGGAGTAATAACATGTCCAACTACATTGGCTTTAATCTATGTTGTGCCTTTAAATTTCGAGAAAATTACCAACTAAGGGGGAAAAAATCACTTATCTTATTGACTTATCTTCGCAAGCGTTCCCGGAAGTCTGTCGATGTTGCGCCTCTGGGTTTAGAAACTCTGTGGTATTACTGCCACTCGGATACCTCTCCTTCGCTCTCTCAATATTCCCATCCCCCCACTTTGTGTGGATGTCGACGTTACCCGACGCGCCGCTTATGAGAACCCACCGAAGCAAACCTTGGAGAAAACTGCCAGCACCGATCAAGGGAAAACAGTGACAACACCGGACTCGGCATATAATTAAAGGCAAGGTGCTCCACGATAACAAATTCCCTTTGACATTTGGTGAGTTTGATATCATAACGTGATCTAATCTTCGAGACAGATGTGTCCTGACAATGTCAATATATAGATTTGCTATGCATATATAAAATATGTAATGGACATGGTTGAAAATATTACAGATGGATAGACTAGGCTACACGTTGCAAGCCATAGGTCCAAGGGCAAAGAAAACAAGACAATATTGTTTGTGTGTGACAATGCGTCTTGACGTGTCTGCAACATTGTAGCCTAATCGCGGCAGCAACGGCCTTGGATCTGAAGGATGCATTATTAAACATGACAGGGACTGAGAGCGAGTGCAGAGGAATTGCTGCCGACCTCTTGTCCCGGCTATATATTTTTCCTACTCATGCAGCAGAAGCAGCAGTTCGGCTATTGGTAAAGGTTCGAGTTGCTCAAAATGGTGTCGGGAGTTTTAATGTGTGACCATTTTAAAAAACCAAGTACATTTCTGAGCGCAGTAATTATTTCAGGACTGCGTCTACATGATCGAGAGGACAGATAGGGAAAACGATTTATTTAACTTTGTCACATCAGCTGAATGCAAGTCAATCTTTCAGTGTGATATAGGACAAGAGCTGACATTCATTGATGTATTGTAGGCCTATGCGTGCAATAGCTGCTGGTGAAATTTTTTTGTTATGACTTTTCTCTATTTGCCGTGGTGATGATGCTTTTGGAAAGTAGGCTGGTACGATGACAAAATAGCCCATTCAGTAGCTACAATAGGCCCAGGTGGGCAAATTGTGCATTGTGCAAGGTAACAAATAGGCCTATGATAAAATCTAAACTGTTTAATGATGATAATAAAAAGCCTAATATTAATAATATCAGCATGCATAATACACATGATACTGTAATAACACTACAATATAACAAGAGTAAGAATAATACTACAAATATTGTAGCTGTGATTTTCATTTCATTTTAAAGGAACAGATCACTAGCCAATAGCCTGTTGCATGTCCAAACAATTCACATTTTGAAAAATGTAGATGTCATTTGCTGCTGCTTTAGAGAGGATGAACAATCATTAACAAAACCATTTTTTTTGGTTTATTGACAATGTGCAGTGCTTTAGGACTTTAAAACTTGTGACCAAAATGAATATCCTTGCTTCTATCCTATCCAAATTGCTGAGGTCACTCTCAACACCATGCAATGAGATCTGAGAACCTGTAGCATGGGATCCAGGATATAGTCCTGTGTAGGCTTGTCATCTTTGTGCATCTGAAATGGCACCCTATCCCTACATAGTGCACTACGTTTGACTAGAGCCCTATGGGGAGCCTTAAGGGGATGCAACACAAGGGGTGCATCTGAAATGGCACCCTTGGGCTAGGGGAATAGGGTGCCATTTTGGATGCACACCTTGTGTTTGTAACACCCCTTTATTGTTCTGGAAGGACAGGATGGACTGGCATGAGTCATCTTTATTTTGTGGATGTTGATTGATGAAACCTCAGAATCCATATAGACTTGTCTCTTTTGCCTTTATACTTTGTTAAAAAAAAAATGCAAGCATCTGTATTTGAGATCTATCCCTTTCACTGTGCACTGGTAGCTACACTTGCAGTTACTTACACTTGCAGATACTACAGTAAACCGATGTAGCTTACAGGAAGGGGCTAGATAGAGATCTGGGGGTATATCAACTACTTTCAATGTTGTTTTCAATTGCCAAGTGCTGTATCTGTAGTGATGCAGTGATATACCCCACTACACTCCTCCTGCCTCTCCTGGCTTTATCAAACTATGGATGTGCTTCACAATCACCCCTTGGGCTCTCACTGCCTTTACCAACAAGACAAGGGAGGGAGCGAGAGAAAATAATGACTGAGCAGAGCGATAGAGGAGTACAAGAGAGAGTGATGAACCAACATGCCTGCGGCTATGACCAACTGAACAAATTCCCTGTCTCTGTCTTTGAAGATACCACAGGGATGTTGAGGATTTTTTTCTTACCTGTTTTTTTCTTCAAATGTTTTATTTATATCCCACTTTATCTCTCTTCACGCTGTGTATGTGTCTTTATAGTTTGTTTACCTGGGGCTGGAGGGGATCTCCAAAGCTCACTGAGTCATGCAGCAAGGCCTAGGGCAGAGGCACCGAGACTAGTCTAGCTTAATGTTACAATCCACTCTTTTTTTGTGGTTTGTTTCACATCTACCATAAAGCAAATCTACAGAGATTAATGGTACAAATGTAATGAAAACTCCAAACAAACACACAGATGACTGCATTGGGTTAGCACTGGACACTGTGGACAGACACATTGGCAATGCAGGGCATTGTGGGATTTGTAGTGAACCTGAAGACATCCTTCGGTTCAGCAGGGCCATGTTCAATAGGCAAACATTGTGGAACATTGCAGATAGAAATGTCATGAATATAACTGACATGAATCCCTATTCTACCCGTCAGAGGCATGTTTGTTCTACATAACATATTTCTACCTGAACGGTCCAGTTCCACTTTGTTGTGGCCTGCTGAACATGTTCCAGGTGAACACTGTGGACTGTGGATTAGTATTGTGTCGCGGGGGGCGAATCTGCTGCACCACCATTTGTGTGCTGCTGCTGTGTGATCTGCTGGGCTCCAGAGGGCAGTGAGACAAAACACAGTACAGAGATGTGGGGATGCTCCAATATCTGTGGAAAGGCACTTGTTCCCGTTTTAATGTGTCTAAATGGCTGATTTCTTTGTTAATGGTACACCGTTTCTCATCGTTTAATTACTAATCTTTTAATGTCTCGTTTAGTTGGTAGAGCATGCAAGGGTTGTCGGTTCGATTTCCATGGGGGACCAATACGAAAAAAGTATTAAAATGTATGCAGTCACTACTGTAAGTCGCTCTGGATAAGAGCATCTGCTAAATTACTAAAATGTAAAAATGACTAAGGCCTACTCTGTTCCACCATTACATTTGAGATTTTAGTCATTTAGCAGACGCTCTTATCCAGAGTGACTTACAGGAGCAATTAGGGTTAAGTGCCTTGCTCAAGGGCACATCGACAGATTTTTCACCTAGTCGGCTCGGGGATTAGAACCAGCGACCTTTCGGTTACTGGCACAACGCTCTTAACCACTAAGCTACCTAACAACTCAGAATGTCATTTCTGGATGCATACATAGTATAGTGTAATTAATGTGTTGTTGGCCAGTGGCCAGGCTGTTTGTAGTGAAAGGCGCAGTGCTGTAAAGTTGCTCTGAAGTTTTATCCACTAACAGTTAAGGTTAAGATTGGAGGAGGGGGAGCTGATCCTTGATCTGTACCTAGGGGACATTTCATCCCAGAGTGCGTGTGTAGGTGAAGGGGAGGGGTCAGGTCAGTGGGAGAATTGGACCAGGCAGTAGGAAGCTCGTTGCTCGGTCCTCGGACAGATGTCTGAGGGAATCTGAACCTCTCACCTTGGGTAGCCTTGGCCGCTGAAACAAGTCTCCACACACACATACTGTCGAACACGCATAACCCAAACACACAGCAGCAAACACACTTGCATTTGCAACTCTCACACACACACACTCACAAAAGTGCACACACTCTATCTCTCGCTCTCTCACACACACACAAAAAGTGCAGACACACTCTCACACACATACATTAAAAACACCTGCTCTTTCCATGACAGATTGACCAGGTGAATCCAAGTGAAAGCTATGATCCCTTATTGAGGTCACTCATTTGAACGGGGTATGGTAGTAGGTGCCAGGCTCACCGGTTTGTGTCAAGAACTGCAACGCTGCTTGATTTTTCACGCTCAACCGTGTCTACCGCTGATGTCATGGGTTCACTCCTTTCCTCTCTTCCTCTGACCTCCACATGTTCACTTGAGCCCTTCCCTTCATTTGTGTGCTGTGTTTTGATGCAGAGCTGAGGAGCTGACAGACACAGGTTTTTTTTCTATGGGGGAGCTCGGCTGGAATGTGTGTACAGAATTATCTGCTGCTGTTCCGTAGGCCTCCTCCATGTACTGTGGAATGATGGAATGTCAGAGTTGTTCTTTTGGAATGTTGTACCTCTTAACCCTCTCGAGGAGGCTGCCAAAGGGTATGTGTTGAGTCTACAATGACTCCGTAACACGCCCCTAGGATGCCTATCGGCTCTTAACCTGTAGGGTCATAGCTTTGTCTCCATAGGTACAGCCAGGTATGTCAAAAGAGACAAATCTCTACTCAACAATTCTACTAATTTCTCATCACTTATAGTTGAGGATTCAGCACTGGACCTCAACGAAAAAGGAGAACTATGGAGTGAGCTCGGAAGACATTGTTTGCTTTGACTCGATCATAAGTCACTCTCTCCCTCTTGCTCTGCCATTTTGTTTACCTTGATCCAAGTGTCAACGTCTGAGGAAACTAGAATAGCCGCCGTGTCGTGCTTCCCGTGGGTGGTAAGAATGTAAACCCTTGTTTGCCGTCGGGGAGCGAAAAGTTAAGAATGAAAAATCTCCTTCTTGGAAGCACTCTGTGTTCGAAACACGGGGCCTGGCGACAGACAGCCCATCGCAATCAGGAGTGGAGTAGTCCTGGCTGCAACGCATTCCAATATGATGCACAGCCACAATGCTGCTACAAAGTTCCGGAACTTGGCGAGCCATAGTGTTCTACACTCCAGTCATCTCTCCTCTCCAGTGGTGTGTGCTACTAAAAGGAGAAAGGAGTAGATAAAAGGCAATAGATAATGCTGGGTGATAGGCTGAGGAACGAGTGATTCTGGAAGGTTCTTCTGAAGGTAGGCTATCAGAAGTGTGCAAATTATCACATTGACCTTCTAAACTGGTTGTGCTAAATATCAAGGTATTATCATGGATGGGATCAGATCTACGTAGATGTATGGTATATACAGTATTATAAACAGGGTGGTTCGAGCCCTGAATGCTGATTGGCTGACAGCTGTGGTATATCAGACCGAATACCATGGGTATGACAAACATTTATTTTTACTTCTCTAATTATGTTGGTAACCAGTTTATAATAGCAATAAGGCACCTCGGGGGTGTTGCGTCGTGCGTAAGAACAGCCCTTAGCCGTGGTATATTGGCCATATACCACACCACCTCGGGCCTTATTGCTTAAATAAACTATTGGTACACTGCTACACTCTGGTGGCATGGATTTTACATTGCCTTGTTTGTTTTCCTTCCACCCACAGTTTTTTTACATTTGCACCTCTGTCATGCTGCTATATGTGTGCTCTGTGCTTCTGCTTTAGAGGTGACCTACCTTGGCTTCTTCTGTTCAATTATCATGACCTCTCGCTCTCTCTCCGCCTCTCTCTCTTTACCTGTTCTGTGTTCCCCCTCTCTCCTTCCCTCCTCAATGTCTCTCTTTCTCCTTCCATCTCTCTGCTTATGCTGCAGTCATACCCTCTCACTGCTACCTCTCTCCCAGTCTCTCTCCTTCTCTCCGTCTCTCTAATCATGGTTCTTTTGCTCTTCATTTTCACAGATTTGCACATTTATCCGCTCCTACATTAGCATTGCCCCGAGAATGGCCAGGAGGCACCCCACAGACCAATTCAGTTTCTTGTACCAACCGAAAGTGCTCAGAACCTGAAGAGGTCAGTGTAGAGCAACTTCAATGCTTTAACCCCCCCCATCCTCCCCTACCAATGTGGGGAAATGGCCCAGAGTCTGTTCAGGAAGGGAAATACGTTACAGAACGTTGAGATAGAAATAGATTGTGTAGAATAGGGAATCGTGTCAGCTCTATCCATTACATTTCTATCTGCAACATTCTGAAACTTTTCACATCACTGAATAGGCTACAGGTGTGAAGTTGAGGTACATGACCTTTGACCTTGCTGACCTCTAAACATGTCACCAAAGAATGTCTAAATGTGATGAAAACAAAATTAGCAAGTCCTAACAGTATGTATATATTACAGTGTAATAGCGTGATATAATTTTACCTTTTTTTTTTTCTGCAGTATATGCAAAAAGGAGTTGGTACCGAATTAACTAAATATATTGTCGTTTTATTTTTGCTTTTTCTCTGTCACAGGCTTGGGGGATGATGGAGGTCCTGACATGTTCGCTACTTGTTTTTCTGTGTTTGAGATTTTTTCTTCTGACATTATTTTCTATCCCAATCTTTATGCACAGTATATTGCTTTATGTACAGTTGAAGTCGGAAGTTTACATACACCTTAGCCAAATACATTTAAACTCAGTTTTTCACAATTCCTGACATTTAATCCAAGTACAAATTACCTGTCTTAGGTCAGTTAGGATCACCACTTTATTTTAAGAATGTGAAATGTCAGAATAATAGTAGAGATAATTATTTATTTCAGCTTTTATTTCTTTCATCACATTCCCAGTGGGTCAGACGTTTACATACACTCAATTAGTATTTGGTAGCATTGCGTTTAAATTGTTTAACTTGGGTCAAACGTTTCGGGTAACCTTCCACAAGCTTCCCACAATAAGTTGGGTGAATTTTGGCCAATTCCTCCTGACAGAGATGGTTTAACTGAGTCAGGTTTGTAGGCCTCCTTGCACACACACTTTTTCAGTTCTGCCCACACATTTTCTATAGGATTGAGGTCAGGGCTTTGTGATGGCCACTCCAATAGCTTGACTTTGTTGTCCTTAAGCCATTTTGCCACAACTTTGGAAGTATGCTTGGGGTCGTTGTCCATTTGGAAGACCCATTTGCGACCAAGCTTCCTGACTGATGTCTTGAGATGTTGCTTCAATATATCCACATCATTTTCCTATCTCATGATTCCATCTATTTTGTGAAGTACACCAGTCCCTCCTGCATCAAAGCACCCCCACAGCATGATGCTGCCATCCCCGTGCTTCACGGTTGGGATGGTGTTCTTCGGCTTGCAAGCGTCCCCCTTTTTCCTCCAAACATAACGATGGTCATTATGGCCAAACAGTTCTATTTTTGTTTCATCAGACCAGAGGACATTTATCTAAAAAGTACGATCTTTGTCCCCATGTGCAGTTGCAAACCGTAGTCTGGCTTTTTTATGGCGGTTTTGGAGCAGTGGCTTCTTCCTTGCTGAGCGGCCTTTCAGGTTATGTCGATATAGGACTCGTTTTACTGTGGATATAGATACTTTTGTACCTGTTTCCTCCAGCATCTTCACAAGGTCCTTTGCTGTTGTTCTGGGATTGATTTGCACTTTTCGCACCAAAGTACGTTCATCTCTAGGAGACAGAACGCGTCTCCTTCCTGAGTGGTATGACAGCTGTGTGGTCCCATGGTGTTTATACTTGCGTACTATTGTTTGTACAGATGAACGTGGTACCTTCAGGCGTTTGGAAATTGCTCCCAAGGATTAACAAGACTTGTGGAGGTCTACCATTTTTTTCCCAGAGGTCTTGGCTGATTTCTTTTGATTTTCCCATGATGTCAAGCAAAGAGGCACTGAGTTTGAAGGTAGGTCTTGAAATACATCCACAGGTACACCTCCAATTGACTCAAATTATGTCAATTAGCCTATCAGAAGCTTCTAAAGCCATGACATCATTTTCTGGAATTGCTTACTCACTGTTCTCCTAACCCACTCTCTCTGCATTGTCTGTGTCTACCAATCTGTTGTTCACACTCTCTTCTCTAAATAAACTCAGCAAAAAAATAAACATCCTCTCAATGTCAACTGCGTTTATTTTCAGCAAACTTAACATGTGTAAATATTTGTATGAACATAACAAGATTCAACAACTGAGACATAAACTGAACAAGTTCCACAGACATGTGATTAACATAAATTGAATAATGTGTCCCTGAACAAAGGGGGGGTCAAAATCAAAAGTAACAGTCAGTATCTGTCTGGTCCAGCGACGGTGGGTTTGTGCCCTTAGGCGACCTTGCTGCCGGTGATGTCTGGTGAGGACCTGCCATACAACAGGCCTACAAGCCCTCAGTCCATCCTCTCTCAGCCTATTGCGGACAGTCTGAGCACTGATGGAGGGATTGTGCGTTCCTGGTGTAGCTCGGGCAGTTGTTGTTGCCACCCTGTACCTGTCCCGCAGGTGTGTTGTTCGGATATACCGATCCTGTGCAGGTGTTGTTACACATGGTCTGCCACTGCGAGGATGATCAGCTGTCTGTCCTGTCTCCCTGTAGCGCTGTCTTAGGCGTCTCACAGTACGGACATTGCAATTTATTGCCCTGGCCACATCTGCAGTCCTCATGCCTCCTTGCAGCATGCCTAAGGCACGTTCACGCAGATGAGCAGGGACCCTGGGCATCTTTCTTTTGGTGTTTTTCAGAGTCAGTAGAAAGGCCTCTTTTAGTGTCCTACATTTTAATTACTGTGACCTTAATTGCCTACGTCTGTAAACTGTTAGTGTCTTAACGACCGTTCCACAGGTGCGTGTTCGTTAATGGTTCATTGAACAAGCATGGGAAACAGTGTTTAAACCCTTTACAATGAAGATCTGTGAAGTTATTTGTATTTTTACGAATTATCTTTGAAAGACATGGTTTCTTTTTTTGCTACTCAGTGAAGTCATATCAGACGCTAAATTATAATCCCATACATGTACAAAGAATACAATAGAGCAGGGTTCGGCAACTTTTGGACCCCCAAAGTTAATTTCTTTTCAGGGAGTGACTGTAAAATCTAGTTTTTTTTAATTTTGTGGGGTCAAAAGAGAGTGTAAAATCACCAGGACTTCAGCTGAAAATGAGTTTAATTCAGGAAATCTGTTCCCAAGTATTCCCCACAAATTTAAAAAGAGATGTGATCATGTCTGAATGTAATGAAGGTATGAAATTATTGTTATTTTCAAATACAAACTCTTTTTGGGCTTAGTTGTGGTCAATTTGCAGTGTACAAATTATTATAATTATGTTCCGGCCCCCTCGACAATCCGCTCTGACAAAAATCGGCCCGCGGCTTAATCTAGTTGCCTACCCCTGCATTAGGTTTGTCCACCCACTCTGCCCAGAGTGGGTGAAAACCATAGAGATCTTATTAAAAACCACAGAGTTCCTATTAAATTACTGGAAGGGCTATGTCATAAACCCTCAAAGTTCCAGAATGGGAGGAAAATGGCAGCCATATTGGTCAGGGACAAATACAAACCAATCTAATTGGAATGAATAGCAGTAGAGGCATAACCCTGATTTTACTTACGCAGGAAAATGAAAATAAGGGATGTGATGTATCAGAAATTGTGTAATAGAATTGTCAACCTATAATATTGTCTTATAATTATAAATACAGTTTATACGAGTTTTATATTTTGGGGGGTATAAATAGTTTCTAAAATATATGTAAACAGAACATTGTTAACTTTTTTTGGGGTGCTATTATATGATACATTATCAATACTTGTTGCATTTACAACTTGATTTTACATGTTGTGATTGTCGTCTTCATGAGCTCAATTAATCCTAAAAGGCTTTGAAAAGAAAAAGCTTGCGATACACTCAGTGCCCCATTAGCATTTAACAGAGATGCGTTTGTTTTTATGAGAAATCTTCTAAAATTGACAGGAATTTCACATTTAATATGAAAACCGTATACTAAAGAATGAAAAAATGTATATCCATCTTACCTCTATATTGATTATTGTCCTGCGGATTCGAGAAGAAAGATGACGAGTTCAACGGGAAAGGGAGCCGGTCAGGTAGCCTTCATTTCACACAGCATCCAGCCCAGCTGTCACGATGCTGTGCAATTGTCCTAAGTTTTGACCACTTTTTTTCTTTGGTCTCCATTGATTTAGTCACCCTAATGTTGGCCATCCTACAAGGGTAAAAACTTCAACTTTTAAACAGATTATGAGAGACACATTAAAGCGCTTAAAAAATATATTTGAATATATTACAAATAAATTTAAATATACACAATTCTAATAATATACTTCAAATACGAGATGTATTTTTGTAGTATACAGTGCATTCGGAAAGTATTCAGACCCCTTCACTTTTTCCACATTTTGTTACATTACTGGCTTATTCTAAAATGGATTACATTATTTTCCCCCCTCATCAATCTACACACAATACCCCATAATGACGAAGCGAAAACAGGTTTTTTGAAAATTTAGCTAATTGATTAAGAATAAAAAACTGATACCGTTATATGCATAAGTATTCAGACCCTTTGCTATGAGAATCGAAATTAAGCTCAAGTGCATCCTGTTTCCATTGATCATCCTTGATGTTTTTACAGCTTGATTGGAGGCCACCTGTGGTCAATTCAATTGATTGGACATGATTTGGAAAGGCACACACCTGCCTATATAAGGTCCCACAGTTGACTGCATGTCAGAGCAAAAACCAAGCCATGAGGTTGAAGGAATTGTCCGTAGAGCTCCAAGACCGGATTGTGTCGAGGCACAGATCTGGGGAAGGGTACCAACAAATGTCTGCAGCATTTGAAGGTCCCCAAGAACACAGTGGCCAACATCATTCTTAAATGGAAGAAGTTTGGAACCACCAAGACAATTCCTAGAGCTGGCCACCGGGCCAAACCGAGCAATCAGGGGAGAATGGCCTTGGTCAGGGAGGTGACCAAGAACCCAATGGTCACTCTGACAGAGCTCTAGAGTTCCTCTGTGGAGATGGGAGAACATTCCAGAAGGACAACCATCTCTGCAGCACTCCACCAATCAGGTCTTTATGGTAGAGTGGCCAGACGGAAGCCACTCCTCAGTAACAGGCACATGACAGCCCGCTTGAAGTTTGCCAAAAGGCACCTAAAGGACTCTGACCATGAGAAACAAGATTCTCTGGTCTGATGAAACCAAGATTGAACTATTTGGCCTGAATGCCAAGCGTCACGTCTGGAGGAAACCTGTCACCATCCCTACGGTGAAGCACGGTGGCAGCATCATGCTGTGGGGATGTTTTTCAGTGACAGGGACTGGGAGACTAGTCAGAATCGAGGGAATGATGAACGGAGCCAAGTACAGAGAGATCCTTGATGAAAACCTGCTCCAGAGCGCTCACGACCTCAGACTGGGGCAAAGGTTCACCTTCCAACAGGACAACAACCCTAAGCACACAGCCAAGACAACACAGGAGTGGCTTTGGGACAAGTCTCTGAATGTCCTTGAGTGGCCCAGCAAGAGCCTGGACTTGAACCCTATTGAACATCTCTGGAGACCTGAAAATAGCTGTGCAGGGACACTCCCCATCCAACATGACAGAGCTTGGGAGGATCTGCAGAGAAGAATGGGAGAAGCTCCCCAAATATAGGTGTGCTAAGCTTGTAGCGTCATACCCAAGAAGACTCGAGGCTGTAATCACTGCCAAAGGTGCTTCAACAAAGTACTGAGTAAAGGGTCTGAATACATTTGCAAAAATTTATACAAACCTGTTTTTGCTTCGTCATTATGGGGTATTGTCTGTAGATTGGGGGGGACTATTTAATCAATTTTAGAATAAGGCTGTAACGTAACAAAATGTGAAAAAAGTCAAGGGGTCTGAATACTTTCTGAATGCACTGTATGTAAATGTAATATTTCAGATGTTTATGTTTATTTATGTCTAAACCTGTTTTTGCTTCGTCATTATGGGGTATTGTGTGTAAATTGATTAGGAAATAAGTACACTAAGTATACAGCCTTGCAAAAGCATTCATACCCCTTGGATTTCTTCAAATATTATTGTGTTAAAAGTGGGATTTGTTGTCAACAATGAACTCAAAATACTAAAATGTCAAATTAAAAATAACTAAAATATAGTCATTGCATAAGTATTCAGCCTATTTCTTTAGGCAAGCCTAAATTAGTTAAGGAGTAATTTCAAGCTCAAATTCAACTACAAAGACCAGGGAGCCTTTCGAAAGCCTCAGAATAGGGCAGTGATTGGTATATCGGTAACAATATCAAATCACATTATGTACTAAACCACCCAGACACATCAAAGATACAGTTGTCCTTATGAACTGAGCTGCAGGACAGGAATGAAACTGTGCAGAGATGTTACCATGAGGCCATTGGTGATTTTAAAACAGCTACAGAGTTCAATGTCTATGGTGGTAGAAAACTGAGGATGGATCAACAACATTGTAGTGACTCCAAAATAATTTCAATGACAGTGAAAATAATAATACAAATATACAGAATAAATATGTTTTGGTCTAAATGCAAAGCCTTATATTTTGGGCAAATCCAACACAACCCATCACTGAGTAACTTCCTCCTTATTTTCAAGCTTGGTGGTGGCTGCATCATGGTATGGGTATGTTTGACATGGGCAAATACTGGGGAGTTTTTCCGGATAAAAGAAAAGGGATGGAGCTAAGCACAGGCAAAACCCTAGAGAAAAACCTGAACAGACACTGGGAGAGGAATTAACCATTCAGCAGCATGGTGGTGGCAGAATCATGCTGTGGGAATGTTTTTCATCGGCAGGGACTGGGAAATTGCTGCAAAAGGTGGCTCTTCAAAGTATTGACTTTGGGGGGGTGAATAGTTATGCACGCTCAAGTTTTCAGTTTCTTTGTCTTATTTCTTGTTTTTTTCACCCAAAAATATTTTGCATCTTCAAAGTGGTAGGCATGTTGTCTAAATCAAATGATACAACCCCCCCAAAATCAATTTTAATTCCAGGTTGTAAGGCAACAAAATAGGAAAAATGCCAAGGGGGTTGAATACTTTCGCTCCCTCTATATCTCTCTAACTGATACTCAGTGACAGAGTATAGGCCTTGTGTTATATGGTGAAGTATAATCCTATACATGGATTAAGCATACATGCGTTTTGTATGAAAACATACGAGGGATTTCAAGCGTTTCCGTGCTATTTTGTTTGTGTATATTTGGACAGCCATTCGCTGGCACTCTGCTGTCATATGAATCATCTGAGCCCACAGTCTTGATGCTTTGTGTGTAGCAGAGCAGCCTGTTTTTCTCTCCAAGAACCCACCAGTTTATTTTGGGAAGGCTGAGGTAGGTGCCGGCCTTACCGCAGTGAGTGGGTGGCAGTTTGGAAGCCCCGCAGTACTGTACCTGGGAAGCATTGTATGCTTCAAGCTAGGCAATATATGGACAGTATATAATATGGATGATTTATATGTGTAGTACACTATGTGCAACATAACCTATATATTTGTAGAATATGGCAAATACAGTATTTTTTTTGTATTTGGCCAATATATTTGTGATACAGTTGAAGTTGAAAGTTTACATACACCTTAGCCAAATACATTTAAACTCAGTTTTTCACAATTCCGGACATTTAATCCTAGTAAAAATTCCCTGTCTTAGGTCATTTAGGATCACCACTTTATTTTAAGAATGTGAAATGTCATAATAATAGTAGTGATTTCTTTCAGCTTTTATTTCTTTCATCACATTCCCAGTGGGTCAGAAGTTTACATACACTCTATTAGTATTTGGTAGCATTGCCTTTAAATTGTTTAACTTGGGTCAAACGTTTCGGGTAGCCTTCCACAAGCTTCCCACAATAAATTGGATACATTTTGGCCCATTCCTCCTGACAGAGCTGGTTTAACTGAGTCAGATTTGTAGGGCACCTTGCTCGCACACACTTTTTCAGTTCTGCCCACACATTTTCAATAGGATTGAGGTCAGGGCTTTGTGATGGCCACTCCAATACCTTGACTTTTGACTTTGTTGTCCTTAAGCCATTTTGCCACAACTTTGGAAGTATGCTTGGGGTCGTTGTCCATTTGGAAGACCCATTTGCGACCAAGCATTAACTTCCTGACTGATGTCTTGAGATGTTGCTTCAATATATCCACATAATTTTCCTTCCTCATGATGCCATCTATTTTGTGAAGTGCATCAGTCCCTCCTGCAGCAAAGCACCCCCACAGCATGATGCTGCACGGTTGGGATGGTGTTCTTCGGCTTGCAAGATTCCCCTTTTTCCTCCAAACATAACGATGGTCATTATGGCCAAACAGTTCTATTTTTGTTTCATCAGACCAGAGGACATTTCTACAAAAAGTACGATCTTTGTCCCCATGTGCAGTTGTAAACCGTAGTCTGGCTTTTTAATGGCGGTTTTGGAGCAGTGGCTTCTTCCTTGCTGAGCGGCCTTTCAGGTTATGTCGATATAGGACTCGTTTTACTGTGGATATAGATACTTTTGTACCTGTTTCCTCCAGCATCTTCACAAGGTCCTTTGCTGTTGTTCTGGGATTGATTTGCACTTTTCGCACCAAATTACGTACATCTCTAGGAGACAGAATGCGTCTCCTTCCTGAGCAGTATGACGGCTGCGTGGTACCATGGTGTTTATACTTGTGTTCTATTGTTTGTACAGATGTACGTGGTACCTTCAGGCGTTTGGAAATTGCTCCCAAGGATGAACCAGACTTGTGGAGGTCTACAATTCTTTTTCTGAGGTCTTTGCTGATTTCTTTTGATTTTCCCACGATGTCAAGCAAAGAGGCACTGCGTTTGAAGGTAGGCCTTGAAATACATCCACAGGTACACCTCCAATTGACTCAAATGATGTCAATTAGCCTATCAGAAGCTTCTAAAGCCATGACATCATTTTCTGGAATTTTCCAAGCTGTTTAAAGGCAAAGTCAACTTAGTGTATGTGAACTTCTGACCCACTGGAAGTGTGATACAGTGAATTATAAGTGAAATAATCTGTCTGTAAACAGTTGTTGGAAAAATTACTTGTGTCATGTGTAACAGTGTTGCTTCCGTCCCTCACCGCGCCCCTACCTGGGCTTGAACCAGGGACCCTCTGCACACATCGACAACAGTCACCCTCGAAGCACCGTTACCCGTCGCTCCACAAAAGCCTCGGCCCTTGCAGAGCAAGGGAAACAACTACTTCAAGGTCTCAGAGCGAGTGACGTCACCGATTGAAACGCTACTAGTGCGCACCGCTAACTAGGTAGCCATTTCACACCGGTTACACTCACCCCCCTATTGACCTCCTCCTTTTCCGCAGCAACCAGTGATCCGGGTCTACAGCATCAATGTAACAGTGTTGCTTCCGTCCCTCTCCTCGCTCCCCTACCTGGGCTTGAACCAGGGACCCTCTGCACACATCGACAACAGTCACCCTCGAAGCACCGTTACCCGTCGCTCCACAAATGCCGCGGCCCTTGTAGAGCAAGGGAAACCACTACTTCAAGGTCTCAGAGCGAGTGACGTCACCGATTGAAAAGCTACTAGTGCGCACCGCTAACTAGCTAGCCATTTCACACCGGTTACATATGCACAAAGTAGATGTCCTAACCGACTTGCCAAAACTATAGATTGTTAACAAGAAATGTGTGGAGTGGTTGAAAAACAAGTTTTAATGACTCCAACCTAAGTGTAAGTAAACTTCTGACTTCAACTGTATATGGTCAATGTATTGTGTAGCCCATATGTGCAGTATATGGCCAATGTAGTATACAGTCAGGTCCAAAATGATTGGCACCCTTGATAAAGACGAGCAAATAAGACTGTGTAAATAATAAATTATACAAATACTGAGCTATATTGTATTATCTTTGTATGTTGCATGTATCTTTCTTTCAACGCCATATTCACCTCTTGTGTGCGTGGCTAAAGAGCTCTATTTTCATGTCATCCAACAAATGTAAATGCCTGGAGTTTGCTAAACGCATTGGCACTTGGATTGGAATCGGTTCTTTGGTCAGATGACATGAAAATAGAGCTCTTTAGCCATGCACATTATTTGTGGGTTTTTGGTCGAAAGAAAGAGAGTCATATGCAGAAAAGGACACCATACCTACTGTAAAATTTGGTGGTGGATCTTTGATGTTCTGGGGCTATTTTGCTTCCACTGGTCCTGGGGCCCTTGTTAAGGTCAACAGCATCATGGACTTTACCCAATACCAGGACATTTTAGCCAAAAACCTTGTGTCACGCTCGTTGATGAACGGGACGGACCAAAACGCAGCGTGAAATGCCTCCATGTTTATTGAACTTAATAAACATACAAAACAACGAAATGTGACGTCAGAAGGCTAACACTAACAAGCCACACTAACCGAACACAAACAAAAACCCACAACACAGGCAGGAAAACTGGCTGCCTAAGTATGATCCCCAATCAGAGACAACGAGCGACAGCTGCCTCTGATTGGGAACCACACCCGGCCAAACATAGAAATACAAACATAGATATTCACACCCTGACCAAACTAGCTAGAGTTATATAGGCCAGGGCGTGACACCTTGTATCTGCCAGGAGGCTGAAACTTGGCCACAAGTGGATCTTCTAGCGAGACAATAACACCAAGCACACATCACAGTCCACAAAGAAATTGTTAATTGACCAAAAAATCTACATTTTGCAATGGCCATCTCAGTCTCCGGACTTGAACACTATTGAAAACCTGTGGTTTGAATTGAAGAGGGCAGTCCATTAGCGCAGAGGAAGGATATCAATGATCTGGAAAGATTCTGTATGGAGGAATTGTCCAACATCCCTCCCAAAGTGTTCTCCAATCTCATAAAACATTTTAGAAAAAGACTCCGTGTCATTATCCTCACAAGGTGAGGTATTGAAAGGTTTTGTAAACAGTGGTGGCAATAATTTTGAACAATTGTATTTAGTACAAAATATAATTTCCCAATTTTTTTGAGCATACAGTCAGTATTTGTGCCATTTTATTTTATACAGTCTTATTTGCTCATCTTTATCAAGGGTGCCAATAATTTTGGA
The DNA here is from genome assembly GCF_020615455.1 of Coregonus clupeaformis. Lineage (NCBI taxonomy): Eukaryota > Metazoa > Chordata > Actinopteri > Salmoniformes > Salmonidae > Coregonus > Coregonus clupeaformis. The sequence continues at coordinate 1,816,728 of NC_059215.1, forward strand.
CCTGACTGTATATGTCTGGTTTATCACCTTTCTATCTGCTGTGCTGGACTTTCCCTAACCAGTTGTAAATATTCACTCTTTAACCTCGTCCATGCATCCATCCATCATCCCATCTAATCTGTCTATTCCAACATCCCATTATCTCATCTGTCTGTCACCTCTTCCTCCATGTCTTTTTATTCTATTTGTCAGTCATCTTTTTGTATTTGACTCTCTTTTTTTCTATACATCATTTATCTTATTGATTTGTTTATCACTTATACTCCCCAGTGCGCACACACACACACACAACCCATCCATCTCTTCACTCCTCTCTTATCTGTCCATTCCTTTTGCTCTTCTTTTCTTTAAGCGCTAGCTCTCCGTCTCTGCAGCTGTTTCTTGGCTATTACAGTTTTCTCAATTGCATATAAGCATTTTTTGGAACTGAGGTCAAAAGTATCAAGAGCAGAACAACAATAATCAAATGCATTAATACATTTTGACAAACTTCTGATCACTTTCTTGCATTTGTATCTGGATTGCATATCTTTACACCTTTTTGCACAACTATTAATTGAATTGGCATCAGGGAATACTCTCCATCACGGTTGACAACTCCACGGTATTCCCCTCCCAGAGTGCAAAGAACCTTGGCGTGACCCTGGACAACAGCCTGTCGTTCTCTGCAAACATCAGATCAGTGACTCGCTCCTGCAGGTTCATGCTCTACAACATCTGTAGAGTAAGACCTTAGCTCATACAGGAAGTGGCGCAGGTCCTAATCCAGGCACTTGTCATCTCCAGTCTGGACTACTGCAACTCGCTTTTGGCTCCCTGATTGTGCCATCAAACCCCTGCAACTTATCCTGAACGCCGCAGCCCGCCTGGTGTTCAGCCTTCCCATGTTCTCCCATGTCACCCCGCTCCTCCCCACACTCCACTGGCTTCCAGTCGAAGCTCACATCCACTATAAGACCATGGTACTTGCCTACGAATCAGCAAGAGGAACTGCTCTGTTCTGCCACCTCTGGTCTCTTGGCCCTCCCACCCCTATGGGAGGGGCTGCTCCCTCTCAGCCCAGTCAAAGCTCTTCTCTGTCCTGGCACCCCAATAGTGGAAACAGCTTCCCCTTGAAGCTTGAAACTAGGACAGCAGAGTCCCTGCCCATCTTCCGAAAACATCTGAAACCCTACCCTTCAAAGAGTATCTCAAATAATCCCACAGCAGCCCCCCCACCCCCCACCCCGCACTTGTTAGTTCATGAAAATTCCCTTTCTTGAACGAACACTCGCACATTAGTGATGCGCGGGTTGACTCATAACCCACAGTCCCCGCGGTTATATCCGCGGGCTGACGGGATGGGGTCATTAAATATTGTGTTGCTGAAGGACGGTTGAGTGGGGGGCAGGTTGAATAAAGAGAAACGATACCTTACAAAATCCATAAATGTGTCTACATTAAGGTTTTTCTTTCATTATATTAGGCTATCTGGTATTAGTTTATAAGCCTAAACTTTAGGCCTGAACTGTACGCGTGCCAAATTGCCTACACAGCCAATCGCCAAATAATGCTTTTGGGAATGGGCAGAAAAGTTAACATCAATCCACGGAGGCAAAAAGGACATTGTCGAAGTTTAATTCAATAAGACAAAATCTGCGAAAGGAGAGTTGAAAATAAAGGAAAATATTTGGTGAAGTGGTAAAAGTGGATGATAGATGATTGTGAGGCGCTATACAAATTAGACAGTCCCAAGACGGGACTTCAAATAGGCCTATGGCATGTCAAGGGAACTGTGTAGCCTACTGTTTAGATGAGTTAAATGGAAACTGAAATCTGGACATTGACTAAACAGAATAACCTTCAGTTTTTTGGAAATTCCAAAGTCCTCTGATAATACTAGCCCCGTGCGAATCAACATCCCTGTGTATTGAGAGAAATGTCTGCGTTTTACAGGTGTTGCTCACGGTTTGAGCAAGAAATCTAACTGATTTGATAAATTGAATGAAGTGCTGCACATAGCCTATATATATATAATATAATATGCCAATTAGCAGACGCTTTTATCCAAAACGACTTACAGTCATGTGTGCATAAATTTTTACGTATGGGTGGTCCCGGTGATCGAACTCACTACCCTGGCGTTACAAGCGCCATGCTCTACCAATTGAGCTACAGAGGACCACCTATATAAAGGGCATACATGTATCAACTTTCACAGTGAATGCTTTTGTTTATACGTTTTGTGCGAATGAATTGAACATTGCCAAATGCATCATAAAATAATATTGTGCCTAATTAATGCAACCCTTGTTCCCATATTTTTTTTATTTTTTTGCTTTATTGTATTTTCTCCCCAGTCCCTAAATGTCTTTGCTCTGTGAAAGATGACAGAGAACTTTACCGAAGTCAACTTGATTGAAGCATTCATTCTATCGATCTATTACATTATTCTGTTGAGCAAGAGTTTATTTAGTCTTCTAGGGCTACATATAATGACAGAAGAGAAGCTGCATGTATCTAATTATAGACAAGTTGATTACCAAATAGTCTACCAAAATGTTGGAAATTATAATCAGAAACATATCTAAATCAGGCAAAACAAAATCCTGCACCCCTAGTCAAAAAATAATTCTGCAGTCTATGGCACATTTTATATATTTGCAGGTTAGGGTTGGGTGCGGCCCTCAGATTTTCACTTTATCACATGTAGTCGGGCGGTTGCAGATGGGTTATTTGCAATTGCGAGTGGGTGCGGGTGAACAATCAGCTGACCCGTGCACCACAATTGCACATGATCCCCCGCCCCACTAGCACTGACTTTGTTGCTTATAGCTACTTTTATTGAGGATAAATTGACTTACTATGACTGAGATATGTGGTTGTCCCACCTAGCTATCTTAAGATGAATGCGTCTGCTAAATTACTAAAATGTAAATGTAATGAATCACTGAAGTTTTTTGTTCCCAGAATATTAACAAATTGTTTTCATCATTAGAGAAATGTGTGCAAAAGTGTCCACTATCTCTAGCAATCAGAAAAATCGGTAGTTGACGTGACACCCTTTTTTTTTGTCCATAATGGCAAACACAAATATAACTTAATTTAAATTGTTTGAAATTGTGACATATTACTAAAAGCTTCTTTTTTTTTTTTTTTTACTTGGATCATCAGTAAATTCATGCAGTGTATTTGTTTTCTTAAAAAAATATGTTTTTTTAATGTGGTAATTGTCCAATGGTTTGACTGTCCCAGGTAAGGTTGTGGAACTTTGAACTTAATTAATGAAAACATGAATACAATTCCCTTCACCTACTCTTGTACTTATGACACATTCTTTTTCAAGAAACAGTAGTCCCCAAGTCTATTCATGATGTTTCCAAATAGTTGTGATTGATTACATGTTGTCCCCAAAGTCAATGTCCACATGGTGTGACATAATTATGTGATTTAAACAATGAGCCAGCATTTGGGCACCTGTGCTTTCATATTTTCTACCTGATTTTACTGTTAACCCGCGGAAATAAATTGCTGCCTTCTCATGAACATCGAAAAAACAAGTTACAAGATTATACCTGCTACAATATTGTGAGTTTTACGGTATTATTTATGGAGTACAGTTTTGCAGACGTCAAATGTCTTCAAGCTGGCTATGGAACACTTCCAAGATGGAGACCTCTGAGCTTATGCATATTCTCAATTAATAACTATTGAATGCCATGCCTTTCCTCTCACTATATGTTTATATGTCTCTCTCACGCTCTGTCTCTCTCGGTCTCTCTCTCTGTCTGTTCTCCCTGCAGTAAGGGTAGACTGTCTTCGAACATGAATCCTGTGTACAGTCCTGTCCAGCCCGGGACACCGTACGGCAACCCTAAGAACATAGCATACGCAGGTGAGTGCCAAAACAACAACATCAGCAATACCATACCAATACTGTGTGTGTGTATGCATGTGTGTAGCAATGCGTATGCCCCGCCCACCTATTTATTGTGTTTGAGGGGTACAAAATCCACTTGTCACTTAAATCTCACTGGATTGATTGCTTTCATTTTACTCTTTCCCACTCTTGCTTGTGCCATTTTTTTTATTTTTTTACCGTTAACGTAACAACAGCGGAAACGTTTGTAATGACCTCTCAAACACACTCCGGTAATGGCTGAAATGGGCTCAATGGAATCCATTGGCTTTCCGTTGCATCTACAGTGCCTTGCAAAAGTATTCATCCCCCTTGGCGTTTTTCCTATTTTGTTGCATTACAACCTGTAATTTAAATTGATTTTTATTTGGATTTCATGTAATGGACATACACAAAATAGTCAAAATTGGTGAAGTGAAAAAATAAAAATAAAAAACTTGTTTCAAAAAATTCTAAATAATAAATAACGGAAAAGTGGTGCGTGCATATGTATTCACCCCCTTTGCTATGAAGCCCCTAAATAAGATCTGCCGCAACCAATTACCTTCAGAAGTCACATAATTAGTTAGATTGCACACAGGTGGACTTTATTTCAGAGTCACATGATCTCAGTATATATACACCTGTTCTGAAAGGCCCCAGAGTCTGCAACACCACTAAGCAAGGGGCACCACCAAGCAAGCGGCACCATGAAGACCAAGGAGCTCTCCAAACAGGTCAGGGACAAAGTTGTGGAGAAGTACAGATCAGGGTTGGGTTATAAAAAAATATCAGAAACTTTGAACATCCCACGGAGCACCATTAAATCCATTATTAAAAAATTTAAATAATATGGCACCACAACAAACCTGCCAATAGAGGACCGCCCACCAAAAGTCACGGACCAGGCAATGAGGGCATTAATCAGAGAGACAACAAAGAGACGAAAGATAACCCTGAAGGAGCTGCAAAGCTCCACAGCGGAGATTGGAGTATCTGTCCATAGGACCACTTTAAGCCGTACACTCCACAGAGCTGGGCTTTACTGAAGAGTGGCCAGAAAAAAGCCATTGCTTAAAGAAAAAAATAAGCGAACACGTTTGGTGTTCACCAAAAGGCATGTGGGAGACTCCCCAAACATATGGAAGAAGGTACTCTGGTCAGATGAGACAAAAATTGAGCTTTTTGGCCATCAAGGAAAACGCTATGTCTGGCGCAGTGAAGTGTGGTGGTGGCAGCATCATGCTGTGGGTATGTTTTTCATCAGCAGGGACTGGGAAACTGGTCAGAAGGAATGATGGATGGCGCTAAATATAGGGAAATTCTTGAGGGAAACCTGTTCAGTCTTCCAGAGATTTGAGACTGGGACGGAGGTTCACCTTCCAGAAGGACAATGACCCTAAGCATACTGCTAAAACAACACTGGAGTGGTTTATGGGGAAACATATAAATGTCTTGGAATGTCCTAGTCAAAGCCCAGACCTCAATCCAATTGAGAATCTGTGGTATGACTTAAAGATTGCTGTACACCAGCAGAACCCATCCAACTTGAAGGAGCTGGAGCAGTTTTTCCTTGAAGAATGGGCAAAAATCCCAGTGCTTATCAAGTCACATTGTACTGGTCCCGTGTAGCTCAATTGGTAGAGCATGGCGCTTGCAATGCCAGGGTTGTGGGTTCGATTCCCACGGGGGGCCAGTATGAAAACATGTATGCACTCACTAACTGTAAGTCGCTCTGGATAAGAGCGTCTGCTAAATGACTAAAATAATAAGTTGCATGGACTCACTCTGTGTGCAATAATAGTGTTTTACAAGAATTTTGAATGACTATCCCATCTCTGTACCCCACACATACAATTATCTGTAAGGTCCCTCAGTCGAGCAGGGAATTTCAAACACAGATTCAACCACAAAGACCAGGGAGGTTTTCCAGTTCCTTGCAAAGAAGGGCACATATTGGTAGATGGGTAAAAAAAAGCAGACATTGAATATCCCTTTGAGCATGGGGAAGTTATTAATTACACTTTGGATAGTGTATCGATACACCCAGTCACTATAAAGAGAGGAAGGAAACCGCTCAGGGATTTCACCATGAGGCCAATGGTGAATTTAAAACAGTTACGGAGTTGAATGGCTAAACTGAGGATGGATCAACAACATTGTAGTTACTCCACAATACTAACTTAATTGACAGAGTGAAAATAAGGAAGCCTGTACAGAATAGAAATGTTCCAAAATATGCATTCTGTTTGTAACAAGGCACTAAAGTAATACTGCAAAAAATGTGGCAAAGCAATTAACTTTTTGTCCTGAATACAAAGTGTTATGTTTTGGGGCAAATCCAATACGAACACATTACTGAGTACCCCTCTCCATATTGTATGCTTGTAATCGTTAAGGACTGAGGAGTTTTTCAGGATACAAAATGAACAGAATGGAGCTAAGCTCAGGCAAGGTCCTCTGGGAAAAACTGGTTCAGTCTGCTTTCCACCAGACACTGGGAGATTAATTCACCTTTCAGCAGGACAATAACCTAAAACACACAAATCTACACTGGATTTCCTGAGTGGTAGAGTTAGTTTTGATTTAAATCTGATGGAAAATCTTATGGCAAGACCTGAAAATGGTTGTCTAGCAATGATCAACAACCAATTTGACAGAGCTTGAAAATAATAATGGGCAAATGCCAGGTGTGGAAAGCTCTTAGAGACTTACATTTTAGTCATTTAGCAGACGCTCTTATCCAGAGCGACTTACAGGAGCAATTAGGGTTAAGTGCCTTGCTCAAGGGCACATCGACAGATTTTTCACCTAGTCGGCTCGGGGATTAGAACCAGCGACCTTTCGGTTACTGGCACTACGCTCTTAACCACTAAGCTACCTGCCGCCCCTACTAAGAATATACTCAAGTACAGAAAAGTCTCACAGCTGTAATCGCTGCCAAAGGTGATTCTGACGTGTATTGACTCAGGGGGTTGAATACTAAGACATATTAGGGTTTTTATTTTTCATAAATGTTTTACAAATGTTAGATTTTTTTTTTTACATTCAAGCATTTTATGTAGATTTTTGACAAAAAATGACAAGTCCATTTTAATCCCACTTTGTAACACAACAAAATGTGAAAAAATGCACTTTCTGAAGGCACTGTATCTACCCCTACCACTCTACTATCTCTGCACATTGTAAATATGGTATTTTTTATTAGATTTTTTTATTTCACCTTTATTTAACCAGGTAAGCCAGTTGACAACAAGTTCTCATTTACAACTGCGACCTGGCCAAGATAAAGCAAAGCAGTGTGATAAAAACAACACACAGAGTTACATATGGGGTAAAACAAAACATAAAGTCAAAAAATACAACAGAAAATATATATACAGTGTGTGCAAATGTAGCAAGTTATGGAGGTAAGGCAATAAATAGGCTATAGTGCAAAATAATTACAATTAGTATTAACACTGGAATGCTAGATGTGCAAGAGATTATGTGCAAATAGAGATACTGGGGTGCAAAAGAGCAAAATAAATAACAATATAGGGATGAGGTAGTTGGGTGGGCTAATTTCAGATGGGCTGTGTACAGGTGCAGTGATCGGTAAGGTGCTCTGACAACTGATGCTTAAAGTTAGTGAGGGAGATAAGAGTCTCCAGCTTCAGAGATTTTTGCAATTCGTTCCAGTCATTGGCAGCAGAGAACTGGAAGGAATGGCGGCCAAATGAGTTGTTGGCTTTGGGGATGACCAGTGAGATATACCTGCTGGAGCGCAGACTACGGGTGGGTGCTGCTATGGTGACCAATGAGCTAAGCTAAGGCGGGGATTTGCCTAGCAGTGATTTATAGATGGCCTGGAGCCAGTGGGTTTGACGACGAACATGTAGTGAGGACCAGCCAACAAGAGCGTACAGGTCACAGTGGTGGGTAGTGTATGGGGCTTTGGAGACAAAACGGATGGCACTGTGATAGACTACATCCAATTTGCTGAGTAGAGTGTTGGAGGCTATTTTGTAAATGACATCGCCAAAGTCAAGGATCGGTAAGATAGTCAGTTTTACGAGGGCATGTTTGGCAGCATGAGTGAAGGAGGCTTTGTTTGCGAAATAGGAAGCCGATTCTAGATTTAACTTTGAATTGGAGATTCTGTCACGATCGTCTACCAAAGAGGAGGACCAAGGCGCAGCGTTGAATGTGAACATATTATTTATTAGAATGATCACACGATCAAAACAACAAAACAACGACGTGACAGTCAATGGTCAATACACAACCAAACACGAACAAGAAACCACAACACAAAGTGAAAAGACCGATAGTTAAATATGGCTCCCAATCAGAGACAACCAGCTGACACTCGTTGCCTCTGATTGGGAGTCACTCAGGCCAACCTAGATATACAAAACATAGACTTACACACCCTGGCTCAACATAACATAGTCCCCAGAGCCAGGGCGTGACAGATTCTTAATGTGAGTCTGGAAGGAGAGTTTACAGTCTAATCAGACACCTAGGTATTTGTAGTTGTCCACATACTCTAGGTCAGACCCGTCGAGAGTAGTGATTCTAGTCGGGTGGGCGGGTGCCAGCAGTGTTCGATTGAAGAGCATGCATTTAGTTTTACTAGTGTTTAAGAGCAGTTGGAGGCTACTGAAGGAGTGTTGTATGGCATTGAAGCTCGTTTGGAGGTTTGTTAACACAGTGTCCAATGAAGGGCCAGATGTATAAAAAATGGTAGAGGTGGATCTGAGAGTCACCAGCAGCAAAAGCGACATCATTGATATACACGGAGAAAAGAGTTGGCCCAAGAATTGAACCCTGTGACACCCCCATAGAAACTGCCATAGGTCCAGACAACAGGCCCTCCGATTTGACACATTGAACTCTATCTGAGAAGTAGTTGGTGAACCAGGCGAGGCAGTCATTTGAGAAACCAAGGCTATTTAGTCTGCCAATAAGAATGCGGTAGTTGACAGAGTCGAAAGCCTTGGCCAGGTCGATGAAGACGGCTGCCCAGTACTGTCTATTATCGATCGCGGTTATAATATCGTTTAGGACCTTGAGCGTGGCTGAAGTGCACCCATGACCAGCTCGGAAACCGGATTGCATAGCGGAGAAGGTACGGTGGGATTCGAAATGGTCGGTGATCTGTTTGTTAACTTCCCTTTCAAATACTTTCAAAAGGCAGGGCAGGATGGATATAGGTCTGTAACAGTTTGGATCTAGAGTGTCACCCCCTTTGAAGAGGGGGATGACCGCGGCAGCTTTCCAATCTCTGGGGATCTCAGACGTTACGAAAGAGAGGTTGAACAGGCTAGTAATAGGGGTTGCGACAATTTCGCGGCTAGTTTTAGAAAGAAAGGGTCCAGATTGTCTAGCCCAGCTGATTTGTAGGGGTCCAGATTTTGCAGCTCTTTCAGAACATCAGCTGTCTGAATTTGTGTGAAGGAGAAGCGGGGGGGCATGGGCAAGTTGCAGCGGAGGGTGCAGAGTTGGTGGCCGGGGTAGTGGTAGCCAGGTGGAAAGCATGGCCAGCCGTAGCAAAATGCTTGTTGAAATTCTCGATTATTGTAGATTTATCGGTGGTGATAGTGTTTCCTAGCCTCAGTGCAGTGGGCAGCTGGGAGGAGGTGCTCTTATTCTCCATGGACTTTACAGTGTCCCAAAACTTTTTTGAGTTAGTACTACAGGATGCAAATTTCTGTTTGAAAAAGTTAGCCTTTGCTTTCCTGACTGCTTGTGTATATTGGTTCCTAACTTCCCTGAAAAGTTGCATATCGCGGGGGCTATTTGATGCTAATCCAGTACGCCACAGGATGTTTTTGTGCTGGTCAAGGGCAGTCAAGTCTGAGGAGAACCAGGGGCTATATCTGTTCTTAGTTCTGTATTTTTTGAATGGGGCATGTTTATTTAAGATTGAGAGGAAATTAATTTTAAAGAACAACCAGGCATCCTCTACTGACGGAATGAGATCTATATCCATCCAGGATACCTGGGCCAGGTCAATTAGGAAGGCCTGCTCGCTAAAGTGTTTTAGGGAGCGTTTGACAGTGATGAGGGGTGGTCGTTTGACCGCGGACCTGTTACGGACGCAGGCAATAAGGCAGTGATCGCTGAGATCCTGGTTGAAGACAGCGGAGGTGTATTTAGAGGGTACATTTGTCAGGATGATGTCTATGAGGGTACTCATGTTTACGGATTTAGGGTTGTACCTGGTAGGTTCGTTGATAATTTGTGTGAGATTGAGGGCATCTAGTTTGGATTGTAGGATGGCCGGGGTGTTAAGCATATCCCAATTTAGGTCACCAAGCAGTACGAACTCTGAGGATAAATGGGGGGAAATCAATTTACATATGGTGTCCAGGGCACAGCTGGGGGCTGAGGGGGGTCTGTAGCAAGCGGCAACAGTGAGAGACTTATTTCTGGAAAGGTGGATTTTTAGAAGTAGAAGCTCAAACTGTTTGGGCACAGACCTGGATAGTATGATAGAGCTCTGCAGGCTATCTCTACAGTAGGTTGCAACTCCACCCCCTTTGGCAGTTCTATCTAGACGGAAAATGTTATAGTTGGGGATGGAAATTTCTGAATTTTTGGTGGCCTTCCTAAGCCAGGATTCAGACACTGCTAGAACATCAGGGTTGGCGGAGTGTGCTAACGCAGTGAATAACTCAAACTTAGGAAGTAGACTTTGGATATTAACATGCAAGAAACCAAGGCTTTTGCGATTACAGAAGTCAACAAATGATAGCGCCTGGGGAGTAGGAGTGATACTGAGGGCTGCAGGGCCTGGGTTAGCCTCTACATCACCAGAGGAACAGAGGAGGACTAGAATAAGGATACGGCTAAAGGCTTTAAGAACTCGTCTTCTAGTGCGTTGGGTACATAGAATAAAGGGGGCAGATTTCCGGGCGTTGTAGAAAAAGATTCAGGGCATTATGTACAGACAAGGATATGGAAGGATATGAGTAAAGTGGAGGTAAACCTAAGCGTTGGGTAACAATGAAAGAGAGAGCATCACTGGAGGCACCGATTGAGTCGGGGGTGGGACAAAGGAGCTATCTAAGGCAGGTTTAGCTGGGCTGGGGGATCTACAGTGAAATAGTACAATTAGAAATAACCGAAACAGCAATAAGCAAACCATATTGACATGGGAGAGAGGCATAAAGCAATCACAGGTGTAATATGAGAGAGCTAAGACAACAGCTGGTAATGACGACACAGTTTGGGCTGAGGCTAAACATAAACAGGATGCAGTACCGTAAAAAGGAACAGTCCTGCAGGCATCAGCTGTATAGCTGAGTTATCATAAGGTCCGGTGAACAGCAATAGGATAGTTCGGAGGTAGTTCGGGGGCTGCTAAAGCACTAGCGAGCAAGAGGCCACGGCAAGCGTGTGCTAGTGGGCCGGGGCTAGCAGATGGAATCTTCGTGGTCGACGTCGTAACGGGAAGCCTGTTGTAACCACATCAGACGATTTCGTCGGCAGACCAGTAGTGTAGGATCGGCGGGGCTCCGTGTCAACACTAGGTGGTCCCGTCCGGTTGACAGAGAGGTAGATAGCCGGGAGATGGGCCTAGCTCAGGATGATTAGCCAAACCACAACGTCCATTTTGTTGCAGCTAGCTGGTAGCGATGAATCTGGAGTTAAAGGTCCAGTGATTCAGTGATTCCGGCAGAAAAACTGATATGTTCTGGGTCGATAACGCGCTGTGCAGACAGTGCAGACTGGCCGAATAATAGTCCAGGCTAGAGCTGGCTGGTAGGTGGTGCAGGCCACGGACAATGGTGAAAAACCGCAAGTAGCAAGTAGCATAGTAGCTAGTTAGCTGGCTACTCCCGTCCGGTAGACCGAGAGGTAGATAGCTGGGATATGGGCCTGGCTCTAGGCTAGCTCGAGGCTAACTGGTGCTTGCATCGGGGGCAGTGGTGATTAGCCAAACAGCAACATCCATTCGGTTGCGGCTAGCTAGTTGCGATCCAGTGATTAATGTCCAGTGATTAAATTATTCCGGCAGAAAAATCCAATGTTCTGGGTGAAATACCGCTAACTGTGGCTAATAGCAAGTAGCTAGTTAGCTGGCTAGCTAGTTTCAACTGGAGATTCTAGATCAAATGTAAGTCAATAATAGAATCCGTTCCACATTGTGTGAGGTGGGTTGCAGGAAAGTATATTTTGTAGAAGGATGAAAAGTCTGATAGGGAAATATGTACGAAAAATACAAAAAAAACAGGGTATTTACAGGCTATTTACAGACACACGACAAAAACAGGACTGCACTATTACGCCATCTTGGATTTATTGGCACTGACCCTGGAACTGACTCTGTATATAGCTTCTATAGCTTACTTTCTCGTGTTCTACTTATTTCTATTTCTGCTGTTTCCTTAAGTCCACGATCATCTCCTTTGTTTTGTTGACATTGAGTGAGAGGTTATTTTCTTGGCACCACACTCCCAGAGCCCTCACCTCTATGTAGGCTGTCTCGTCATTGTTGGTAATCATGCCTACTACTGTTGTGTCATCTGCAAACTTGATGATTGAGTTGGAGGCGTGCTTGGCCACGCAGTCATGGGTGAGCAGGGAGTACAGGAGGGGGCTGAGCACGCACCCTTGTGGGGCCCCAGTGTTGAGGATCAGGAAGTGGAGATGTTGTTTCCTACCTTCACCATCTGGGGGCGGTCTGTCAGGAAGTCCAGGACCCAGTTTCACAGGGCGGGGTTCAGACCCAGGGCCTCGAGCTTAATGATGATCTTGTAGGGTACTATGGTGTTGAATGCTGAGCTATAGTCAATAAACAGCATTCTTACATAGGTATTCCTCTTGTCCAGATGGGATGGGGCAGTGTGCAGTGTGATGGCGATTGCATCGTCTGTGGATCTATTGGGGCGGTAAGCAAATTGAAGTGGGTCTAGGGTGACAGGTAAGGTAGAGGTGATATGATCCTTGACTAGTCTCTCAAAACAATTCATGATGACAGAGTTGAGTACTACGGGGCGATAGTCATTTAGTTCATTTACCTTTGCTTTCTTGGGTACAAAAACAATGGTGGCCATCTTGAAGCATGTGGGGACAGCTGACTGGGATAGGGAGAGACTGAAAATGTTCGTAAGCACACCAGCCAGCTGGTCTGCGCATGCTCTGAGGACGCGGCTAGGGATGCCGTCTGGGCCGGTAGCCTTACGGGGGTTAACATGCTTAAATGTCTTACTCACATCGGCCACGGAGAAGGAGAGCCCACAGTCCTTGGTAGTGTGCCGCTTCAGTGGCACTGTGTTATCCTCAAAGTGGGCTAAGAAGGTGTTTAGCTTGTCTGGAAGCGAGACGTCGGTGTCTGCGACGTGGCTGGTTTTCCTTTTGTAGTCCGTGATTGTCTGTAGACCCTGCCACATACGTCTTGTGTCTGAGCAGTTGAATTGCGATTCTACTTCGTCTCTATACTGACGTTTTGCCTGTTTGACTTCTTTGCGGAGTGAATAGCTACACTGTTTATATTCTGCCATATTCCCAGTCACCTTGCTATGGTTAAATGTGGTGGTTCGCGCTTTCAGTTTTGCGCGAATGCTGCCATCTATCCACGGTTTCTGGTTAGGGTAGGTTTTCATTTACGCCATTGTTTGGAAAGAGCTTGCAAGAAAGATATTTCACTGTACTTGTGCATGTGACAATAAAAACTTGAAACTTAAGATCCCTCCCAATGTGTTGTTCAACTCATAAAACATTTTAGATAATGGCTCAGTGCCATTATCCTCGCAAGGTGAGGTATTGTAAACAGGGGTGTCATTTTGACCCCTACCTTTTTGATAAAAATGTATTACTTGCTAAACAAAATCTATTTTTCTGAGTATTAGTATTTTTTTAGCATACAGTATAGCTCAGTATTTGAATTATTTTGACAGTCATTTTTGCTCATCTTTATCAAGGGTGTCAATAATTTCGGACCCCACTGTATTTCCTCCACATCCTTTCCCTGCTTTCATTCTGAAATAACTTAAACGACTTACTCTCTTTAGTGCTTTTAATTCATTTCAGTTGCTTTCCATTTTCTCTCCTGTCATCCCCATGACTGGGTTTACAAGGGAGATTAATTGTTTAGGTCCTCCTCCCTTTTTCCCCGTTGAGCAGTCTAATGTGGGTCATAAAACGATTGTGTGCCTTTAATAGATTTCTGATGGGGAAAACCAATGAACGCAAGTGGTGTAGTAGTGGTGCATTGTGATCTGCTTACAAAACAAACCCTTGTAGTAAGAGCGGTAGAATGGTAATGATTAGTAAGCTCCTCTAATTGTCGTCATCATGTACATGAATCTATTGGTGAATCCTGGCTGGTTGGCATAGTGGGCTGTTTTGTCACCGGAAGCCAAATGTCAGTGTCACCGCCTGTGTCACATACTGTATTAGGATGTATGAACCATACGCATGTAGAAGTAGAGCATCCACCACCGGATGAGTCTATGCATCGAATGAGCTGTCTGTGCAAAAAATATTAATTCAAACGCCGTGTCCAAAGACAGGTGAAAAAAGGGAAGGCAGGAAAATGAGTGTGGAAATAGAAATGTGATTTCTCTGGTGGTGTTTTCCTCCACTGGCTCAGGGGGGCAGGGCCGGTTACTCGGCTTGTGATTCATAGGCCAGGCTGTTACCACAGCACTGGCTTTGAGAAGAGGGATATTATTTTAAAGATGCTCTCAATGGTTTTGTCTCTAGTCGCTTCTTCCAACCCACAATGCATTGCTGCTCGTCCTTAAGTTGCAGCTGATCAGAGAGTTAAAAGAAAGGACAGATGCTTGCAGTGGTTGCAGTAGCGTTGTGTGATGGAAGCTGTGTGGAGGGAGGCGGGAGGATACATATGCAGAAGCTCTCACACACATACAAAGACACACATGTACACACACACCCCTGGGGACAGCAGCTAAAGGAGTGCAGTTGTCGTTCTCAGATACTGCTGACAGTAGGGATCACTCCCTCTACTCTATTCCTCCCTCAGTTCCTCCCTCCCTTTCAGTATCGCTCTACCACTCTCTCTCTACCACTCTCTCTCTCTCTCGCTCTAATTGTCTCTGGCTGCTTCTCTTTTGCTCACAATTAATCCACAGTCGCACTGTTCCATAAATACGAGGGCTAATTAGTGTGTGTGTGTGTGTGTGTAAATACTGAGGCTCTGACAGTGTGTGTGTGTGTGTGTGTGTGTGCATGCGTGTGTGTGGGCCGTTGGATCAGGTTGCGTAGGTGGTGTGTAGCCTCAGGATTGAGACACACACACACACACACAGGCTGCTCCGGCATTCTTTGTTATTTCCAATAATAGGCTACTTTGTTTTAGTGTGATTGCTATGCGATCAGTACAATTCATAGTCATAACAATAGCACCTGTCATTATAGCATAGAGAAGGCATACATTCATAATATATAGGCCTGCCTAACCTAAAGTAAATATTGTCCCTTTTCTCCCACATTCCATACCCCTTTATTTTCCTTATAGGCCCACTACCATCAAGTAAATATTTGTCTTCTATGTTCCTCTTCTCTATCTTCCCTACCCCTTATTTTCCATTTCCAGGGAAATGCTGTGTGCTATTTAGTTGCTTTTTTACTATACTGTAATCTACCTATGGGCCCTAGTAAAAATAAATGCACGGTATAGTGAATAGGGTGCCATTTGGGATGCAGCCAAAGACACTGCTATGCCTAGGTTACAACATAGTATATAGTGCACTATACACAGTGTGCAAAACATTAAGGAACACCTTCCTAATATTGAGTTGCACCCCCTTTTGCCCTCAGAACAGCCTCAATTCGATAGGACACATCGGGAGAGAGTAGCTCCGTTTTGTACCGACAAGACTGGTTATATGAAGAAACTGATAGTATTCAGACCCCTTGACGACTTCCACATTTTGTTACGTTACAGCCTTATTCTAAAATTGATTAAATAAAACAATTTCCTCAGTAATCTACACACAATACCCCATAATGACAAAGCGAAAACAGGTTTTTAGAAATGTTTGTATATTTATTCAAAACAAAAAACAGATACCTTATTTAAATATGTATTCAGACGCTTTGCTATGAGACTCGAAATTGAGCTCAGGTGCATCCTGTTTCCATTGATCATCCTTGAGATGTTTCTACAACATGATTGGAGTCCAACTGTGGTAAATTCAATTGATTGGACATGATTTGGAAAGGCACACACCTGTCTATATAAGGTCCCACAGTTGACAGTGAAAGCCATGAGGTTGAAGGAATTGTCCGTAGAGCTCAGAGACAGGATTGTATCGAGGCACAGATCTGTGGAAGGGTACCAAAACAGTTCTGCAGCATTGCAGGTCCCCAAGAACACAGTGGCCTCCATCATTCTTAAATGGAAGAAGTTTGGAACCACCAAGACTCTTCCTAGAGCTGGCTGCCCGGGCCAAACTGAGCAATCGGGGGAGAAGGGCCTTGGTCAGGGAGGTGACCAAGAATCCGATGGTCACTCTGACAGAGCTCCGTATTTCCTTTGTGGAGATGGGAGAACCTTCCAGAAGGACAACAATCTCTGCAGCACTCCACCAATCAGGCCTTTATGGTAGAGTGGCCAGATGGAAGCCACTCCCCATTAAAAGGCACGTGACACGCTTTGAATTTGCCAAAAAGAATCTAAAGGACTCTCAGACCATGAGAAACAAGATTCTCTGGTCTGATGAAACCAAGATTTAACTCTTTGGCCTGAATGCCAAGAGTCATGTCTGGAGGATACCTGGCACCATCTCTACGGTGATGCATGGTGATGACAGCATCATAATGTGGGGATGTTTTTCAGCGGCAGGGACTGGGAGACTAGTCAGGATCGAGGGAAAGATGAACGGAGCAAAGTACAGAGAGATCCTTGATGAAAACCTGCTCCAGAGCGCTCAGGACCTCAGACTGGGTCGAAGGTTCACATTCCAACAGGACAACGGCCCTAAGCACACAGCCAAGACAACACAGGGGTGGCTTCAGGACAGGTCTCTGAATGTCCTTGAGTGGCCCAGCCAGACTTGAACCCGATCGAACATCTCTGGAGAGACCTGAAAATAGCTGTGCAGTGACACTCCCCATCCAACCTGACAGAGCTTGAGAGGATCTGCAGAGAAGAATGGGAGAAACTCCCCAAATACAGGTGTGCCAAGCTTGTAGCGTCATACCCAAGAAGTCTTGAGGCTGTAATCGCTGCCAAAGGTGCTTCAACAAAGTACTGAGTAAAACTTGTGTGTAGATTAGATTGATGATGGGAAAAAAACAATTTAATCAATTTTAGAATAAGGCTGTAACGTAACAAAATGTGGAAAAAGTCAAGGGGTCTGAATACTTTCCGAATGCACTGTGCACTGCAGTGTCCAATCCATATGTTTTATGAATCAGGTGCAGGAGGGTGGTGCAGGGCTGTAAATCACTGTGAAGGGGATGTGGGGAGATGGAGGCTCCATAGAGTAATTATTATCCTCTACACAGGCACTCTGGAACACTGTCTCTTTGCTGTCCTCCCTTTGTCCTTCCATCTCACAACACACACATTCACTCGTATACTAACGTGCATACACATACATACACACTCTCACACACATGCTACACAGACACACACACACACACACACGCACACTCACTCTCTCACTCAGTGGATGATGTTCTAAAAGGCTTCTGTTCTCTGTCCTCAGGCTATCCTGCAGGTTATCCTCAGGCTCCTACCTACACACCCAACCTCTACCAGACTGGCAGCCCAGGCTATCCCCAAGGTAAAAACACACGCACAAATGCATGCACACATTAATATGCCATTTAGCAGATGCTTTTATCCAAAGCGACTTACAGTCATGTGTGCATACATTTTTATGTATGGGTGGTCCCGGGGATTGAACCTACTACCCCGGCGTTACAAGCGCCATGCTCTACCAATTGAGCTACAGAGGACCATGAACATGCACAGACACACACATCCACACAAGCACTCAAACATGCTCACAAGCACACACAAACATGCACATAAGCACAGACAAGCCTGCACACACAGCTTTATCAAACTAGAAATCCACTATCTCCCAGGTAAGAATATAGACACATGTAATAGAACACACACTACATGAATCAGATTGCCGGTGCATGCTATTCAAAGGTAAGAACACACACACGCACAGTTCTTGCGTGCATGCTATTTACATTTACATTTTAGTCATTTAGCAGACACTCTTATCCAGAGCGACTTAGTTAGTGAGTGCATACATTTTTATACTGGCCCCCCGTGGGAAATGAACCCACAACCCTGGCGTTGCAAGCGCCATGCTCTACCTAACACACACACGTACAGTTCTTGCGTGCATCACTCCCACAGCACGCCAGAACGTCTCAATCCACATATTCACAGTATTCATGATGTGGGCTCTAGACATTGTCATGTGTCTAATATTGGCACCTTCTCAGAACGTGGAAGGAAAAGGTGAATTTGCCCCTAGAATCTGATCTTGGATCAGTTTGGCATTTTCCCCACGAATGGTTAAGGTTAGGATTGGGTGAGGGGATGCTGATCCTAGATCTGTACCTATGGGGAAACTTCACCCCAGAGCCTTCACAATGCCTTGAGTACTCTTATGTAGAGCTGCTAGAGAGCCTTTGTTCATATCGAATCCACACAGTGCTCTAGAATGTTCTGTCCAGATTCCAGGAATGTGTGTGTGTGTGTGTGTGTGTTAAGTCATAGAGAGTACATGTTGGCCATGGCTAGGGCTGTGGCGGTCACAAAATTTTGCCAGCTGGTGATTGTCAAGCAAATAACTGTAGTTCTCACGGTAATTTACCGTTAATTAACATAAACACATTTAGCATCTCCTGGCTTCCACACATAGTCTACAAGCCATTTAAAAAAAGTCTAATACATCCATGTAATATAGCCTACACCTTCACAATAAAACCATTATTTATTTTAGACAGGTCTAAAGAAGCATGATATGAAGAAAATGTAGTCTATTTCAGAAGAACAGAATAGCATACTCTGAGTTGTCCTTATGTTAGGTTCTGATGTGGCTATGCCAAATGGCTGTGGGCTACACTAGTTCATTTAGCAGACAAGATTTGCTTATAATTCCAGGGCATTATTTTATATTATTTTATAGTATGAAGAATACAATTGAACAAAGCTGAATAAAATTGAAATATTTTCTCCAAACGATTTGATGGAGTGTGCACATGCGGCTATTCTGTGTTGAGCGGTAAACAAAGAAATAGGTACTCCTATATGCTTAATTTAGAGTTATTAATGTAACTTTAGCTCTATAAACGTTGGGGTATATGTTTTGATTTTTAATACATTGTAAGGCTGCATGATGAGACTCTAATGATGATTTGAAAAAAGTTGCTTGAAAGGCGCAGGCTGTACACTCTCCAATAGTCTCTCGTTCACAATTTGACAAGCACTTGATAATGCCTCGAATTTCACAGCGTCATCGCCTTTGTGGCCGTAATGCACCCTGATGCATCCCCTTCTCCCTGAGTGTGCTGTGTAATCAGAAGCGTCTCTCACTCACAGCTCTCCGTCACGTGATCGGGTCTTTCTCACAGGCTACAAGTGAAGACAGACACATCGGGGACGCAACTGCGCGCGTCCTTATCCAATTCCGAGGTGCATATTGAAGATATTGGAAGAACTGTCCACATTTACTTTTCCAACAAGATGAGTAGGCCTAACAAACAGCAAAAGCACTAGCCTATGTCAATCTACTATCCCCCGTAGTACAAAAGTCGACCTATTCTATTCTGTGCGAGAAATAAATATTCCAAACATAGTCTGGGACAGTTGTGGGATGCGATAGATCCCAAATTAATACAACCACTAGCATCAAAAAACCATTTTTATGCAATGTGGCTGACGCAACATATCAGAACCTTTAGCTTAAAATGTTGATAAACTATTAGGCTATTTCTTCACATTATAAGCGCAGCAAGGCGCACATAATATAATATAATATGCCATTTAGCAGATGCTTTTATCCAAAGCGACTTACAGTCATGTGTGCAAACATGGTAGTAGGCTATAAGTTTGAATGTTCCATTAGCAGAAAACACCATTATCAAAAGTGATGTAATGCTTTTATTATAAAGGTGCATTTTTATGGTGAAAATTATCTTCCCCAAACTTGAAACTCACGCTCTGCTTATACTGTATATGCCAGTTAGGCTCTACACCCCTTGTAAAGCAGATTCATGTGCTTAATTTTAAGAAGTTATTTGGCCACTTTAGTTGTGATACAAACTTTATTAAAACATATAGGCCTATGGGCTAGGCTACATGAGGTGTGCGACTATGATTCGAAAAAAGAAAGAAAAAAAAAGGTATTGTTTCTTATGCTGGGCATTATTCACAAGTGATAATATATCATTCACAAGTGATAATATATCATACACAAGTGATAGGCTAATATTGTCACCCATGCACTTAAATAGCGAATGGAGGATGCTTTTCCCCGTGGTTTATTTTCATGCCAGCCAGGTAGGCTATACTCCTGTTGTAAATATAAGCAATGTGCTTAATATTAGGAAAGTTGATAAATAAATACAGTAGGCCTAGTCTATAGAAAGCTGATGGGATCCTGCTCTTTTTATTAGTGGCCATCACTCTGTTTTCTCCCGCAATTGCATAGCCTATAGAAATGTTGCGCAACATGAGCTCATGGGCTCTCATGAAGTGTTAGATTCGATTTTGAAACACATTTGCAATGATGTCAGAGTGATTAGAGGGACAATAGAGTGCTGAGTACCAGGCAGTTAGCAAGTTTGGTAGGCTACTAATGACCATCAGCAGCATCAGTGCTTGGAAAAGCCTAATTACAGTGACTAAACAGTCATATGGAATTTGACTGCCTTCATGACTCGTGACCACCGGTGTGGCGGTAATACGGTCACCGCAACAGCCCTGGCCATGGCCACAAAAATGACTGTTAATAAGAGGATTTCTAATTGATTTTCTGTTTTATTGCAATAAACAATTTTCAGATGTAGGCCTTAGTATGGTTGTTGGTTAAATTTGCCCTTTGTTGTTAGATGATGGCTTGATGTTTGTCAGTTAGTGAAAGTGAAATAACCTGGGGTTGATTTGGCTTTTTATTATTGTAAATACTGTAATACTGTTTATCGTTGAGATGGCAAGAAGCAGTGTTGGTCTCAATCACCTCCTTGTGCTAGCTAGTACACATGAATATAGTTCCAATGGAATGCATCTCTCAACCTCTGCATGGAGAGGGAAGGGTTGGGTAGGTACAAGGGTTGGGGTCAATTCCTTTTCAATTCAGTAAGTATATTTCAAGAAAAAATTTCATCCATGCTTTCTATGAGAAATAAATTGAGCTGGAATTTCAGTTTACTTCCTGAATTGACTGAACTGAAATGGAATTGACCCTAGCCGTGGTAGCTAGTAGTTTGTGTAGTGGTTGGTGGTGATCCATATTTGTTATGTGCAGAGTGGTTTTACTGCATTTCTCCTGGAGCTCCAGTGGGTTTGATGGGCTTCAGAGAGTGTAGTGAAATGGGTCAGTGAGAGCTGTGCCATGTTGTCGTCTACAGTGCAGTGCAGCACTGCCTTTACTGGGCTGGGTCATGTTCACTAGGCATGAAACACAAGAAAATATGTCCAAAACTAAGCCCAAGTTCGGCAATGGATGAATGATTTGTTTCAGTGGATGAGTGTGTGTGTGTGTGTGTGTGTGCTTGTGTGTCAATGTGTTGATTGTGTGAAACGTTATGTATTCTACTGTATACGTGTATGTTAGTGTGTGTACTCTCTTTGTGTGTGCCCACTATTTGTGTAAGTGTACTCTATTTCTGTACTCTGTATGTGTGTGTATAAAGTGCCTAGTGAAAGTATACACACTCCTTGTACAGTCTTCACATTTTGCTGCCTTAAATGTACATCTAAAAATTGATTTTAAAATGTTTTCCTACCAATGTACTCCACATTTTCAAAGTGAAAGAAATATTATAGAACATGTTCTATATTAATACAAAATAAAAAACAAAGATGTCTTGATTGCATATGTCTTCACACCCCAGACTTAATACTCGGTGGTAGCACCATTTGCAGCCATTACAGCTGTGAATCATTTTACATTTACATTTTAGTCATTTAGCAGACGCTCTTATCCAGAGCGACTTACAGTTAGTGAATGCATACATGTTTTTGTTTTTTTCATACTGGCCCCCCGTGGGAAATGAACCCACATCCCTGCCGGCCAAACCCTCCCCTACCTTGGACGACGCTGAACCAATTGTGCGCCGCCCATGGGTCTCCCGGTCGCGGCCAGCTGCGACAGAGCCTGGACTTGAACCAGGATCTCTAGTGGCACAGCTAGCACTGCGATGCAGTGCCTTAGACCACTGCACCACTCTTGAATAAGATTCTACCAACTTTGCACAACTCTTAGGTCAACATACACTACCGTTCAAAAGTTTGGGGTCACTTAAAAATGTCATTGTTTTCAAAAGAAAAAAATGTTTTTTGTCCATTTAAAATAACATCAAATTGATCAGAAATACAGTGTAGACATTGCTAATTTTGTAAATGGCTATTGTAGCTGGAAACGGCTGATCTTTAATGGAATATCTACATAGGCGTACAGAGGCCCATTATCAGCAACCATCAGTCCTGTGTTCCAATGGCACGTTGTGTTTGCTAATCCAAGTTTATCATTTTAAAATGCTAATTGATCATTAGCACATCTAAAAACTGTTGTGCTGATTAAAGCAGCAATAAAACTGGCCTTCGGAGGGCGCTGTTGGAAGCCAAGGATGTAGCACGCGTCTCCCTATCGCTCCTGAGTTAGTGACCAAATTTATATATTTAACTTTGCAAAACTGCATACATTTCTGTTTGCCCAGGCGTCTGAAGAGACCCATAAACAACTCAGTTCAAGTTTAATAAATTTAAATTCGTAATGACATCAACCCGACCAAAAACAGAGTCTGCAAGAGCAGGCCGCAACAAGCCTGCAACTTCTCCCGACTCACCCCCGCCATCGAACGCTACCAATGCCGGCCCCACGGAAACACTGACTGTGGAGATGCTACAATCCGTGATAGGCACCCTCAAAGCCGACATTTTCGGAAAAATTGACTGTCTCTCTACCAACCTCAGGTCAGAGATATCAACGATCAAAGACGAGCTTAAAAAATCTATCAGAGTATACAGAATAAGCTCGACGCACATGGGGTGACTTTATCGGATTTGGAGCGAGGGGCTACAGACCACGGCACTCGCATTAGCGAGCTAGAGGCTAGCGTCGGCTCATTGACAACTAGGGTGGCATTCCTCGATAATAGATGCGAAGATATGGAAAGTAGAATGCGGAGGAACAACATTCGTCTATTGGGAATACCGGAGGAGTGGAGGGCCCAAGACCCACGGAGTACATGGCCCAGCTACTTCAGGAGCTGCTCGGGCTAGAGGAGAAGCCATTGCTAGACCGGGCTCACCGCACTCTGCGTAGCCGACCCAGGGATGGAGAACCCCCCACGACCATTTGTCATCAGGGTGCATTTCTTTCACGTCCCATAGCGACATACTGAGAAGATCGGGAGAAGCATCCCCTCTTCTACATAAGGGTAAAAGAGTCTCGATATTTGCGGACTACACAACAGCTGTGGCTAAGAGGCGGGCTAGCTTTGGAGCTGTGAAACGCCAACTACACACCTGCCCGGGCGTGAAGTTCGGCCTCATCTACCCTGCGGTTTTGAGACTGACTTTACCGGACGGTTCCATGCACAGATTCGAGGACCCGGCTATAGCGGCAGATTTCATCAACAAGAACGTGAAAGCGGCTGTTGTACCGCATGGTTTGTAACAAATGGTTGGCTAGCTGGTCTTCCTAGCAGGCTAGTTAGCAGGCCGAATGGGTGACTAACGAAGCCATCTCTGCTGGGTTCATCGACATATGAATGTCATTCTCTTCTTTATCTTTTTATTTCCAGCCCAGGTTTGCCGCCTCTAATGCCAATATCTGGGGGTCTGCATGGCTGTTTCAGTCTGATCATTTACCATCTGCGTCGAGGTTAAACCTCTCTTAATTGAGGATAGTTTTCCTTAGACTCTATTGGGGACCATTCTATTCATGTTTGGCTTACTCTAGTTAAATGGTCACTAATCTTAGGTAGCACAGAGTAAGAGTTATCATGCTTAGCTCTAAACTTTCTTCGTATTTAGGGTTTTGCTTGCATCTCATTTGGGGAGATGCTTCGGCAAGGGCGGGTGTGAGGGAAGGGTTTGTTCATGTATATAGTTTGTATATGTTTTTTTGTGCCTCTTCGTTTGTCTTTGTTTTTTACATTTGCGCTTTTAGGTTCAACTAAGATCTTCAGTTTACATTGTACCTTGTCCTTTACACATCCTCTCTCTCTCTTAAGATATGACTCAGCCTAGTGTAGCCCATACTGCTGGAGGGAATGGCTTTAATTTTATTACTTGGAACTGCAGGGGCATAAATAACCCAGTTAAACGTAGTAAGGTGCTACACCATCTTCATCATTTGAAAGCTCACATCATCTTTCTCCAAGAAACTCATCTGAAGGTATCACAACACTCAAGTCTTAGGTGCAGATGGGTGGGTCAGGTGTTCCATTCCTCATTTCAGAGTAAGGCGAGAGGGGTGGCTATTTTACTTCACAGATCGGTACCTTTTACATGTTCTAAGGTGATCGCAGATCCCCATGGTAGATATATAATTGTCAGTGGTAGGCTGCTCAATACAAAGGTTCTTCTTGTTAATATCTATGCTCCTAATTGGGACAACGGTGATTTTTTTCAAATCGGTTTTCTCTACACTCCCAGATATGTCCACCCATATGTTGATTTTAGGAGGTGACTTTAACTGTTGGTTAGACCCACAATTGGATCGATCCTCCACTAAACCTACCACCCTATCAACCTCAGCTAGAGTTGTTCGAACCTTTATGTCTGAATTCGCAGTCTCAGATCCTTGGAGAATGGTTAATCCAGCTGGGAAAGCATACTCTTTTTTCTCATCGGTTCACCACACTTTTACGCGCATAGACTACTTCCTTGTTGATGACCGGCTCCTCCACTCCATAACTTCATGTTCATATAACCCAATTGTTGTATCTGACCACGCCCCTGTTACTATGGAAGTAGCATTTCAAAATGTTGACAATCAGCGACCGCCTTGGCGACTAAAAACCCAACTGCTCAGTAATGAACACTTTGTCAACTTTGTTTTGAGTCAAATCGACTTTTTCATGATTACAAATAGAACCCCAAACATCTCTGCGTCTACTCTCTGGGAAACTTTGAAAGCTTATATCAGAGGTGAAATTATCTCCTACACCGCACATGAGAACAAATTGAAAAGGAATAGGTTATCTATGCTAACACGCTGTATTGCCCAATTAGATGACATTTATGCCGTTTCACCATCCCCAGATATTTATAAGGAACGTTTAACTCTGCAAGCAGAATTTGACACACTATTAACAGACCAGGTTACTGGAAATGCTTGTCAAGTCTAGGAGCACTTACTATGAACAAGGAGAGAAAGCCAGTAAATTATTAGCTCACAAGTTACGTCAACAATCATCATCATCTCAGATTACAAAAATTCGTACATCATCTGGGATATCATTAGATCCTGGGGGATCAATGAGGAGTTCAAGAGATTTTACCAGTCTCTATATACCTCTGAAAGTAAAGCGGATACACTGGAATTGGATAATTTCTTCCACTCACTATCTGTGCCTTCGGTCGGCCGGGATTTGGTAAAAAAATTAGAGCAGCCGATCACTGTTGAAGAACTGTCTAACGCTGTCAAATCCCTTCAATCTGGGAGAAGCCCAGGGCCTGATGGCTACCCGACAGAGTTTTATAAAAGTTTATCACCAAAATAGCCCCTATTCTAATTGAAATGTACAATGATGCATTTGTAAATGGTGCTCTCCCACATACTCTCACTCAAGCAACCATTTGTGTTATTCTTAAAAAAAACAAAGACCCTCTTGACTGTGCATCATACCGTCCAATTAGCCTGCTAAATGTGGACTATAAAATTCTAGCCAAAATTCTGGCAACGCGGCTAGAAACAGTCCTCCCATCAATTATCTCTCCGGATCAAACAGGATTTATAAAAATAGACACTCATTCTTCAATCTCCGAAGATTATTTAATATTATATACAATCCTTCTGTCAACAATACCTCTGAAGCCATTATATCCCTGGACGCGGAGAAAGCGTTTGATCGGGTGGAATGGAAATACCTTTTTTACACTCTAAATAAATTTGGCTTTGGCTCCAAATTCATGACCTGGATAAAACTTCTGTACTCATCCCCCCAAGCCTCTGTCAGGACTAATAACACTCAATCAGATCGCTTCCCTCTGCAAAGATCGACACGTCAGGGTTGCCCTTTAAGTCCCTTACTGTTTGCCCTCGCCATAGAGCCACTTGCAATAGCACTTCGCTCCAACCCCTCATCAAAGGCATAGTCAGATACGGGCACGAACACAAACTGTCTTTATATGCAGATGATTTATTAATATACACATCCAATCTTTCTGTCTCTGTCCCTGCTGCCCTTGCCACTTTCGCATCCTTCGGTCACATATCAGGGTATAAACTAAATCTCAGTAAAAGTGAATTGATGCCACTTAACATGGCTGCAAAAAAATCCCCTTTACATAACTTGCCATTTAAAATAGCACACAGCAGTTTTATTTATCTCGGGGTACATGTCACAATTAGGTTTGAAAACCTTTTTCAAGCCAACTTTGCTCCTCTCTTAACCCGTACTAAGGACGATTTGGAACGGTGGTCTTTGCTACACCTCTCCTTAGTTGCTAGAATTAACTCTATTAAAATGAATACTCTCCCTAAATTCTTATACCTCTATCAGTGCCTTCCAATATTTCTACCCAATACATTTTTCAAAAAGATCGACGGCCTAATTCTACCCTTTATATGGGACAAAAAGCCTCCTAGGATGCGAAAACAGCTCTTGCAGAGGCCCAAACCAGACGGCGGTCTAGCTCTACCAGATTTCAGATTCTATTATTGGGCCGCTAACCTTAGGATCATTCAGTACTGGTTGCAGAGCAGAGTAATATTCCCACCCCCAACTTGGCTGGAGATGGAGGCTGCCTCGTCTACACCGGCATCACTGTCTTCCCTCGCTCACTCCTCTATTACAGGCCCTTACTCCTCCTTCACCAACAATACATGTGTCAAAACAACATTGAAGATCTGGAATCAATTTAGGCGCCACTTTGGGTTTCAAACAACCTCTTCCTTGGCTCCGGTAGCCTCAAACCCAGCTTTTCCCCCATCTATGATTGATGGTGCTTTCTCAACATGGTCTAATCTCGGTATTAAAAGATTCAGAGATCTGTATACTAACAATACATTTAGTACGTTTCAACAACTATCAGCTAAATTTGGTCTCCCCAGACATCATTTTTTAGATTCTTACAAGTCCGGAGTTACATCCGCAGCATAGATCCAGGATTCCCCAACCTTTCTAGTGGAACACAGTTCGACACATTTCTCACCCCTCTTCCTAATCAGAAAGGCACAATGTCAATAATCTATAGTCAAATTTGCTCACTACAAGCCATCTCATTAAACAATATCAAATCCTCTTGGGAGGAGGAACTGGGTGAGGAAATATCTGATGAACTATGGGAAGAGGCACTCAAAAGGGTACATAGCTCTTCTATTTGCGCTCGACACGGCCTCATCCAATGCAAACTCATTCATAGGGCTCACTGGACCAAAGCAAGACTATCAAAAATTTACAAGGATGTGAACCCTAATTGTGTTCGATGTAACCAGTCCCCTGCTAATCATGTGCACATGTTTTGGTGCTGCCCATCTCTTGTTGGTTTCTGGAAAGACATCTTTAACACACTCTCAGAATTAAGCGGCACACAGATCGAGCCAGACCCTCTCATTGCATTATTTGGAGTTTCCTTACCCACAATACAATTGACCAAAATGAATAAGGATGTAATTGCCTTTGTCACGTTGTTAGCGAGACGATTAATTTTACTTAGATGGAAATCCTCTGCAGCCCCTTCTCATGCTCTTTGGATTAAATCTATTTTGAATTGCATAAAGTTGGAGAAAATAAAACAGACACTCAATGGGTCTGTAGACAAATTTTATGCAAAGTGGGCTCCCTTCTTTTCTTATGTCAAAAGAATACATTTCCCTGCAGTTCCAGAGTGATGTATATTTATATATTGGTGATGTAAGAAGCCTGGTATGTGCATATACGACATCTCGGATGTTAAGGACGGTAATAACTGTGCTAGCTGACCTATAACAACTGGATCAAAACAGATATTCTTCCTTTATTTTTTTTTTTTTTTTTTTTTTTTTTTTTTTTTTTTTTTTTTTTTTTTTTGTGTTTTATCTTATTTATGTACTTAATGTCTATTTTTTCTTTCATGTCTGTCTCTCCATGTTTTGCTGTATTGATGTCTTCAAATTGTTGTTCCATATTCATACCAAATAACTTTCAAGTGTAATTACTTACTAAATGCTGGTACTGAAAATTCAATAAACAAAGTATATAAAAAAAAAATAAAACTGGCCTTCTTGACACTAGTTGAGCGACTTCATAAACATTTGTGTAATTGTCCCGCTGAAAAATAAAACTATCCCAGGGTTAGGTATTCAGAAGACTGAGGCAGGGTTTCCTCTTATCTGGGCTTAACTCCTTTCATATTTATGTTGATCCTGACAAACTCCCCAGTCCCTGCCGATGACAAGCATATCATAACATGATACTGCCACCACAATACCAGAAAATATTTAACTTTGAAAATGTGGAGTAGGTTGTGTGGATTGGTAGGAAAAAGGCAGCAAAATGTGAAAACTGCAAGGGGTGTGTAGACTTTCTCTAGCGACTGTATGTGTGTACTGTATACTCTGTGTGTATTCTCTGTGTGTGCTTGTGTGAGTGTATTTGCATGCGGTGTGTGTTCTATTACTATCTATCCATGTCTGTCTTCTGTGTCTGTCTCTGTGTTCTATTGTGTGTGTGTGTGTGTGTGTGTGTGTGTGTGTGTGTGTGTGTAATCTCTCTGTGTCTGTGTCTGGGACAGTGCTGCTGGTGAAGCAGGGCTGGCCCCAGGCCTCCGGTGCTGCAGGGGCCCTAGAGGGCTCCTATGACCTGGCCATGGACGCGGGCTCAGAGGGCCGCCAGTACCAGGCCTCAGCCGCAGCTTTCAGTAAATATGACCCTATGTACTCTACACACAAACACAGATACTGTATGTATGCACACAGACATACACACGTTTGTACGCACACACGCACACGCTCTCTCTCACACACACACACAGATGTATATACACACGTACACACATGTTGCACACACACGCTGGCATGGCTGGGGTACATTCAGAGCTGGGCTGGGTTTTTGAGCTGTTGGGAAAAATGGGTTAGGGAAAGGTTTGGAGTAAGACAGGCTGATAGAAGGATTTGAGGTAGTGAGTGAAATCACACGGGGACGTGACATCTTAGGGGGAGGGGCTGGGTGCTGTCATCATGCTTGGTTTTGTGCTGTATCATATAACACGCTTGCTGGCTGCTGAAGCAAACATTCTTCTCATATAGAGTAACTATGTTGCAGTTGGATAGGTAATGTGTGTTCGAGTCATGGAAGTGATTTGGTGGTGTCCTAACATGAATGTAATGATCAGTGTCCTCTATAACCCACCAGAACGGACAGTTCTGTGTGTGTGTGTGTGTGTGTGTGTGCTTGCCTGTGGGTGTTTAAGTGTTTGTATTATTTGTTTTGGTTCACATTCTGTGTGTATGTAGTCATAGCTAAGTTGTCTGACATGGGGATTGTTCACCATTGCAGCTGACTGCCGACTGATACATCTACAAATTACCTTGGATCATAATAACTACAAACTATTATTTGTAGATCAGTCAGTCACAATTTACCAAAAATGCATCACGTCTGCTGCAATGTCGAACAAACATGAGTCTTGTCCTGGAGGCAGAACTGAGCGATTTCCCCTTAGATAGGCCAGCTGCAAAGTCAAACCTTTAATTTAAGGCATTAGGGTTAGCAGTTGGTTGAGGTTAGGTTTAAAATCAGATTTTATTACTTTGTGGCTGTGCCAGCTAGTGACCGCTCTGCAGAGCTGCCTCCGGAACAAGATTCATGACGAAAAGCGCTTACCTGCACAAGCCCATGGCCTCTCTTTGGGCATTCATACAGCTGGTTCTGCTTGATATCTGTCCAAAGTGCTGTGGAAACCATAGACTTAGATATACAATTCATCATTGTATCTGTCCCATTATGGCGCCTGTGAGAGCAGGGGCAGCGTGCCATTGAGGCCATCTCCATTTTTAAGTAGCCAAGTTTCTTAATTTACTGCTATGAGTTGGCAAACAAACTGAAAGGGTGCACACTGCCACCTAGAGTGTGATGTTTGAACAAGTATAAAGCCAAGGTTGCCGATTTACAACCACCTGCAGTTATGAAATGTTTCCTCACGAGTATAATTCATTGGCTGATCTCTCTGGGTGACCTGGATGTAATTATGTGAGCTGTCCTTAACCCATAGGAAGTCCCATCCAGTTGACTACTTCAAAATGGTGAAAGTACTCGGTGGCGCTGCCCATGTTATAATAGACTTTTGGGCACTAGAGTCCTCTATCTACCTCTATGGTGGAAACTCAGCAGAAAGTGTTCATGGGTAGTGTAGTTCTGCATGACCAACTCCATGGTCCAGGGATTGGATAACATCATACACTTATATGCATGGTTGACATCATTTACATGTCTTGAGCCCTCATGATTTTGTAACATTGAAAGGGGTTACTGGCAGAAGATGAGTAGTCACCTTGTAACCCCCAAGTTAGGCCTAGATAAGCTTTCTCAACAAATGGACTAATTCATTTATATGTATATTGTATAATTATATATTTTCAATATTTGTTGGAAAATATAACACTTTAATGCATTTTTTTTGTACATCTTTTTATATACAATGTGTGCGTGTAACTGCCAAAATAATGGAGGCACTTGAGTAAATGAGGGATATGAAGTATATTGAAAGCAGGTGCTTCCACACAGGTGTGGTTCCTGAGTTAATTAAGCAATTAACATTCCATCATGCTTAATGGCATGCCCAGCATTCCTATACATGACCCTATCTTGGCTACCATTGCTATGCCCCCATAGGATGACAATGCCCGCATCCACAGGTCACGGGTGGTCACTGAATGGTTTGATGAGCATGAAAACGATGTAAGCCATATGCCATGGCCGGCTCAGTCACCAGATTTCAACCCTGTAAAGCTTAGAGAGCATCTCATGTCAAATACTGTTGAAGTAGTTCACCTGCCTCACCTAAAGCCCATTCTGGTGGGAAGCTGCTACAGACCACCAAGTGCTAACAGTCAGTATTTGGATAATATGTGTGAAATGCTTGATAATGTATGTGATATCAACAGAGAGGTATATTTTCTGGGTGACCTAAATATTGACTGGCTTTCATCAAGCTGCTCACTCAAGAAAAAGCTTCAAACTGTAACCAGTGCCTGCAACCTGGTTCAGGTTATCTATCAGTCAACCTACCATGGTATTTACAAACAGCACAGGAATGAAATCATCCACATGTATTAATCACATCTTTACTAATGCTGCAGAAATCTGCTCTAAAGCAGTATCCAAATCCATCGGATGTAGTGATCATAATATAGTACCATATCTAGGAAAACCAAAGTTCCAATGGCTGGGCCTAATATAGTGTATAAGAGGTCATACAATATGTTTTGTAGTGATTCCTATGTTGAAGATGTAAAGAATATTTATTGTCTGGTCTGTGGTGTGTAATGATGACCAACCAGGCGCTGCACTTGACACATTTATGAAATTGCTTATTCCAGTTACTAATAAGCATGCACACATTAAGAAAATTACTGTAAAACTGTTAAATTCCTGTGGATTGATAAAGAATTGAAACATTGTATGGTTGAGAGGGAAGAGGCAAAAGGAATGGCAAAAAAGTCTGGCTGCACAGCCGATTGGCAAACATACTGTAAATTGAGAAAGCATGTGACTAAACTAAACAAAAAGAAGAAGAAACTGTACTATGAAACAAAGATAAATGATATAAAGAATGATAGTAAAAGCTTTGGAGCGCCTTAAATGACATTTTGGGCAAAAAGACAAACTCTTCTCCATCATTCATTGACTCAGATGGCTCATTCATCAATGATATTGGCAACTATTTTAAAGTATTTTTTTTCATTGGCAAGGTTAGCGACATTAGGCATGACATGCCAACAACACATTCTGAACCTACAATGCATTCGGAAAGTATTCAGACCCCTTGACCGTTTCCACATTTTTTTACGTTACAGCCTTATTCTGAAATGGATTAAATGTTTTTTTCCCCTCATCAATCTACACACAATACCCCATAATAACAAAGCAAAAAGAGGTGTTTAGAAATTTTTGCAACTAAAACATGAAATATAACATTTACATAAGTGTTCAGACCCTTTACTCAGTACTTTGTTGAAGCACCTTTGGCAGCGATTACAGCCTCGAGTTTCTCCCATTCTTCTCTGCAGATCCTCTCAAGCTCTGTCAGGTTGGATGGGGAGCATCGCTGCACAGCTATTTTCATGTCTCCATGTTTCTCAAGGTCTGAGAGTCCTTTAGGTACCTTTGGCAAACTCCAAGCGGGCTGTCATGTGCCTGTTACTGAGGAGTGGCTTCCGTCTGGCCACTCTACCATAAAGATCTGATTGGTGGAGTGCTGCAGAGATGGTTGTCCTTCTGGAATGTTCTCCCATCTCCACAAAGGAACTATGGAGCTCTGTCAGAGTGACCATCGGGTTCTTGGTCACCTCCCTGACCAAGGCCCTTCTCCCCCGATTGCTCAGTTTGACCGTGCGGCCAGCTCTAGGAAGAGTCTTGGTGGTTGCAAACTTCTTCCATTTAAGAATGATGGAGGCCACTGTGTTCTTGGGGACCTTCAATGCTGCAGACATTTTTTGGTACCCTTCCCCAGATCTGTGCCTCAACACAATCCTGTCTTGGGAGATCTACGGACAGTTCCTTCGACCTCATGGCTTGGTTTTTGCTCTGACCTGGACTGTCAACTGTGGGACCTTATATAGACAGGTGTGTGCCTTTCCAAATCATGTCCAATCAATTGAATTGACCACAGGTGGACTCCAATCAAGTTGTAGAAACATATCAAGGATGATCAATGGAAACAGGAAGCACCTGAGCTCAATTTCGAGTCTCATAGCAAAGGGTCTCAATACTTATGTAAATAATGTATTTCTGTTTTTATTTTTTATAAATGAGCAACATTTTCTCACCCTGTTTTTCGCTTTGTCATTATGGGGTATTGTGTGTAGATTGATGATATATACAGTGAGGGGAAAAAAGTATTTGATCCCCAGCTGATTTTGTATACAGTGAGGGGAAAAAAGTATTTGATCCCCTGCTGATTTTGTATGTTTGCCCACTGACAAATAAATGATCAGTCTATCATTTTAATGGTATGTTTATTTGAACAGTGAGAGACAGAATAACAACAAAAAAAATCCAGAAAAACAAATTGATTTGCATTTTCATGAGGGAAATAAGTATTTGACCCTCTCTCAATCAGATAGATTTCTGGCTCCCAGGTGTCTTTTAAACGGGTAACGAGCTGAGATTAGGAGCACACTCTTAAAGGGAGTGCTCCTAATCTCAGCTTGTTACCTGTATAAAAGACACCTGTCCACAGAAGCAATCAATCAATCAGATTCCAAACTCTCCACCATGGCCAAGACCAAAGAGCTCTCCAAGGATGTCAGGGACAAGATTGTAGACCTACACAAGGCTGGAATGGGCTACAAGACCATCACCAAGCAGCTTGGTGAGAAGGTGACAACAGTTGGTGCAATTATTCACAAATGGAAGAAACACAAAATAACTGTCAATCTCCCTTGGCCTGGGGCTCCATGCAAGATCTCAACTCGTGGAGTTGCAATGATCATGAGAGTGGTGAGGAATCAGCCC
Source organism: Coregonus clupeaformis (assembly GCF_020615455.1). Classification (NCBI taxonomy): domain Eukaryota; kingdom Metazoa; phylum Chordata; class Actinopteri; order Salmoniformes; family Salmonidae; genus Coregonus; species Coregonus clupeaformis. Next base: position 1,850,650 of record NC_059215.1, read on the forward strand.
AGAACTACACGGGAGGATCTTGTCAATAATCTCAAGGCAGCTGGGACCATAGTCACCAAGAAAACAATTGGTAACACATTACACCGCTCAAGAAAGCACATATACAGGCCCGTCTGAAGTTTTCCAATGAACATCTGAATGATTCGGAGGAGAACTGGGTGAAAGTGTTGTGGTCAGATGAGACCAAAATCGAGCTCTTTGGCATCAACTCAACTCGCTGTGTTTGGAGGAGGAGGAATGCTGCCTATGACCCCAAGAACACCATCCCGACCGTCAAACATGGAAGTGGAAACATTATGCTTTGGGGGTGTTTTTCTGCTAAGGGGACAGGACAACTTCACCGCATCAAAGGGACGATGGACGGGGCCATGTACCGTCAAATCTTAGGTGAGAACCTCCTTCCCTCAGCCAGGGCATTGAAAATGGGTCGTGGATGGGTATTCCAGCATGACAATGACCCAAAACACACGGCCAAGGCAATAAAGGAGTGGCTCAAGAAGAAGCACATTAAGGTACTGGAGTGGCCTAGCCAGTTTCCAGACCTTAATCCCATAGAAAATATGTGGAGGGAGCTGAAGGTTCGAGTTGCCAAACGTCAGGCTCGAAACCTTAATGACTTGGAGAAGATCTTCAAAGAGGAGTGGGACAAAATCCCTCCTGAGATGTGTGCAAACCTGGTGGCCAACTACAAGAAACGTCTGACTTCTGTGATTGCCAAAAAGAGTTTTGCCACCAAGTGCTAAGTCATGTTTTGCAGAGGCGTCAAATACTTATTTCCCTCATTTAAAATGCAAATCAATTTATAACATTTTTAACATGCGTTTTTCAGGATTTTTTTGTTGTTGTTCTGTTTCTCACTGTTCAAATAAAACTACCATTAAAATTATAGACTGATCATGTCTTTGTCAGGGGGCAAACATACAAAATCTGCAGGGGATCAAATACTTTTTTCCCTCACTGTATATATATTTGAATCCATTTTAGAATAAGGCTGTAACGTAACAAATGTGGAAAACGGGAAGGGTCTGATTACTTTCCGAATGTACTGTACACATCCATGCATAACTGACCAAATTATGAAAGACAGGCATTTACATTTTGAATTCCGTAAAGTGAGTATGGAAGAGGTGAATTTTTTGTTGTTGTCTATCAACAATGACAAGCCACCTGGGTCGGACGACTTGGATGGAAAATTACTGAAGATGATAGTGGACGATATTGCCACTCCTATTTCTGACCCACCACCTGGATTCGGTCCTATGAAGCAAATCTGTTTTTTACATTGGCCCCTGAATGTTTTGGTACACCTACTGGAGAGGTAGGTGTACCAAACATTCAGCATCATTCACACCCTCTTACGCCTTAGTCCCACCCATCTCTTTAAGGATTTACATGTGAGGCCATGTGCTAAACAGAGTGAGTAGTGTAGTAAACAACCAAAGATTTTAAGGCTAAAAGTAGTAAAAGTAGTAGCCTACAATAGGGTAAAACTCCAGGTAAAAGTTCACTTTATTTAGTCCTTGGCCTGTATCGTAATCTGACTTTGGTGCAGGTCATGTTGTTCTTCACATTACCGTCTCTGGTAAACACACACTATATAAAATAAAATCTACGTTTATTTGTCACATGCACAGGATACAGAAGGTGTAAACGGTACAGTGAAATGGTTACTAGCAATATCAAAAACAGAAAGTGTCCAGATAATTACTAGATGCTGCTTACCCAGACACTTGTCTAAATTGATGGGTCATGTGAAAGAAATGCTGTAACCAACCCCCAGCCACATCTAGCTAAGTGGATGGGTCACTGTTGTCTAGACATGTACACATGTTCATAAAATACAATAGATGGTCGTAATCACCCCCAGACACACCTGGCTAACTTTATGGGTCATATAATCGTCTGGCGAAGTGGTCTTTTGTTTAGACATTTAGCTAGCGAGCTAGCTAGCTAAACAATGAACCGGCATAATATAAACTCCTACTACTACAAATACAAACTGATTGGCGTAGCTGTAGTATGAATCTGCAGGGAGCTAAAGCTAACCAACTAGGTTCAATGTTAGCTAGCTAGCTAACATTAGGCTATAACTAGCAATGCAAATGGATTTCTGATTTGAATAATATTACTACACAGATCATACCTCTAATGTTAGCTAGTGAGCCACCAAGCTATCATTCACTAGCTAGCTAACAGTACGCTTTAACTTGCAATGAAAACAGCTTTCTGACTAAAAACGTATAATATTTGAAAATGTAGCTAGACTCTTACCCATATACGTGGATGAACGCTTCACGGCAGACTGGAACCATTCAATATTTTGTTTGTAGCTACATCTTGTTTGGCCAGCGTTGTGTCAAGTCACTCCAGTTCAGAAAGTTGTCCATCACAACTGATCTGTTGATTGCGCCTGCTACATTTAGGTAATCAATGTTGTTGAGAAAAGTAGCAAAACTTTTGGAGTTCATCAATGGCTAACGTTATATCTTTCAAAAAACAGCGGTAGAAAGCATTATCAACACATACTAAGCAGCTCACGTTATAGACAGAAGCAAGCTACATGGCAGACCAATCCAAACTCATCTCCGGACATCAGCCCATCCATTATCTCAGCCAATCATGGCTAGCGGGAATGTTCCTGTCTCTTTCCGTGGCTAAACCAACTAGGCTCGTAATTTAACAATTCTATTCATACTTACAGATGGAATACAAGTTTGCTATTAAGGCACATGAAAGTTAACATGTTCCAGAAGGCATTTCTGCCAAAAAAGACATTTTGATAAAAAATGTATCTTTATGTTCAAATGCCGCTCCTGTGAAGTAGTGACGTGCGACATACGCCTAGTTTCCTGAAACGAATCACATATACTGTGGGGTCCGGAATTATTGGATCCCTTGATAAAGATGAGTAAATAATACAGTATAAATGCTGAGTTATATTGTATGCCCAATTTTTGTTATATATATTATTTTATACAAATACAATTGCTCAGAGCAAAATATTTTGTTTGACAAGTAAAACAAATCTAAAAAAGATAGGGGTCAACATTATGTATCCCCATTTTTCAATACTCTATCACCCTCCCCTTGTGAGGATAATGACACTGAGCATTTTTCTTAAAATGTTTTATGAGATTGGAGAACGAATTTGGAGGGATCTTAGACCATTCCTCCATACAGAATCTTTCCAGATCTTTGATATCCTTTGTCTGCGCTTATGGACTGCCCTCTTCAGTTCAAACCACAGGTTTTCAGTGGGGTTCAAGTCCTGAGACTGAGATGGCCATTGCAAAATGTAGATTTTCTGGTCAATTAACCATTTCTTTGTTGATTTAGATGTGTGCTTGGGGTTATTGTCTTGCTGGAAGATTCACTTGCGGCCAACTTTCAGCCTCCTGGCATAGGCATCCAGGTTTTTGGCTAAAATGTCCTGGTACTTGGTAAAGTTCATGATGCCGTTGATCTTTAGGGCCACAGGACCAGTGGAAGCAAAATAACCTCATAACATCAAAGATCCACCACCATATTTGACAGTAGGAATGAGGTATTTCCTATGCATTGTTCTTTCTAAGTACAAATCCACCATTGGTGTGTGTGGCCAAAGAGCTCTATTTTCATTTCAGATGACCATAAATGGTAGAAAATGGCTAGTTTCAGTAAGTTTTACCTTGTTCTTGATAGCATGTCTTGTTTTGAGGTGTTTACACTGATGTCATGTCTATGCTAATATGGCTAAAATTAGCTAGCTAGCTAACCAACAACTGTAACAATGTATTTGAGACAACAAGTGCTCATTGTGCAACTTTATTTATGTTTTCAATAAATATTGGAGACAAAATATAGTTTACATGTTGTCAATATTCTAAGCCAACCATATCTGTTTTGCCCCATAGTTGCGCACACGTCGGTTTGTTGCTAAACAATCAACCCGTCTATAGGCCTAGGCATAGGCTATTCTCAATCACAGCTTTATGAGAGATCAAGAGATTGAAGAGAGGATGAGGCAAATAAAGTAATTATTATCCAGTTCTGAAAGTAGACATCCCATGATTTATAACCTAACTCACTAAAGCAAAACAGCCCGTTCCTCATCAGTTGACTGTCACTTTGCTCCGTCATGTGCGTGCCACACATGCAGACACACACAAACTTGTTCATTGCTGAAGCGCCACCAGAAAGGAATATTATAAATGATTTTCCTGCACTTAGCCTCTGTCCAGGGTTTGAAAAACATAATCTTTTGTCATGATTCATACAGTTGTAGCATGCGTTTTCGCGCTATAGCCCAACGGTGGTTTTTAGGAGATTTTATTAAAAAAATAGATATATTTGATTTCGTTGGCCAATAGGGGGGGCGATACCATCGTATATCACAGTGTTTAATGAGTACATAATCACGATAGGACAAAGGTTGACATCGCCCAACCAGCACTGTGGAGCAGGCTGAATGTTTTCATGTTATTCAGTCAGTGAGACGCGTGCCCTCACTGTTCTGCTCCTTCAATGAGAATGACAAATGATCTGAAAACTGAAACTAGGTCTCTCACCCCATCTTCTCCCCCTCTCTCTCTTTCTTTCTCCATCTTTCCCTCTCCCATCCTGATCTATTTCTTACTCTCTCTCTTGCTCCCCCCCTCCTCTCATCTAGGATACACTGCTGGGACACCCTACAAAGTGCCCCCTGGTCAGTCCAACGGGGCGCCCCCTCCCTACTCCCCATCCCCTAACCCCTACCAGACGGCCATGTACCCAATCAGAAGTGCCTATCCCCAACAGAACCTCTACGCTCAGGTAAGGACCTGACCTGGCCTCTACTCACTGGGGTTGGTTGTCTGTCAATATCACCTCCCTGATATAAGATGTGATTGATTAGCTCTCTCTATTTGTTTTTGATTGTTAGTTGTCAGCTAGCTTGCTGAGTAAAATGATCTGTACTATAAAAGTAAGAAAGGCCAATTCTCCTTTTGTTCCTTTTCTCTCACTTCTCTCTCTGTCCACCCTCTCGCTTGCCCTCTTTCGCTCCTTTATTGTATTATCTCCCTCCTTCTCTCTCTACCTTTCTCCTCTCTCCCCCTCTCTCCCTATCTCAGATCAATTCAAGATGCTTTATTGGCATGACATACATTCTTCAATATTGAATATTGCCAAGGCATTCCAAAATCCACTTCTATCTTCTCTTCTCTTTCTCTCAGGGTGCGTACTACACACAGCCAATGTATGCGGCTCAGCCTCACGTGATCCACCACACAACGGTGGTGCAGCCCAATAGCATCCCCTCCGCCCTCTACCCTGCCCCCGTCCAACAGCCTCGCTCCAACGGCCATATGTCCATGGGCATGGTAGCCGGCACAACCATGGCCATGTCTGCTGGTAAGAAGTTAACACTCAACTACTATGGTTACAAAATTCCCAGATTTGCCAGAAATCCGATTGGAATATTTGTGGAATCAGGAGGTAATAACTAGGAAATCTGGAAATCCTACAACCAAGATTTCTGGAAAACCTGGGAATTTTGGGAAGGGTACTGGAATTTTGCAGCTCTATCAACAACTCAAACAAATTGTTCACACTATAACTTGCAGTCATGTTTCTGTTTGGAGTAAAGGCTCTGTGTGTTTAACACATTTATAACAGTGCTCGATCGATTAGTTCAGAAAGAGTTCGGCAGCCAACGTGTTTCCATGGTGATGACAACTGTCTGGCTGTGTTACCATGGTGACCTCTGTATGTCTGATTGACCCTCTCTGCCCAGGTACTCTGCTGACCACGCCTCAGCACTCCACTCAGCACATCGGTGGGCATCCGGTTACCCTGCCAACATACCGGCCCCAGGGGACATCTGGGTATAGCTATGTGCCTCCTCACTGGTAGACCCCACTAGGTCCCACTCATGTAAGTTACTGTTCATATATCACAATGTTATCCCAGTCTATGGTTAGGAGAGTTAAGGGCCCAGTGAGAACTCACATTTTGAGATTGTTACATTTGTTTTTGGAAAATGAATTGACAGGACAAATGTGATATTTTCTTTATAAATTACATATAGAGTTGAAGTTGGAAGTTTACATACACTTAGGTTGGAGTCATTAAAACTCGTTTTTCAACCACTCCACAAATGTCTTGTTAACAAACTATAGTTTTGGCAAGTCGGTTAGGACATCTACTTTGTGCATGACAAGTAATTTTTCCAACAATTGTTTACAGACAGATTATTTCACTTATAATTCACTGTATCACAATTCCAGTGGGTCAGAAGTTTACATACACAAAGTTGACTGTGCCTTTAAACAGCTTGGAAAATTCCAGAAAATGATGTCATGGCTTTAGAAGCTTCTGAAAGGCTAATTGACATCATTTGAGTCAATTGGAGGTGTACCTATGGATGTATTTCAAGGCCTACCTTCAAACTCAGTGCCTCTTTGCTTGACATCATGTGAAAATCAAAAGAAATCAGCCAAGACCTCAGAAAAATAATTGTAGACCTCCACAAGTCTGGTTCATCCTTGGGAGCAATTTCCATATGCTTGAAGGTACCACGTTCATCTGTACAAACAATAGTACGCAAGTATAAACACCATGGGACCATGCAGCCGTCATACTGCTCAGGAAGGAGACGCGTTCTGTCTCCTAGAGATGAACGTACTTTGGTGCGAAAAGTGCAAATCAATCCCAGAACAACAGCAAAGGACCTTGTGAAGATGCTGGAGGAAACCGGTACAAATGTATCTATATCCACAGTAAAACAAGTCCTATATCGACATAACCTAAAAGGCCGCTCAGCAAGGAAGAAGCCACTGCTCCAAAACCGCCATAAAAAAGCCAGCCTACGGTTTGCAACTGCACATGGGGACAAAGATCATACTTTTTGGTGAAATGTCCACTGGTCTGATGAAACAAAAATAGAACTGTTTGGCCATAATGACCATCGTTATATTTGGAGGAAAAAGGGGAAGCTTGCAAGCCGAAGAACACCATCCCAACCGTGAAGCACGGGGGTGGCAGCATCATGCTGTGGGGGTGCTTTGCTGCAGGAGGGACTGGTGCACTTCACAAAATAGATGGCATCATGAGAAAGGAAAATTATGTGGATATATTCAAGCAAGATCTCAAGACATCAGTCAGGAAGTTAAAGCTTGGTCGCAAATGGGTCTTCCAAATGGACAATGACCCCAAGCATACTTCCAAAGTTGTGGCAAAATGGCTTAAGGACAACAAAGTCAAGGTATTGGAGTGGCCATCACAAAGCCCTGACCTCAATCCTATAGAAAATGTGTGGGCAGAACTGAAAAAGCGTGTGCGAGCAAGGAGGCATTGTCACGATCGTCTGAGGAAACGGACCAATACGCAGCGCGTGGAGTGAACATGATGACTTTATTTAAATAAAAGCAACCACGAAAACAACAAACAAACGACGAATGTGAAGTCCTACGGTACACTGACCAAAAGGAACAAAAACCCACAAAACCCAGGTGAAACCACACAGTATAAATATGGCTCCCAATCAGAGATAACGAGCCGACAGCTGACACTCGTTACCTCCGATTGGGAGTCATATGACTAAATCAACATCAAAACCAAACATAGAAATGAAACAACTAGATCCCACATAGAACTACACCCAAATGAAAATGACAACCCTGGCTCACTACTAAGAGTCCCGGAGCCAGAACGTCACAGTACCCCCCCCTAAAGGCGCGGACTGCGACCGCGCCTCACAACCCCACAATAGGGGAGGGCTGGGTGGGTGTTGCTCCCCGGAGGCGGTTCCGGCTCCGGGCTTGACCACCACCCCACTATAGTTACTACCCGCTTTCTTAACCTCCTCCCAATGACCACCCTCCACTTAAACCCACCTGGATTAAGGGGCAGCACCGGACTAAGAGGCAGCACCAGGCTGAGGGACAGCACCGGACTAAGGGGCAGCACTGGACTAAGGGGCAGCACTGGACTAAGGGGCAGCACCTGACTAAATGGCGGATCTGGCTGCTCATGGCTGGCTGACGGATCTGGCTGCTCATGGCTGGCGGAAGGCTCTGGCTGATCCCGTCTGGCGGAAGGCTCTGGCTGCTCCTGGCTGGCGGAAGGCTCTGGCTGATCCGGTCTGACGGAAGGCTCTGGCTGATCCTGTCTGGCGGAAGGCTCTGGCTGATCCTGTCTGGCGGAAGGCTCTGGCTGATCCTGTCTGGCGGAAGGCTCTGGCTGATCCTGTCTGGCGGAAGGCTCTGGCTGATCCTGTCTGGCGGAAGGCTCTGGCTGATCCTGTCTGGCGGAGAGCTCTAGCGGCTCCGGTCTGGCGGACGGCTCTGAAGGCTCATGGCAGACGGGCGGCTTTGCAGGCTCAGTACAGACGGGCAGTTCAGACGGCGTTGGGCAGACGGACAGTTCAGACGGCGTTGGGCAGACGGGCAGTTCAGGCGCCGTTGGGCAGACGGGCAGTTCAGACGGCGTTGGGCAGACGGACAGTTCAGGCGCCGTTGGGCAGACGGCCAGTTCAGACGGCGTTGGGCAGACGGACAGTTCAGGCCCCGTTGGGCAGACGGCAGACTCTGGCCGTCTGAGGCGCACCGTAGGCCTGGTGCGTGGTGCCGGAACTGGAGGTACCGGGCTGAGGACACGCATCTCAGGGCTAGTGCGGGGAGAAGCAACAGGGCATGCTTGGCCCTGGGGACGCACCGTAAGCCTGATGCGTGGTGCCGGAACTGGAGGTACCGGGCTGAGGACACGCATCTCAGGGCTAGTGCGGGGAGAAGCAACAGGGCATGCTTGGCCCTGGGGACGCACCGTAGGCCTGATGCGTGGTGCCGGAACTGGAGGTACCGGGCTGAGGACACGCATCTCAGGGCTAGTGCGGGGAGAAGCAACAGGGCATGCTTGGCCCTGGGGACGCACCGTAGGCCTGATGCGTGGTGCCGGAACTGGAGGTACCGGGCTGAGGACACGCATCTCAGGGCTAGTGCGGGAAGCAGCAACAGGGCATGCTTGGCCCTGGGGACGCACATAAGGCCTAGTGCGGAGAGCAGCAACAGGGCATGCTGGACCCTGGGGACGCACATAAGGCCTAGTGCGGAGAGCAGGAACAGGCCGGGCTGGGCTGGCGACGCGCACCGTATCTCTGGTGCGAGAGGCCGGAACAGGCCGGGCCGGGCTGGCGAAGCGCACCGTATCCCTGGTGCGTGGAGTAGGAACAGGCCGGGCTGGGCTGGCGACGCGCACCGTATCCCTGGTGCGTGGAGTAGGAACAGGCCGGGCTGAGCTGGCGACGCGCACCGTATCCCTGGTGCGAGTGGCCGGAACAGGCCGGGCCGGGCTGGCGAAGCGCACCCTATCCCTGGTGCGTGGAGCAGGAACAGGCCGGGCTGGGCTGGCGACGCGCACCGCATCCCTGGTGCGAGTGGCCGGAACAGGCCGGGCCGGGCTGGCGTAGCACACCGTGGACCTGGTGCTTGGAGTAGGAACAGGCCGGTCCGTACCGGGAACACACACCACTGGCCTCAACCGAGGATCAGGAACGGGCCGGACCGGACTGGCAACACACATCAGTCTTTCACGCCGTGCCACACACACTTCCCTCCCTCTACTCGCCAATGGCTCCCGTACTCCGTTAGCCTTCTCTCCTTTTCTCCCTGTGGCAGCCTCCTGCTGCCCAGCCGCCTGCCATGTGCCCCCCAAAAAAAATTTTGGGGGTTGCCTCCCGTCCTTCCGACGATGGCCCTGCCGATGCCGTTGCTCCTCTCGCCGTCGCCTCTCCACCGTCTCGTTCCATGGTCGGCGATCCATACCATCCAGGATCTCCTCCCAAGTCCAGGACCCTTTACCGTCCAACAGTTCCTCCCATGTCCAGACCCTTTGCTCCTGGACGCGCTGCTTGGTCCTTTTATGGTGGGTTTTTCTGTCACGATCGTCTGAGGAAACGGACCAATACGCAGCGCGTGGAGTGAACATGATGACTTTATTTAAATAAAAGCAACCACGAAAACAACAAACAAACGACGAATGTGAAGTCCTACGGTACACTGACCAAAAGGAACAAAAACCCACAAAACCCAGGTGAAACCACACAGTATAAATATGGCTCCCAATCAGAGATAACGAGCCGACAGCTGACACTCGTTACCTCCGATTGGGAGTCATATGACTAAATCAACATCAAAACCAAACATAGAAATGAAACAACTAGATCCCACATAGAACTACACCCAAATGAAAATGACAACCCTGGCTCACTACTAAGAGTCCCGGAGCCAGAACGTCACAGGCATACAAACCTGACTCAGTTACACCAGCTCTGTCAGGAGGAATGGGCCAAAATTCACCCAACTTATTGTGGAAGGCTACCTGAAATGTTTGACCCAAGTTAAACAATTGAAAGGCAATGCTACCAAATACTAATTGAGTGTATGTAAACTTCTGACCCACTGGGAATGTGATGAAATAAATAAAAGCTGAAATAAATCATTCTCTTTACTATTATTCTGTACTATTATACATTTCACATTCTTAAAATAAAGTGGTGATCCTAACTGACCTAAGACAGGGAATTTTTACTAGGAGTAAATGTCAGGAATTGTGAAAAACTGAGTTTAAATGTATTTGGCTAATGTAATAATAATATAATATGCCATTTAGCAGACGCTTTTATCCAAAGCGACTTACAGTCATGTGTGCATACATTTTTACGTATGGGTGGTCCCGGGGATCTAACCCACTACCCTGGCGTTACAAGCACCATGCTCTACCAATTGAGCTACAGAGGACCACAATGTGTATGTGAACTTCCGACTTCAGCTGTATATACTCTGTGTGTATATATACACTACCGGTCAAAAGTTTTAGAACACCTACTCATTCAAGGGTTTTTCTTTATTTTTACTATTTTCTACATTGCAGAATAATAGTGAAGACATCAAAACTTTGAAATAACACATATGGAATCATGTAGTAACCAAGAAAGTGTTAAACAAATATATATTGTATTTGAGATTCTTCAAATAGCCACCCTTTGCCTTGATGACAGCTTTGCACACTCTTGGCATTCTCTCAACCAGCTTCACCTGGAATGCTTTTCCAAAAGTCTTGAAGAAGTTCCCACATATGTTGAGCATATTTGTTTAACACCTTTTTTTTGTTACTACATGATTCCATATGTGTTATTTCATAGTTTTGATGTCTTCACTATTATTCTACAATGTAAAAAATAGTAAAAATAAAGAAAAACCCTTGAATTAGTAGGTGTTCTAAAACTTTTGACTGGGACTGTATACGTACACTGTGTGTGTGTGTGTGTGTGTGTGTGTGTGTATGTATGTATATATATATATATATATATATATACTTACATAAGTATTCAGACCCTTCACTTTGTTGAAGCACCTTTGGCAGCAATTACAGCCTTGAGCCTTCTTTGGTATGACGCTACAAGCTTGGCACACCTGTATTTGGGGAGTTTCTCCCATTCTTCTCTGCAGATCCTCTCAAGCTCTGTCTGGTTGGACAGCATCGCTGCACAGCTATTTTCAGGTCTCTCCAGAGATGTTCAATCGGGTTCAAGTCCGGGCTCTGGCTGGGCCATTCAAGGACATTCAGAGACTTATCCTGAAGCCACTCCTGCATTGTCTTGGCTGTGTTTTTAGGGTCATTTTGCTGTTGGAAAGTGAACCTTCACCCAGTCTGAGGTCCTGAGCGCTCTGGAGCAGGTTTTCATCAAGAATCTCTCTCTCTACTTTTCTCCATTAATCTTTCCCTCGATCCTGACTAGTCTCCCAGTCCCTGCCGCTGAAAAACATCCCCACATCATGATGCTGTCACCACCATGCTTCACCGTAGAGATGGTGCCAGGTATCCTCCAGACGTGACTCTTGGCATTCAGGCCAAAGAGTTCAATCTTGGTTTCATCAGACCAGAGAATCTTGTTTCTCATGGTCAGAGTCCTTTAGGTGCCTTTTGGCAAACTCCAAGCGGGCTGTCATGTGCCTTTTACTGAGGAGTGGCTTCCATCTGGCAACTCTACCATAAAGGCCTGATTGGTGGAGTGCTGCAGAGATGATTGTCCTTCTGGAAGGTTCTCCCATCTTCACAGAGGAACTCTGGAGCTCTGTCAGAGTGACCATCAGGTTCTTGGTCACCTCCCTGACCAAGGCCCTTCTCCCCCGATTGCTCAGTTTGGCCAGGCGGCCAGCTCTAGGAAGAGTCTTGGTGGTTGCAAACTTCTTCCATTTAAGAATGATGGAGGCCACTGTGTTCTTGGGGACCTTCAATACTGCAGACATTTTTTGGTACCCTTCCCCTGATCTGTGCTTCGACACAATCCTGTCTCGGAGCTCTACGGACAGTTCCTTCGACCTCATGGCTTGGTTTTTGCTCTGACAAGGACTGTCAACTGTGGGACCTTATATAGACAGGTGTGTGCCTTTCCAAATCATGTCCAATCAATTGAATTTACAACAGGTGGACTCCAATCAAGTTGTAGAAACATCTCAAGGATGATCAATGCAAACAGGATGCACCTGAGCTCAATTTCGAGTCTCATAGCAAAGGGTCTCAATACTTATGTAAATAAGGTATTTCTGTTTTGTATTTTTTATAAATGTGCAAATATTTCTAAAAACCTGTTTTTCGTTTTGTCATTATGGGGTATTGGGTGTAGATTGATTCCTTTTTTTTATCCATTTAAGAATAAGGCAACAAAATGTGGAGAAGGGGTCTGAATACTTTCCGAATACACTGTATGTGTGTGTGTGTGTATATATATATATATATATATATATATATATATATATATATATAATATGGTGTTCATGTGAAAGTTTTCTTATCCCTCCTTCTCTCCCTCTCTCTCTCTCGTCCTCTTTCCCCTCAGATCGGGAGTCAATATCACTCACAACAACTCAAGTCTTACATTGGTGCAGGAGGCCTGGCATACGAGCACCAAGTCTGTCTGCAATAACAAAAAACTAAAGTGCAAGGGTCACTTTATGCATTCTTTTGTGATTTGGAAAAGCTGCTTTTTCATGTTTTTATTATTTTTGAACAGCCTCAGTTTTTGGGGAATTAGTTTCTTTGATTTTGACTATCTTATAATCCAGACACACACTGACCAGCAGTATAGTACATTTATAGTACATTTGTGCTTCTTTTTTACGTTTGTGTGTGTATGTGTATTTTTGTGTTCTGAACACTGGTTCCGACCCAAAGCCAGTCCCTTCAGCCGTGAGAATGTACACGTCTTTGTATGCTGCCAAATTCTAATGTTGGAAAAAAAATCTTACTTTTTCAGGCGAGTATTGGTCGTTTATTTCCCACTCATCATTGGGGGGAAAGCACCGTACAGGTGTCGCGCCTCGATTGTCTTTCACCCTTTTTGTTTTGCCTTCCCATTTGGGTTTACGTTCACACACAATCATCTTCCAGCACAAGATAACAAGGGTCGTCTTCCAGCAACAGTGCATACATTTGGCTTCTTTAAGATTATACCAACTATATCAGTCAGGTGGTATATGGTCCACTAGGATAGGGTTATCCAAAGTCAGTCCTGGAGCCCCCCCTGGGTGCAAGTTTTGGTTTTTGCCCTAGCACTACACAGCTGATTCAAATATCCAACTCATCATCAAGCTTTGATTATTTGAATCAGCTGTGTAGTGCTAGGGCAAAAAACAAAATGTGCACCCAGGGGGGATCCCAGGACCGACTTTGGGAAACCCTGCACTAGAAGAAAGACTAATACCGTAAGTAACATAATAGTTACACACACACATGTAGAGGATATTTTCAGTAAGTTCAGTGGACATAATTAGCTTGTACGTCTACTAGAGTAGAGTAAGCAATTTAAATATTTATACATTATTATATTATAGGTATACTGATGTGTGAGCGAGCGCCTGCGCGCGTTTGTAGTCCTTTTGTACACATAAAAGCTCGCCGAACATGCAAACACACTCGCATTTAGGTATTTCAGTTGGCATGAGTAAGGTGCGCACTGACACACGTGCTCACAGATATACATTTACAGATGTATATGACTTCACACACACACACGCAAAAGTGTAGATGGTATAGGATGCGATGGATAGATGACTGGATAGGGTCTCCCTCGTACCTTGCAGCCTATGTTGTGCATGGAGTTTGGTGCATGGAGTTTGAGGGGTGAGGCAAATTGTCAGTAGGACCAAGGATAGCTAAGTCAAAGGATTCAAATGGATTTAAGGTCAATAGCTGGCCGGCACACTGAAGAACAGCAGACTTGAGAGAGGGGTAAAGGAATTCAAGGGGAGTAGTGAGTGGAAAAAGGAAGAAAATCATCTAAATTGTTTAGTGGTCAAGCATCAATACCCATAGACCTGTGCTGCATGCCTCCCATCAATCTCACAGGCTGGAGATAAGTGTTATTCGCATGTGATGTCATGTTTACATGTTTAATAGAGATTTAGGCCCTAAACTGCACCAATTACCTGGGTCGTGTTCAGCAAGGCACGCCGTAGCAAAACGTTTTGCTACGGAAAACAAAGATCTGTGTTGTTATTGGACAGATTCAGGTAGTACCTCCCTGTTTTAAATAAACATCTCCTGAACTGAACACTGACCTGATCAGAGTGTCACCAGTTCCTCAGGGGACCGGGAGAGGGCAGTGGTGAGGGATGCAGGGCCCCCTATTCCCTACCTATATAGGGCTCTGGTCAAAAGTAGTGCACTATATAGGGAATAGGTTTTAGAAACCTGACTGACCTCAACGCAGATGTGTTCCAATCCAGAGAATTGTCATCATCTGTTCTCTCGATGTGTATGTTACTGAGTAGTCCATGCAATTGAAACTAGTTCACCAGTCTTGTGAACACTTTTAAACAATGGCAGGTGGAAAAATGCTCAAACACTTTATTTTGGACCTAGGTCTCATAGGATTAGTGAAAGGAAACGTTTAGTTTGCATGTTGGTCAACCTGCTACCTTGCTACTTCAGAGTAGCCAATAGAACAGGCCCAGGACGTCATTGTTTCCAGGGCAGACACCATGGAAGGAAGTTAGGATTGTGAAGGGAATCATGGGGGAAGAATTTGTGTTAAAACAGGAAATTGGGAACATTTTTAGAAAGGTTTCATGTCCCTTTAGTCTGGGGGGCAAAACCCTATGACTGGGGCCCTGGGTTGGGAGAGGTCCGTGTGGGACATGTTTACTTCCAAATCGAACCCTAGCCCCCAGGGTTGCGGTCAATTCCAATTTCATTTAAAATTCCAATTAAATTCTTGAATTCACTCATGAAATTGAGAATTTGTTGAATTCAATTTGAATTTTAAAATTCTTTGAGTTATGGAATTGAATCTTTGGAATTTTATGGAATTGGAATTCAGTATTTGTTAGTTGATGGAACTAATGCACTTAGTATAAAAATGGACTGCAGGATTTGTGTTGAATCATTTTAACTTGTAATTTTTGGGGATAATATTGAATTGTGAATTGAATTCTTGGAATATACCTAACATTGGAATTGAATTATCTCTGAATTCAAAGACTGACCTGGAATTTGAATTGTATTTATTGGAATTTACAGGGAGAGGGAATTGAATTAGTGGAATTAACCCCAACACTGCTAGCCTCAACTCCCTCCCTAGCCCCTACAACTGTAGACCTGAGAGGATTGGGATAGGTGAAAGCAATACTCAGCCAATCAGAAGGAAAGATTAATATTTTACCATAATGCTTACAGTATATTGACCCAGTCCGCCTAGATCCACAGGAGTGGCTAGGGTTTAGGGGCTAGGGATCCATTTGGAATTCAGATATGGAGTTGGCAAGGAAGCAGGGTTCAGGTTGAGTTTGAAGGTTGTAAGGAGGAGTTCTATACTAGGTTATTATGGTTCTGCACTAGGTTACTGTGTCATGACCACATATCAGAGTTATCATGTGAGTGTGAAAAAAATGTATTGCACAAACATCTAAAAGTAATAATCAATGCTAAATAACAGGTACTTAGCTCTTAGCTAACATCTTAGGATTTCTTAAGAGTTCATTTAGTTCAGTGCATTTGATAGCATACTCTTTGGTCTCAATAAACGACTGTACATTTCAGATAATATCTGTTGTGAATAATTGCTACTGCTTCTTTCAATCTGTTACAATTAGTTAACCACTACGTACAATTCAAAATGCCATTTTATTTGACACAGTGTTACCTCACAGTAAAAAAAAAAAAAAAAAGGAGAGGTGTCCTGCACCCAAAATATGACAATTTATAGAGTAGCATTCACTAGTGAATGGGGTATCGATGTGTGTGTATAGGAGTGAGTGTGTGTTGACTGTGTGAGGGAAGGTATCAGTGGGCAGTGTGGTATCAGCCCCTCGTCTCCCGTGTAGTGTGTGTGTGTGTGTGTGTCCATGCGTGTGTCCATGCGTGTGTGAAGCATGTATGCAGTCCTGTGTGAGTTTCCTCCCAAAATTGACCTGGTCATACTGTGTAGAGCTAACGTTTCCCAACCTCCACTCTCCCCTGTCAGTAGCAGATCACAGAGCCAAACAGAACAAGAACATTGAAAACAAGACTCACAAGTACATTGATTGTGCTAAATTATTTGGAGCATTAGAGCAAAGAAACACAAACAACCAGACAGCTTTTTATTTTATTTTATTTGAAACCGTTGACAAATATTGTTTTGTAGTGCTATTCACTAGAACATGTAATGTAATGTGATGCAAGAACTGAACAAGGCATATGACTAGTTGCACAGGCCCAAATTTATGTGAATGATATGCTGAGTGCTAAATATCTGGAGGTTCAAAACCTCCAAAATAACCATGTGTACTACGAGTATAACCTCTGTTTTTTTTTTTTAAGCGTTTAAAATAATTATACACTTTTCATTTCTGGTATGTCATTTAAGCTCTTTTTACCATAAATGTTATTTAAGGTTTTGTTGATTGATTGATGTTTATTATTCTTAAGATAAAAGATAATTATGGTCGAGCTGATGTGGGTTGCCTCTTGGGGCTTCAGGGGGCATTTCAGAACACAAGTCTGTTGGATGAGTGGAGCAGATGTGGGGAGGGGCACAATCTGGCAACCTGGTCAGAAATGACTGGCATACAGTCTCCACTCGCTGACCTTTTCCCCTCAAAGACCCAGGGCATTGAAACACAACAGAAATGTTCCCAGAACCAAACTGACACCATAAACAGACGTTCCCAGAACATCCAGGGAACCTAATGTGCTAACTGGGCATTGACTGAAAGCTAGCCTGGAGTACACTACAATTTATGTTTATTGAAAAATGCTAAAGGATATGGGTCCACAGATTGTGGATTGAAGCATGAGAGCAGTAGCCTGGGATCTAAACAATTTTTGCTATGTTTCACCGTTGTTCACTTCATGTTATGTGTAACAACCCTGGAACGTAGCAAACTCAGTCTGGAATTTTAAGCTATGGGAGCTGCCCTGAGTGTCTCAGTGCCTGGAGGTCGAGAAGCAAGCAGCTCCACCAAGGTTGTTTACGAAAGAGTAACAATCCCTATGCCTTTTCTGTTTCCGTTGGTCACGATGAACTTCGGCCTTGTCAATCTTTTGATTTGAACACCAATTTTCGAGAATAAGATAAGAGTCAGCACCTTGAGATTAAAACTACTTCCCAACTAATGGCCCCCAGAGCCTTTGCGATGTTCTGTCACTACATTGCAGCAACGCTGGCAGAACGTTTTTATAACATGAGGTTGGGACAATCTTGAAGGAAAGACCCACATCAGACTTGTCTATATGAAGTGTAATTCTGTTTTTGTTTTTATGTCATTCTAATGAGGATCAGATAGTGGTCCCGGTGACAAGTAAGGCAAGTTTGTAATTGTATAAAACTTACTGTACGATGTAGAACATTCAATAACTATTAAAATCTTTCCCAAAAAGCCCAGCTTTTAATTATGTTTGTGTCCTCTGCCAATTCATCTTTAAAGAACATTTTGGCCTCTCTTGATTTCTAAATTATTGTTTTGACTGTAAACTGCAAAAAAGAAATCGGTCAAGGGATAAGACGTAGACTACACTTTAGATTTCCAACATCAGCTATGCATCAGTGGAGAAATGTTGTTATTGAATGGGCTGGTGTAGGGGCTTTGATGAAATAAATGGGCCGGTGTGTTAGAAATGCCTGGGCCAATTTCTGGTCCCAGTCTATACCTGTTCACAAATGCAATGCAATTGCATTCTCCCATGAATCTCTTATAAGCACATCAGACTCAGTGCACTGCTATCGGCTGATAGCCTATAATCATAACAGCAGGCCTATACAAGACAACCTGGAAATTGTTTTACTCAACCATGTTGAATTTGTATACTTTTCACTTGACATGTCATTTATCTGTAGGAATACATCTCTATATTAATCTGAGATAATTGAGGGAACATTATAAAGTAGGTGTTTTTCTGAGGGCTGCAGAATAGTCCTAAACGCACAGACGTGAAGGGGTCAGAGATGTATCACCTAATCGCCAACTAATCCCCATGTTTATGAAGCGGACATGGCCACTAGAGGGACATAGGCTACGGCTAGTCTACATCACTAATTCCCAACCCAGAGCAATGCAATCCCCACGAAAAGTCCCGTGCATTTACTCAGCGTGCCGCCATCCCTATCTCTCCTCCACCGGAAACCCCGCTGAATCGCAAACTTCGCTTTTATGTTCCCGGAGGCAGTCGATTTTCAACAGGACTTCATCGGTGTGTGGAGTTGGGTCGTCATGGCCGCCTGAATCAGACTAAATTCACCCAGTGCATGGTTCTCTATCTGTAATTTACATACAATCGAAAGTTTTTCACGGAATTTTGCAGATTAACTCCAATATTTGTTAGGATATTTGTTTTCATGTAAAAATTATAACATGCATCCTCCGCCGAGAAAGGTGAGTTGGCCCGTTTTTACTTTTCTCTGCAAATGTATCGACGAATGTTGCATATGTAGGAGCCTAATTGTTGAAAGATGCACGCTTTGTTGTAGTCCAACTTTAAGATATGCGCCCACCACGTCGGCACAAAGTGTTATAGTTCTTATCAAATGCAAACACGACCTTTTGGTTAGTGAGTGTTTTAGATATTCTTAAAACTTTTTAATATTTTTAGAATGTTCCAAAGTAGCCTAAGAAATGTCCTGTGTAAAATGGTACTCAATTCAATAAAAAACAAAGTTCTAACGGTTACACATTTTAGCTTTTGCGTGGCTCAACTATTAAAAATATACATTGTAACCGCCTTGCTCTTGGAGATAATTTGTAGCAAGCGAAAGTGGTGCTGTATGGCTGAATTTGGACCTCTGTAACGAGAACAACAACAAAAATATTGTAATGGGATCCTGTTATGTTATATTATGTTGCAGAAACATTACACATCCGAGAAGTCTGTTGCTGTTTGGATAAGAAATTGTACTTCTGTTAGAATTCCTATAGTTGAAGTTGAACCTCGACTATATATCAAATTCTAATAGAGTCCAGAGTTATGTTTTGTACAATGATGTTAATGAAATAACAACTTGATTTTATATTGAACAAAAATATAAACGTAACGTGTTGGTTTCATGAGCTGAAATAGAAGATCCCAGAAATGTTCCATACGCACAAAAAGCTTATTTCAATTTTTTTGGGGGTGCCAAATTTGTTTACATCCCTGTTAGTGAGTATATTTGCCAAGATAATCCATCCACTTGACAGGTGTGGCATATCAAGAAGCTGATTAAACAGCATGATCATTACACAGGTGCACCTTGTGCTGGGGACAATAAAAGGCCACTCTAAAATGTGCAGTTTTGTCACACACCACAATGCCACAAATGTCAAAAGTTTTGAGGGAGCGTGCAATTGGCATGCTGACTGCAGGAATGTCCACCAGAGCTGTTGCCAGAGATTTGAATGTTCATTTTAGAGAACATCATTTTAGAGAATTTGGCAGTACACCCAACTGGCCTCACAACCGCAGACTATGTGTAACCACGCCAGCCCAGGACCTCCACATCTGGCTTCTTCACCTGTGAGATTGTCTCAGGGGGCGCTGAGAAGTATTTATGTCTGTAATGAAGCCCTTTTGTAGGGAAAAACTCATTTTGATTGGCTGGGCCTGGCTCCCAAGTGGGTGGGCCTATGCCCTCCCAGGCCCACCAATGGCTGTGCCCTTGCCCAGTCATGTGAAATCCATAGATTAGGGCCTAATTTATTTATTTCAATTGACTGATTTCCTTATATGAACTGTAACTCAGTAAAAGCTTTGAAATTATTGCATGGTGTCTTTATATTTTTGTTCAGTATGAATTAGCACTATTGATACAGTACATTTGCCATTTTGTTATTTTCATGATTGTTTATGGATTAATTTCTCTCACAAACAGGGGAGCTTTAGCAAACTAATTGCTGAGGAATAGTCCAAAGCCATTCAGATGTCACTGGTAGCCCTATAGATTATTCATTTCCTGAAATAGAAACACACCTTGGCCTATTAAATCATTGATCATTGTCCCAACTGACCATTAGTTTCAAGTTTTTAATGTCACGTGCACAAGTACAGTGAAATGCCTTTCTTGCAAGCTCCAAACCCAACAATGCAGTAATCAATGTAGCACTAAAAATAACATAAGGTCAAAGCTGCGGGAAGTAGGGGTGTGCAGCACACCCTGAAAAATCAGAATGTAATATACTCTACATGACCAAAAGTATGTGGACACCTGCTCGTCGAACATCTCATTTCAAAATCATGGGCATTAATATGGAGTTGGTCCCCCCTTTGCTGCTATAAGAGCCTCCACTCTTCTGGGAAGGCTTTCCACTAGATGTTGGAACATTGCTGCGGGAACTTGCTTCCATTCAGCCACGAGCATTAGTGAGGTCGGGCACTGGTATTTGGTATTTTATTAGGATCCCAATTAGCTGTTGCGAAAGCCGCAGCTACTCTTCCTGGGGTCCACACAGAACATGAAACATGACATAATACAGAACATTAATAGCCAAGAAGAGCTCAAGGACAGAACTACATACATTTAAAAATGCCACACACAGCCTACATATCAATACATACAAACAAAATATGTAGGTCAAATAGGGCGATGTTGGGCGATTTAGGCCTGGCTCTCAGTCGGTGTGTTCGATGGGGTTGAGGTCAGGGCTCTGTGCAGGCCAGTCAAGTTCTTCCACACCACTCGACAAACCATTTCTGTATGGACCTCGCTTTGTGCATGGGGGCATTGTCATGCTGAAACAGGAAATGGCCTTCCCCATACAGTTGCCACAAAATTGGAGGTACAGAATAGTCTAGAATGTCATTGGATGCTGTAATGTAAAGATTTCCCTTAACTGGATCTAAGAGGTCTAGCCCGACCCATGAAAAACAGCCCCAGACCATTATTCCTCCGCCACTAAACTTTACAGTTGGTACTGGGGGAATAGGCATTGTCGTGCCGTCTTCACGACTGTCTTGGTGTGTTTGGACCATGATGGTTTGTTAGTGATACCAAGGAACTTGAAGCTCTCGACCTGCTCCACTACAGCCCCGTCGACGTGAATGGGGGCGTGCTCGGCCCTCCTTTTCCTGTAGTCCACGATTTCCTTTGTCTTGATCACGTTGACGGAGATTCGTCCGTCAGACTGCCAGAGTCCAATGGCGGCGAGCTTTACACCACTCCAGCCGACACTTGGCATTGTGCATGTTGATCTTAGGCTTGTGTGCGACTGCTCGGCCATGGAAACCCATTTCATTAAGCTCCTGACGAACAGTTATTGTGCTGACGTTGCTTCCAGAGGCAGTTTGTAACTCGGTAGTGAGTGTTGTAACCGAGGACAGACTATTTTTACGCACTACGCGCTTCAGGACTTGCCGGTCCCGTTCTGTAAGCTTGTGTGGCCTATCACTTCGCGGCTGAGCCTTTGTTGCTCCTAGACGTTTCCACTTCACAATAACAGCACTTACAGTTGACCGGGGCAGCTCTAGCAGGGCAGAAATGTACGAACTGACTTGTTGGAAAGGTGACATCCTATGACGGTGCCACGTTGAAAGTCACTAAGCTCTTCAGTAAGGCCATTCTACTGCCAGTGTTTGTCTATGGAGATGGCATGGCTGTGTGCTCGACTTTATACACCTGTCAGCAACGGGTGTGGCTGAAATGGCCGAATCCACTCATTTGAAGGGGTGTCCACATTATTTTGTATATAGAGAGTGTGTGTGTATATGTATGTACAGTACCTGTCAAAAGTTTGGAAACACCTACTCATTCAAGGGTTTTTCTTTTCTTTTTACTATTTTCTACATTGTAGAATAATAGTGAAGACATCAAAACTATGAAAGAACACATATGGAATCATGTAGTAACGAAAAAAGTGTTAAACAAATCAAAATATATTTTATATTTGAGATTCTTCAAATAGCCACCCTTTGCCTTGCCATTTTCTCAACCAGCTTCACCTGGAATGCTTTTCCAAAAGTCTTGAAGGAGTTCCCACATATGTTGAGCACTTGTTGGCTGCTTTTCCTTAACTCTGCTGTCCGACTCATCCCAAACCATCTCAATTGGGTTGAGGTCGGGGGATTGTGGAGGCCAGGTCATCTGATGCAGCACTCATCACTCTCCTTCTTGTTCTAATAGCCCTTACACAGCCTGGAGGTGTGTTGGGTCATTGTCCTGTTGAAAAACAAATTATAGTCCCACTAAGCCCAAACCAGATGGGATGGCGTATCGCTGCAGAATGCTGTGGTAGCCATGCTGGTTAAGTGTGCCTTGAATTCTAAATAAATCACAGACAGTGTCACCAGCATAGCACCCCCACACCATAACACCACCTCCTCCATGCTTTACGGTGGGAAATACACATGCGGAGATCATCCGTTCACCCACACTGCGTCTCACAAAGACACAGCGGTTTGAACCGAAGATCTCAAATTTGGACTCCAGACCAAAGGACACATTTCCACAGGTCTAATGTCAATTTCTCGTGTTTCTTGGCCCAAGCAGGTCTCATCTTCTTATTGGTGTCCTTTAGTAGTGTTTTTTTGCAGCAAATCGACCATGAAGGCCTGATTCACACAGTCCCCTCTGAGCAGTTGATGTTGAGATGTGTCTGTTACTTGAACTCTGTGAAGCATTTATTTGGGCTGCAATTTCTGAGGCTGGTAACTCTAATGAACTTATCCTCTGCAGCAGAGGTAACTCTGGGTCTTCCATTCCTGTGGCGGTTCTCATGAGAGCCAGTTTCATCAAAGCGCTTGATGGTTTTTGCGACTGCACTTGAAGACACTTTCAAAGTTCTTGAAATGTTCCGTATTGACTGACCTTCATGTCTTAAAGTAATGATGGGCTGTCGTTTCTCTTTGCTTATTTGAGCTGTTCTTGCCATAATATGGAATTGGTCTTTTACCAAATAGGGCTATCTTCTGTCACAACACAACTGATTGGCTCAAACGCATTAAGAAGGAAAGAAATTCCACAAATTAACTTTTAAGGAGGCACACCTGTTAATTGAAATGCATTCCAGGTGACTACCTCATGGAGCTGGTTGAGAGAATGTCAAGAGTGTGCAAAGCTGTCAGCAAGGCAAAGGGTGGCTATTTGAAGAATCTCAAATAGAAAATATATATGGTTTGTTTAACACTTTTTTTGGTTACTACATGATTCCATATGTGTTATTTCAAAGTTTTGATGTCTTCACTACTATTCTAGGTAGTATTCTATGTAAAAATAAAGAAAAACCCTTGAATGAGTAAGTGTGTCCAAACTTTTGAGTGTATGTATAATGTGTGTTATATTTTTTATTTTATTTTCACACAAGTAGTGCACTGGGCCTTTACTAGTCCTGTATTAGCGGACAGATATAGCCATCTGTAGCTTGGGCAATTTTTTTGAAATGCATAAGGTAGAACAAAAACACACAAGAAATAAGAAGAACACGAAGGTAAGAAGCTGCATACAGGGTCATTTCCAATACCATATTTACAATGTGCAGGGATACTGGATTGATCGAGGTAGATATGTATAGGGGTAAGGTTACTAGGCATAAGGATATATGATAAACAGAGTAGCAGCAGCGTAAATTATGATTTTGTGTGTGTGTGTGGAGTCGGTATAAATATATATGTGTGTGTAGTGAGTATAAATGTGTGTATGTGTCCATAGACAGTATAAAAATAAAATACAATGATCAACTCAGTCCATTAAGTTATGATAATAATACAGTACAGTAGGCAATGTTTCACCAGTTCACGTCAGATATAGTATTCAAATCAGTACCACAAATACTGTATTATATAACCTACAGTACAACACACAGCAACTAATGCATGTTCCAGGTCAATTGGAGATCGAAGGACAAGTAATAAAAAAGGTCAGTGAGTGTAGTTTGAGCCCTAATAGTTTCCCAGTTGACCACACACCCAATTACTAGAGCTTAGACATGGTCACTGGGATTCATTACCTAACCCAGGGGCCAATTAGGAGTCCACAGAGAGAAGCATTTTACCTGGCTTCATCTGCCTGTGGATTTGTATACAGTTGACACCTGGGCCGTGTTCACTAGAAAATAAAATGGTCCGAAACAGGGAGGGGAATTGTGAAATTGTCCAATAAGATATGCTACATTTTGTCTTCCGTTGCTATTGTTTTTGCTACAGTGTGCCCCAATGAACATGACCCTGATCGATTCAATGGCTTTCCACTGTTGTTAATGCGTCAACCAGAAACATGCAGATATACAGACACGATTAAAAATAATGTGTTTGTGCTTATATGACATTAAGTGCACTAATAAGGAGTTGACTGTATTCTTCTCTGTATATGAGAGATGGGTCTGGTTGTCTAGTCCACTTCTTCTGATGTGATTAATTTTTTTCTCCCTCAGGTCAAGCTTACCCAGGAGCTGAAGCACACTCACGCTGAGCAGATGAGCAGACTACTCATCAAACACCAGACCGAGTGTGACCTACTAGAGGACCTGAAGTAAGAGGAGGATGGAGGGTGGAAGATGAGGGTGGAAGTTGGGGGAGGAGGGAGCTGGTGGATGGCAATTGAGGCTGCATCTCTATCCCCAGTTCCAAATCAACCCCTATCCCCTAGGCACTTGAACAGTTGTGAAAGGGGGGGGGGGTGGAATAGGGGTTTATTTGGAATGTAACAGTAGTCTTGGGTTTCTGTTCTTTGGCTTGGGTGAGGGGGCACCGCCCACACTAAACAGTTGGAAGTGAAAAGCAAGGAGGACCTCCACTCCAGATGTTCTGGCTGCCATAAGTGGTTTGTTTGGGGGGGGAAGAGAAGATGACAAAGAGAGAAGAAAAATACCTAGAGATCAAACAAGCCCGAGATGTTCAGCCAGTCACTGTTGGAGGAAAATGGAAGTTAGATAAAAATAACTTTGTGTTGCATCATTCCCAAAGATTCCTGGAATTAGGATGGAATAATCAGGAAATGGGATTTCGAGAAAGTTACCAGAATTAAAAGAACAAAATGGCACAGGGAGAATGATAGTGTAGGGAGGCAGGGTTGTGTTCATTAGGCACCAAACAGACTGAAAAAGGGAGGGACTATCTGCACTCCATTGCAAAGCATTTTAAAACGATGTTCTCTAATGAACATGACCCATGCAGAGGGAAAGGAAAAACAGGCCAAGAGGACATGCAAATCACCAGAGAGGAAGCCAGATCTGTTGTGTCAGTTGGGCCTTGCTGAATACTGGAGCACTCAGACAAATATTAACACGCTCTGTAATTTACAATAAAATGCCCAGTGAACGTGTGCTAGAAAAGCAGACTAGAGCCGGGGTGTCTGACTGTGGCCCTGGAGACCTGAGGCTCTCGTCCTCTAATCAAGGAGGCTGGGTTGTGTTCAATTTGGCACACCACTGAAAAAGTGTTAAAACGTATTGCAACGGAAAACAAAGTGTTTCTTATTGGACAGGTCGAAGTTGTCCCTCCCTGTTTGTCTGTTTTCTTATGTTTGGTGCCTTTTAAACACAGGCCTGCTCTCACAGGAGATGGAGTCGCTTTCATGTCAGAGGAGAAAAAAAAAAAAAAGATGATGAAAATCTGCACAAAAACAATATATGCACATTTTCACACCAGAGATGTTTCCATCAAATTGACTTGTTGCGGATAAAAGGCTGTGTGTGATGACGTAGTGCACATAAAAAATAACTTTTGCGGTTAAATTCCCATGTACCGAATTTACAAAAAATACAAGTTAAATGTGTTTCCATTGCATTTTCAACTCTACTGATGGTTTTGTCACAACAAATGTTGCATTTTCTGTTTCCGTCAGGCCTGTCGTGAAATGTTTTATCTGACGTACTTAACTCGAATAAGAAGGTTGGGTGGAGACCTGGTTACATATACAGTTTACAGTAGGTGTAAAAGGTGCAGCAAAATTCTTATGTGATAGCTCCTTCTAATGCAGTACATCAGTCAGTCCCATGTAGCTCAGTTGGTAGAGCATGGCGTTTGCAACGCCAGGGTTGTGGGTTCATTTCCCACGGGGGACCAGTACAAAAAGAAATAGAAATGTATGCACTCACTAACTGTAAGTCGCTCTGGATAAGAGCGTCTGCTAAATGACTAAAATGTAACTAATAACAACGAGTCAGGTCAAAAATTACAAGTAATAAGAGGTAGTATGCATAGTAATAATGGACTGTATTTGCAAATATAAAGTGGGTAGTGACTTGGTAACGCACTGGAATAAATAGTATATAATAGAACAGCGCGTGTGTGTGTGTAAGGGTTGGATGTGTGGATAATCCGTGCAAATAGTCTCTAATGTGCAGGTCTGTGCAGGGTGACAGCTAGTGTTAGCTGTTCAGCAGTCTGATGGCCTGGTGGTAGCTGTCTCGGAGTCTGTTAGTCCAAGACCCGATGCTCTGATGGCGCTTACCAGATGGTAACCGACTGCACAGTCTATGGCTCAGACACTAAGTAGATATCCTGGAGGCCAGGGAGCTCGCAGGGAGACCCCAGTGATGCACCACCCTTTATAGAGCCTTTCAGATGAGGGAAGTGCAGTTGCTGTACCAGGCGGTGCTGCAGCCGGTGAAGATGCTCTCAATTGTGCAGCTATAGAAATTATTGAGGACCCATGCAGCATTTCTTCAGTCACCTGAGGTTGAAGAGGTGCTGTAATGGTGGTGGTGTGTTTGGACCATTTTAGGTCAGCTGTGATGTGCACAACGAGGAACTTGATGCTTTTGACCCTCTCCACTGCAGCCCCCCCACCCTTTCCTGTAGTCCATGATTAGCTCCTTGGTTTTGCTGACGTTGAGGGAGAGGCTTTTCCTGGCACCACTCTACCAGGGCTCTAACCTCCTCCCTGGAGGCTGTCTCATTGCCGTCAGCGATCAGGCCCACCACCGTCATGTCGTCGGCAAACTTAATGATGGTGTTGGAGTCGTGCATGGCCACCTTGTTGCAGGTCAGTGTGGCAGAGGTGTTGTTGTCTACCCTCACCACCTGGGGTTTGCCTGTCAGGAAGTCCTGGATCCAGTTGCAGAGAGCAGAGCCTGGAAGAGGGAGAGAGACCGGGAGAAAGGAGGGACTAGTGGCCCAGGAACGGGAGGAAAGAATAAGTACAGTTACTGAAAGAATTCTGATTATTTTTGTTGTGAAAGGGGAGGGAAGGATATAGGCCAGTAGACGCTGTGGTTCTCCAACTGTTTACATGTGAGAAAGAACAAGCTGTGCCATACTCTGCTCACTCCTGGAACTGTAAAGACTCCAAACAATAACCCAACCGGGACCCCGGGGATTAAGATACAAGAAATTCCATATTCAATAGACATCATACGGAAGAAAACGGACTGAAACAGGGAGGGACTATTTGAACCAATAATGCATTTGAATCTTGGTTTTCTTTTGTCAATGTTTTCCGTTGCATGCCCTAATGAATACGACCTTGATAAACAGTGAAATAGAATGGAGTAAAAATACTACAGCACGTCTACACTGCATAGTTATATGCACCACTATTTTGATCAAACAATTTGTCACAGTTGATCATCTATTTAACAAGCCATCACATTCATTAGATATCAGACTGATACACTATATCTACAAAAGTATACAGTGGGGAAAAAAAGCATTTAGTCAGCCACCAATTGTGCAAGTTCTCCCACTTAAAAAGATGAGAGAGGCCTGTAATTTTCATCATAGGTACACGTCAACTATCCAGAAAATCACGTTGTAGGATTTTTAATGAATTTATTTGCAAATTATGGTGGAAAATAAGTATTTGGTCAATAACAAAAGTTTCTCAATACTTTGTTATATACCCGTTGTTGGCAATGACACAGGTCAAACGTTTTCTGTAAGTCTTCACAAGGTTTTCACACACTGTTGCTGGTATTTTGGCCCATTCCTCCATGCAGATCTCCTCTAGAGCAGTGATGTTTTGGTGCTGTCACTGGGCAACACGGACTTTCAACTCCCTCCAAAGATTTTCTATGGGGTTGAGATCTGGAGACTGGCTAGGCCACTCCAGGACCTTGAAATGCTTCTTACGAAGCCACTCCTTCGTTGCCCGGGCGGTGTCTTTGGGATCATTGTCATGCTAAAAAACCATGCCACGTTTCATCTTCAATGCTCTTGCTGATGGAAGGAGGTTTTCACTCAAAATCTCACGATACATGGCCCCATTCATTCTTTCCTTTACACGGATCAGTCATCCTTGTCCCTTTGCAGAAAAACAGCCCCAAAGCATGATGTTTCCACCCCCATGCTTCACAGTAGGTATGGTGTTCTTTGGATGCAACTCAGCATTCTTTGTCCTCCAAACACGACGAGTTGAGTTTTTACCAAAAAGTTCTATTTTGATTTCATCTGACCATATGACATTCTCCCAATCCTCTTCTGGATCATCCAAATGAACTCTAGCAAACTTCAGACGGGCCTGGACATGTACTGGCTTAAGCAGGGGACACGTCTGGCACTGCAGGATTTGAGTCCCTGGCGGCGTAGTGTGTTACTAATGGTAGGCTTTGTTACTTTGGTCCCAGCTCTCTGCAGGTCATTCACTAGGTCCCCCCGTGTGGTTCTGGGATTTTTGCTCACCGTTCTTGTGATCATTTTGACCCCACGGGGTGAGATCTTGCGTGGAGCCCCAGATCGAGGGGAGATTATCAGTGGTCTTGTATGTCTTCCATTTCCTAATAATTGCTCCCACAGTTGATTTCTTCAAACCAAGCTGCTTACCTATTGCAGATTCAGTCTTCCCAGTCTGGTGCAGGTCTACAATTTTGTTTCTGGTGTCCTTTGACAGCTCTTTGGTCTTGGCCATAGTGGAGTTTGGAGTGTGACTGTTTGAGGTTGTGGACAGGTGTCTTTTATACTGATAACAAGTTCAAACAGGTGCCATTAATACAGGTAACGAGTGGAGGACAGATGAGCCTCTTAAAGAAGAAGTTACAGGTCTGTGAGAGCCAGAAATCTTGCTTGTTTGTAGGTGACCAAATACTTATTTTCCACCATAATTTGCAAATAAATTCATTAAAAATCCTACAATGTGATTTTCTGGAATTTTTTTCCTCAATTTGTCTGTCATAGTTGACGTGTACCTATGATGAAAATTACAGGCCTCTCTCATCTTTTTAAGTGGGAGAACTTGCACAATTGGTGGCTGACTAAATACTTTTTTCCCCCACTGTATATGGGAGTCCCATGGGGCGGCGCACAATTGGCCCAGCGTCGTCCGGGGTAGGCAGTCATTGTAAGTAAGAATTTGTTCTTAACTGACTTGCCTAGTTAAATAAAATATATAATGTGGATTTGGCTATTTCAGCCACACCAGTTGCTGACAGATGTATAAAATTGAGCACACAGCCATGCAATCTCCTTGGCCTTGCTGAAGAGCTCAGTGACTTTCGACTTGGCACCGTCATAGGATGCCACTTTCCAACAAGTCAGTTCGTAACATTTCTGTCCTGGGTAGAGATGCCCCGGTCAACTGTAAGTGCTGTTATTGTGAAGTGGATACGTCTAGGAGCAACAACGGCTCAGCAAAGTGGTAGGCCGCTCAAGCTCACAGAACGGGACCGCCGAGTGCTGAAGCGCGTAAAGATCATCTGTCCTCGGTTGCAACACTCATTACCGAGTTCCAAACTGCCTCTGGAAGCAACGTCAGCACAATAACTTTTTGTCGGGAGCTTCATGAAATGGGTTTCCATGGCCGAGTAGCCGCACACAAGCCTAAGAGCACCATGTGCAAAGGAGTGGTGTAAAGCTTGCCGCCATTGGACTCTGGAACAGTGGAAATGCATTCTCTGGAGTGATGAATCACGCTTCACCATCTGGCAGTCCGACGGACGAATCTGGGTTTGGTGGATGCCAGGAGAATGCTACCTGCCTCAATGCATAGTGCCAAGTATAAAGTTTGGTGGAGGAGGAATAATGGTCTGGGGCTGTTTTTCATGGTTCTGGCTAGACCCCTTAGTTCCAGTGAAGGGAAATCTTAATGTTACAGCATACAATGACATTCTAGGTGATTCTGTGCTTCCAAATTTGTGGCAACAGTTTGGGGAAGGCCCTTTCCTGTTTCAGCATGACAATGCCCCCGTGCACAAAGCGAGGTCCATACAGAAATGGTTTGTCGTGATCGCTGTGGAATAACTTGACTGGCCTGCACAGAGCCCTGACCTCAACCCCATCGAACACCTTTGGGATTAATTGGAACGCCGACTGCGAGCCAGGCCTAATCGCCCAACATCAGTGCCCGACCTCACTAATGGTTTTGTGGCTGAATGGAATAGATGTTCCAACATCTAGTGGAAAGCCTTCCCAGAATAGTAAGGCTGTTATAGCAGCAAAAGGGGTCCAACGCCATATTAATGACCATGATTTTGGAATGAGATGTTCGACGAGCAGGTGTCCACGTACTTTTGATCATGTAGTGTACATCAGTTATGATGCCTAGCATATCATTGGCTTTTGAATCTTAATGTATCATGCGTTGCTTAACTTATATAATCTTGTAGTGTCCATTCAGTCTCTTTATCCAGTTAATTATTATATGGTGTATATAATTCTGTGGTTCTACCTTTGTTCCTTGTAGGACATTCAGTCAGAAGAAAGCCGCTGTAGAGAGGGACTATGCCCAGGTGAGTGTTATTCTCTCTCTCTCTCCATCCATCGTTAGTTCGCTCTCTCTATCCCTCTGGAGTCGTGTTCATTTCTGCATATGGATGCCATTTCATTGTGGCATTACTGTCGTCTTCTCATTTGTGTCGGCAAAACAATTATCTCCCAATAATGACCCACAAAGACACCAACTGCGCCACCATACGAGGTTTGGGTATAGTTAAGGTTGCCGTCGTTGGGAGGATCAGGGCTCAGTTGTGGTCAGATGGACTCATCTATCTCAGGCTGAGAGGAGCTCTAAGGGCTCAGACACATCAAGAGCGTTTGCTGGCCCAGAGTACTTAGCACCTCCTGAAAGTAATTTGTGAACCGAGTGCGCACCTATTTTACATGTAGAATCGTATGAAAATGTCGGTAGTCAGACGCTACAGCGGGTGGTCCCTAAAACAGACGACCGCTAGATCCTCATTCAGTGCGATGTGTGCCAGCCCTAAAGGGTTCTGTCTCAGTTGTGGCATTTTTGTGTGGCCCACTTCCTCGTGGAGTTGTTTTGGCCACAGCATCCTGTGGATGTACATTTATGTTTGAAAATCCCCCTATCCTCCTGCTTTGTTCTATTCTGGCTTTGCATCCCCGTGTGGAATGTGAATCATTACTCTGAGAAGTTAACCATTACTGCGAGAAAAGAGGGGCCTGGCTCGGGAGTTCCCCCAACCAGGCAGTACCCAGCCACTTTAATGTGTGTGTGTGAGAGAGAGATGTATTGTTTGCGTCTGTGTTTGTTTTGAGGCAGTGTGTGTGTTGGTATTTGTGTGTGTCTTTTGAGGATTTCATTCACACCCTGCTCACATGCCATTCATATGTACCACAGTCTTCTATATATCAAGAGGCACCCTCAAGACAGAGCGCCTCCAAGACACTTTCTCACACCCACTCTCCAACCAACACTATCTATTTGGCTAAAGATTCAGGGTGCCACAAGAAAACCAAAGAAAACCAAGTATTTTGTGCACACACACACACACTGTGAGCCTGCTGAACAAGAACACTAAACAATTCCCATTACCACATTATCTATTCATGAATAGCGTTGTTGTGCTAGTAGCTGTGTTCTGCTGCCTCTCTCTATCTGCCCTAAAGCTCCCGTGAGCCGCTATAGATGCACACACATTTCTTTTTTAAAGACTGAGATGTGTTATTTAAGATACTCTTTTAAGAGGTAAGGTTTCAGATGTTTTCGGAAGATGAGCAGGGACTAGCATCAGGGGGAAGCTGGTTCCACCATTGGGGTGCCAGGACAGAGAAGAGCTTTGACTGGGCTGAGCGGGAGCTGACCTCCCGTAGGGGTGGGACTGCAAAGAGACCAGAGGTGGCAGAACGGAGTGCTCGGGTTTGGATGTAGGGTTTGAGAATAGCCTGAAGGTAGGGAGGAGCAGTTCCCCTTGCTGCTCTGTAGGCAAGCACCATGGTCTTGTAGTCGATGTGAGCTTCAACTGGAAGCCAGTGGAATGTACGGAGGAGCATGGGAGAACTTGGGAAGGTTGAACACCAGACATGCTGCAGCGTTCTGGATAAATTGCAGGGATTTGAGGGCACAAGCGGGGAGCCCAGCCAACTGAGAGTTGCAGTAGTCCAGACGGGATATGACGAGATCCTGGATTAGGACCTACGCAGCTTCCTGTGTGAGGAAAAGTTGTACTCTACGGATGTTGTAGAGCACGAAGCTGCAGGAGTGAGTCACTGCTTTTATGTTTTCAAAGAACGACAGGGTGTTGTCCAGGGTCACGGCAAGGTTCTTTGCACCACGGGAGGGGGACACAGTGGAATTGTCGACCGTGATGGAGAGGTCTTGGAGCGGGCAGGCCTTCCCCGGGAGGAAGAGCAGCTCCGTCTTGTCGAGGTTGAGTTTGACATCCAAGCTGAGATATCTGCCAGGCACGCAGAGATGGGGTCGCCACCTGGGTGTCAGAAGGGGGGAATGAGAAAAGTAGTTAAGTGTCATCCGCATAGCAATGATAGGAGAGACCATGCGAGGATATGAAAAGAGGAGAGGGCCTAGAACAGAGCCCTGGGAGAAAAAATGACACCAAAAATTCCGAAATGTCCATCCCCAACTACAACATTTTCCGTCTAGATAGAACTGCCAAAGGGGGTGGAGTTGCAATCTACTGTAGAGAGAGCCTGCAGAGCTCTATCATACTATCCAGGTCTGTGCCCAAACAGTTTGAGCTCCTACTTCTAAAAATCCACCTTTCCAGAAATAAGTCTCTCACTGTTGCCGCTTGCTACAGACCCCCCTCAGCCCCCAGCTGTGCCCTGGACACCATATGTGAATTGATTGCCCCCCATCTATCCTCAGTTCGTACTGCTTGGTGACCTAAACTGGGATATGCTTAAGACCCCGGCCATCCTACAATCCAAACTAGATGCCCTCAATCTCACACAAATGATCAAGGAACCTACCAGGTACAACCCTAAATCCGTAAACATGGGCACCCTCATAGATATCATCCTGACTAACTTACCCTCTAAATACACCTCCGCTGTCTTCAACCAGGATCTCCGCGATCACTGCCTTATTGCCTGCGTCCGTAACGGGTCCGCGGTCAAACGACAACCTCTCATCGCTGTCAAACGCTCCCTAAAACACTTTAGCGAGCAGGCCTTCCTAATTGACCTGGCCCAGGTATCCTGGATGGATATCGATCTCATTCCGTCAGTAGAGGATGCCTGGTTGTTCATTTAAAAGTGCTTTCCTCTCAATCTTAAATAAGCATGCCCCATTCAAAAAATGCAGAACTAAGAACAGATATAGCCTCTGGTTCTCCTCAGACTTGACTGCCCTTGACCAGCACAAAAACATCCTGTGGCGTACTGCATTAGCATCGAATAGCCCCGCGATATGCAACTTTTCAGGGAAGTTAGGAACCAATATACACAAGCAGTTAGGAAAGCAAAGGCTAGCTTTTTCAAAGAGAAATTTGCATCCTGTAGCACTAACTCCAAAAAAAATTGGGACACTGTAAAGTCCATGGAGAATAAGAGCACCTCCTCCCAGCTCCCCACTGCACTGAAGCTAGGAAACACTATCACCACCGATAAATCTACAATAATCGAGAATTTCAACAAGCATTTTGCTACGGCTGGCCATGCTTTCCACCTGGCTACCACTACCCCGGCCACCAGCTCTGCACCCTCCGCTGCAACTTGGCCATGCCCCCCCGCTTCTCCTTCACACAAATTCAGACAGCTGATGTTCTGAAAGAGCTGCAAAATCTGGACCCCTACAAATCATATGGGCTAGACAATCTGGACCCTTTCTTTCTAAAATTAGCAGCCAAAATTGTCGCAACCCCTATTTCTAGCCTGTTCAACCTCTCTTTCGTAACGTCTGAGATCCCCAGAGATTGGAAAGCTGCCACAGTCATCCACCTCTTCAAAGGGGGTGACACTCTAGATCCAAACTGTTACAGACCTATATCCACCCTGCCCTGCCTTTCGAAAGTTTTTGAAAGCCAATGTAACAAACAGATCACCGACCATTTCGAATCCCACCGTACCTTCTCCGCTATGCAATCCAGTTTCCGAGCTGGTCATGGGTGCACCTCAGCCACGCTCAAGGTCCTAAACGATATTATAACCGCAATCGATAATAGACAGTACTGTGCAGCCGTCCTCATCGACCTGGCTAAGGCTTTCGACTCTGTCAACCACCGCATTCTTATTGGCAGACTAAATAGCCTTGGTTTCTCAAATGACTGCCTCGCCTGGTTCACCAACTACTTCTCAGATAGAGTTCAATGTGTCAAATCGGAGGGCCTGTTGTCTGGACCTATGGCAGTCTCTATGGGGGTGCCACAGGGTTCAATTCTCGGGCCGACTCTTTTCTCTGTGTATATCAATGATGTCGCTCTTGCTGCTGGTGACTTGCTGCTGGACAGATCCACCTCTACGCAGACGACACCATTTTGTATACATCTGGCCCTTCATTGGACACTGTGTTAACAAACCTCCAAATGAGCTTCAATGCCATACAACACTCCTTCCGTAGCCTCCAACTGCTCTTAAACACTAGTAAAACTAAATGCATGCTCTTCAATCGAACGCTGCTGGCACCCGCCCACCCGACAAAATCACTACTCTCGGCGGGTCTGACCTAGAGTGTGTGGACAACTACAAATACCTAGGTGTCTGGTTAGACTGTAAACTCTCCTTCCAGACTCACATTAAGCATCTCCATTCCAAAGTTAAATCTAGAATCGGCTTCCTATTTCGCAACAAAGCCTCCTTCACTCATGCTGCCAAACATGCCCTCGTTAAACTGACTATCATACAGATCCTTGACTTCGGCGATGTCATTTACAAAATAGCCTCCAACACTCTACTCAGCAAATTGGATGTAGTCTATCACTATCCAACATTTTCATTCAGCTGCCTGCAGCCCTGTTCTGTGAGGACGTAGTGAGTCACTCAGCCACGGAGCAGGAGGGGAGGGTCGAGCAGCCCGGGAGGAAAGGGGACAATTGGAGTCAAAGGAGGCAGAAAGGGAGGAGAATAGGGTCGAAGAGGCAGAGTCAGGAGACAGGTGGGAGAACGATTTAGTGGAAGGAAGAGATAAGAGGGTAGTGTGAGAGTGAAGATTGCGACGGCGGATGACCATCTGGTTAGGGGCTGAGTGGGTAGGGTTGGAGGAGAGGGGGAGAGAAAAATAAACAAAGTAGTGATCAGAGACCTGGATGGGGGTTGCAGTGAGATCAGTCAGCGAACAGCCCCTAGTAAAGATGAGGTCAAGCGTATTGCCTGCCTTGTGAGTGGGGGCGACTGGGAGGTGAGGGTGAGTTCAATAAGGCAAGGAGGGGAAATAAAGAGGTGGAAAGAAATGAGTCGAAGTCAGGTTCCAGGAGGTTGAAGTTGCCCAGTACGATGAGTGGTGAGCCATCGTCTGGAAATTAGCTTATCAAGGTGTCAAGCTCATTGAGGAACTCTCCAAGGGCACCTGGTGGGCGATAAATGACGACAATGTTAAGTTTGAGTGGACAAGTGACAGTGACAGCATAGAATTCAAATGAGAAGTTGAACAGGTGAGAGAGGGAGAAAAGAGAACATCTCCACTTAGGAGAAATTCGTAGCTCTGTGCCACCTACACGACGACCATATGCTCTAGGACTATGAGAGAACACATAGTCAGATAACGAGAGAGCAGCTGGAGTAGCAGTGTTCTCTGGGGTGATCCATGTCTCCATCAGGGCCAAAAAGTGTAGGGACTGAAGGGCAACAGGCTGAGATTAACTCAGCCTTAACCACAGATTGGCTGTTCCAAAGACTGCCGGAGACTAGGAAATCCACATGGGTTGTGCTCACAGGGTACACTAGGTTAGAAGGGTTGCAGCCACGGGGCGGGGAGCGTCTGTAAAACCTACAGAGAGAGGAGCGAACAGTGATAGAAATCACACACATACTTGACAAAGCTACAAAAGAGCAAAATGAAAATCTGAAAATAACTAGGTAAGATACTCAAGTGAGAGAGTGGTGTGAAGCCTTTCTCTCTTTCCTTCCTCGAATAACTCGGCAGAAAATTTTTGTTTCGGGCGACAACGCCGCCGCATGACAACGCCGCCGCTGAAAGAATAGGGGCAACTGAAGCACTATAACTAATTGCTGATTGCCTAGCAGAGGTGAAGAATAATACCCCCTCCAACACACATCCGCCAATTATCAGAAAGCTATCACAAATTGATCTGAAACCAGTCAAAGTCAATGTTCCAACACTTCACAGGCACAAGTACTGAGCATTCAGCAGTTCAAATCAATGATTAAGTAGGCTACTAGGTAGAAGGGCAGCACTTAACTAGAATTGATCTAGCCAGACTATACCAACAACAACATTTATTGAAAGACAATATATACTTAGGCTACTCTTGCAGAGATTAGCTGTCTTCGCACTGTCTCTTTGTATCTGTCTCTCTCTCTACCTCTCCCTCTCTCTCCAAGACACTCAGGGCCTCACAGCAATGTGCTGGTATCCCAGTAGAGGTTAAAGGTCATCACGCAGCCCTGCTGTTGACATCCTGTCACTGTGTGTGTGTACTTTGTACATCTAACTGGGTCTGTAGTAAAACTGCATGTCTGAATTTATACAATGTTTTTCATCAGTATTGTGTTCATTTCTGCACCTGTCGAACTGTATGCTCAGCATGTTTGGTTGCAAGGGCACATCCTGTCACATTGTTGAAGCAGTAACTCACTCGAAAGGCTGATAATTCCTGGGTCGTATTCATTAGTGAATGCTGTCGCAAAACATTATGCAACAAAAACAACTGTTTCTTATTGGACAGGTTCAGGGGTGTATTTACTAGGAACCAAATGATAGCAAACAGAAACAAACTGAAGGGAACTGGGAGGGACCTACTTACAGTTTTCCAATAGAAACTCATTTTTCATTGCAAAACATTTCGCAACAATGTGCACTAATGAATAGACCCCAGGTAGTCCCTCCTTGTTTCAGTCTGTTTTCTTCCGCTTAGTGAATATGACCCTGCTTCAGGTCGCGCACGGTGACCTCAGAGAAACTGTCAGATAGCGTTACAGTTATGAAACCCCTCTTAATTACTACTCTGAGACTCATTATGTAAAGTGCAGCGCAGGCACAGACACACACACACACACTCCCAAAAGTCTAATACATGTTTCAAGCAGACCACCATAGTCCCTGTGCCCAAGAACGCCAAGGTAACCTGTCTATCAATCAATCAATCAATTTTATTTTATATAGCCCTTCTTACATCAGCTAATATCTCGAAGTGCTGTACAGAAACCCAGCCTAAAACCCCAAACAGCTAGTAATGCAGGTGTAGAAGCACGGTGGCTAGGAAAAACTCCCTAGAAAGGCGAAAACCTAGGAAGAAACCTAGAGAGGAACCAGGCTATGAGGGGTGGCCAGTCCTCTTCTGGCTGTGCCGGGTGAAGATTATAACAGAACCATGCCAAGATGTTCAAAAATGTTCATAAGTGACAAGCATGGTCAAATAATAATCAGGAATAAATCTCAGTTGGCTTTTCATAGCCGATCATTAAGAGTTGAAAACAGCAGGTCTGGGACAGGTAGGGGTTCCATAACCGCAGGCAGAACAGTTGAAACTGGAATAGCAGCAAGGCCAGGCGGACTGGGGACAGCAAGGAGTCACCACGGCCGGTAGTCCCGACGTATGGTCCTAGGTGCTCAGGTCTCTCAGTTGGCTTTTCATAGCCGATCATTAAGAGTTGAAAACAGCAGGTCTGGGACAGGTAGGGGTTTCGTAACCGCAGGCAGAACAGTTGAAACTGGAATAGCAGCAAGGCCAGGCGGACTGGGGACAGCAAGGTGTCATCATGCCCGGTAGTCCTGACGTATGGTCCTAGGGCTCAGGTTCTCAGAGAGAAAGAGAGAACGAGAGAATTAGAGAGAGCATACTTAAATTCACACAGGACACTGGATAAGACAGGAGAAGTACTCCAGGTATAACCAACTAACCCCAGCCCCCCGACACATAAACTACTGCAGCATAAATACTGGAGGCTGAGACAGGAGCGGTCCGGAGACACTGTGGCCCCATCCGAAGAAACCCCCGGACAGGGCCAAACAGGAAGGATATAACCCCACCCACTCTGTTTAGAAATTCTAGGGACAATTAGGAGGCCTGCGTCTTGTGACCGTAGCGTACGTATTGGTATGTACGGCAGGACCAACTCGGAAAGATAGGTAGGAGCAAGCCCATGTAACGCTTTATAGGTTAACAGTAAAACCTTGAAATCAGCCCTTGCCTTAACAGGAAGCCAGTGTAGGGAAGCTAGCGCTGGAGTAATATGATCAAATTTCTTGGTTCTAGTCAGGATTCTAGCAGCCGTATTTAGCACTAACTGAAGTTTATTTAGTGCTTTATCCGGGTAGCCGGAAAATAGAGCATTGCAGTAGTCTAACCTAGAAGTAACAAATGCATGGATTAATTTTTCTGCATCATTTTTGGACAGAAAATTTCTGATTTTTGCAATGTTACGTAGATGGAAAAAAGCTGTCCTTGAAACAGTCTTGATATGTTCATCAAAAGAGAGATCAGGGTCAAGAGTAACGCCGAGGTCCTTCACAGTTTTATTTGAGACGACTTTACAACCATCAAGATGAATTGTCAGATTTAACAGAAGATCTCTTTGTTTCTTGGGACCTAGAACAAGCATCTCTGTTTTGTCCGAGTTTAAAAGTAAAAAGTTTTCAGCCATCCACTTCCTTATGTCTGAAACACAGGCTTCTAGCGAGGGCA
The DNA here is from genome assembly GCF_020615455.1 of Coregonus clupeaformis. Classification (NCBI taxonomy): domain Eukaryota; kingdom Metazoa; phylum Chordata; class Actinopteri; order Salmoniformes; family Salmonidae; genus Coregonus; species Coregonus clupeaformis. The sequence continues at coordinate 1,889,985 of NC_059215.1, forward strand.
ATTTTGGGGCTTCACCATGTTTCATTGAAATGTACAGCTGTGTGTCATCCGCATAGCAGTGAAAGTTAACATTATGTTTTCGAATAACATCCCCAAGAGGAAAAATATATAGTCTAAATGACTATCGCCTCATAGCACTCACATCTGTAGCCATAAATGCTTTGAAAGGCTGGTCATGGCTCACATCAACACCATCATCCCAGACACCCTGGACCCAGTCCAATTCGCATACCGCCCCAACAGATCCACAAATGACGCAATCTCTATTGCACTCAACACTGTCTTTTCCCACTTGGACAAAAGGAACACCTACGTGAGAATGCTGTTCATTGACTACAGCTCAGCGTTCAACACCATAGTGCCCTCCAATGTCATCACTAAGCTAAGGACCCTGGTACTGAACACCTCCCTCTGCAACTGGATCCTGGACTTCCTAATGGGATTCCCCCATGTGGTGAGTGTAGGCAACAACACATCCACCACGCTGACCCTCAGCAAAGGGAACCCTCAGGGGTGTGTGCTTAGTCCCCTCCTGCACTCCCTGTTCATGCACGTCTGCGTGGCTTTGCTCGACTCCAACAACATCAATAAGTTTGCCGATGACGCGATGGTGGTAGGCCTGATCACCGACGACAAGACAGCCTAAAGGGAGGAGGTCAGAGACCTGGCAGTGTGGTGCCAGGACAACAACCTCTCCCTCAACGTCAGCAAGACAAAGGAGCTGATCGTGGACTACAGGAAACGGAGGGCCGAGCACACCCCCATTCACATTGACAGGGCTGTAGTGGAGCAGGTCGAGAGCTTCAAGTTCCTCGGTGTCCACATCACTAAGGATCTATCATGGTCCAAACACACCAACACAGTCGTGAAGAGGCCTGCACAGTCACCAGATCTCAATCCAATTGAGCATCTGTGGGATGAGATGGAACGAGCTATTTGGAGTAGAGATCCACTACCAGCCAACTTGACACAACTGTGGAATGCATTGGAGTCAACATGGGCCAGCATCCCTGTGGAACACTTTCGACATCTTGTAGAGTCCATGCCCTGACGAATTGAGGCTGTTCTGAGGGCAAAAGGGGATCCAACTCAATATTAGGAAGATAATGTTTTGTACACTGTGTATATTGTCTCATTGAGACATCAAACTGAGTGATATGCACCTTGGGTTGTATACGTTAGGGCACACGGTAGCCATTGGAAAACGGAAATGAGCATGTCTTATTCAGGTAGTCCCTCCCTGTTTTTTATTTTGTTTGGTGCCTAATGAATACACCCCCTGGCTACCTGTAGTGTGTTTGTGGCAATTTTTTTCCAGTGACTCATAATAGGTAATTTGATTATAGCCATTTTGATTTCCCTAAAGAGCACACACTCCAGCACAGATGGAACAATGAGCCAGATGTTTCACCGGATGTATGAATCTAAAGCATTCGGTTGGCATTTCCACTCGCCAACATTTTGTAGACTTTACACTTTGCCAAAGTTTTTAAAGTACAAGGGTGAATTTAATTATTGCACTTGGCACTTCACAGAGTAGGCGTTCCCTGAAGGAAATATGCCAATACATGCTAGAACGTGCCAATAGCATACCGCTAGCTCGTTCTTGGATCTGCTTGCCTGCACTATGATTAATTTGCTACCATTGGAAATGACAGGCTGTGGTCTATCTTGGGTTAGTTATATAAAAAAATATTTGACTCCGGTGTGAAGTTTCCCCTAGGTACAGATCTAGGATCAGCTTCCCCTCCCTCAATCCTAACCTTAAATATATTTTTTATTTTTATATTAATGTTAATACCCATTTGATTATTTTGTAAAACATATTTTTAAGGATTATTATTATATTAATGAATGAAATGAATGACATTTTATTTTCGTATCAAATCGCCAATTGGCAACCCATCCGTTATGGGATTAACTGACACATAAACAAACATTACAATAATTCACTGTGGTAATTCAGTGACAATTCTTCTTAGTGTTCTCTGCAGTGCGCATCACATAAAGAGTGAATAAATGAAAGGTAAAAATCAATACATAATAGTAAATAAGGTTATTCAAACAATAATTATATCCCTAGAGCAGTAAAATAATATATATATATATATACAGTGAGGGGGAAAAAGTATTTGATCCCCTGCTGATTTTGTACGTTTGCCCACTGACAGACATGATCAGTCTATAATTTTAATGGTAGGTTTATTTGAACAGTGAGAGAAAGAATAACAACAACAAAATCCAGAAAAATGCATGTCAAATGTTATAAATTGATTTTCATTTTAATGAGGGAAATAAGTATTTGACTCCTCTGCAAAACATGACTTAGTACTTGGTGGCAAAACCCTTGTTGGCAATCACAGAGGTCAGACGTTTCTTGTAGTTGGCCACCAGGTTTGCACACATCTCAGGAGGGATTATGTTCCACTCTTCTTTGCAGATCTTCTCCAAGTCATTAAGGTTTCGAGGCTGACGTTTGGCAACTCGACCCTTCAGCTCCCTCCACAGATTTTCTATGGGATTAAGGTCTGGAGACTGGCTAGGCCACTCCAGGACCTTAATGTGCTTCTTCTTGAGTCACTCCTTTGTTGCCTGGGCCGTGTGTTTTGGGTCATTGTCATGCTGGAATACCCATCCACGACCCATTTTCAATGCCCTGGCTGAGGGAAGGAGGTTCTCACCCAAGATTTGACGGTACATGGCCCTGTCCATCGTCCCTTTGATGCGGTGAAGTTGTCCTGTCCCCTTAGCAGAAAAACACCCCCAAAGCATAATGTTTCCACCTCCATGTTTGACGGTGGGGATGGTGTTCTTGGGGTCATAGGCAGCATTCCTCCTCCAAACACGGCGAGTTGAGTTGATGCCAAAGAGCTCGATTTTGGTCTCATCTGACCACTACACTTTCACCCAGTTCTCCTCTGAATCATTCAGATGTTCATTGGCAGACTTCAGACGGCCCTGTATATGTGCTTTCTTGAGCAGGGGGACCTTGCGGGCACTGCAGGATTTCAGTCCTTGCCTTGAGATCATTGACAAGATCCTCCCGTGTAGTTCTGGGCTGATTCCTCACCCTTCTCATGATCATTGCAACTCCACAAGGTGAGATCTTGCATGGAGCCCCAGGCCGAGGGAGCTTGACAGTTATTTTGTGTTTCTTCCATTTGCGAATAATCGCACCAAATGTTGTCACCTTCTCACCAAGCTGCTTGGTGATGGTCTTGTAGCCCATTCCAGCCTTGTGTAGGTCTACAATTTTGTCCCTGACATCCTTGGAGAGCTCTTTGGTCTTGGCCATGGTGGAGAGTTTGGAATCTGATTGATTGATTGCTTCTGTGGACATGTCTTTTATACAGGTAACAAGCTGAGATTAGGAGCACTCCCTTTAAGAGTGTGCTCCTAATCTCAGCTCATTACCTGTATAAAAGACACCTGGGAGCCAGAAATCGTTCTGATTGAGAGGGGGTTAAATACTTATTTCCCTCATTAAAATGCAAATCAATTTATAACATTTTTGACATGCGTTTTTCTGGATTTTTTTGTTGTTATTCTGTCTCTCACTGTTCAAATAAACCTACCATTAAAATGATAGACTGATCATTTCTTTGTCAGTGGGCAAACTTACAAAATCAGCAGGGGATCAAATACTTTTTTCCCTCGCTGTACATACATACATACATACATACATACATACATACAGTACCAGTCAAAAGTTTGGACACACCTACTCATTCATGGGTTTTTCTTTATTTTCTACATTGACTATGAAATAACACATGGAATCATGTAGTAACCAAAAAAGTGTTAAACAAATCAAAATATATTTTAGATTTTAGATTCTTCAAAGTAGCCACCCTTTGCCTTGATGACAGCTTTGCACACTCTTGGCATTCTCTCAACTGGAATGCTTTTCCAACAGTCTTGAAGGAGTTCCCACATATGCTGAGCACTTGTTGGCTGCTTTTCCTTCACGCTGCGTTCCAACTCATCCCAAACCATCTCAATTGTCCCCTGTAGCTCAGTTGGTAGAGCATGGCGCTTGCAACGCCAGGGCTGTGGGTTCGTTTCCCACGGGGGGCCAGTATGAAAATGTATGCACTCACTAACTGTAAGTTGCTCTGGATAAGAGTGTCTGCTAAATGACTAAAATGTAAATTGGGTTGAGGTCGGGTGATTGTGGAGGCCAGGTCATCTGATGCAGCACTCCATCACTCTCCTTCTTGGTCAAATAGCCCTTACACAGCCTGGAGGTGTGTTGGGTCATTGTCCTGTTGGGATGGCGTATCGCTGCAGAATGCTGTGGTAACCATGCTGGTTAAGTGTGCCTTGAATTCTAAATAAATCACCAACAGTGTCACCAGCAAAGCACCCCCACATCATCACACCTCCTCCTCCATGTTTCACTGTGGGAACCACACATGCCGAGATCATCCGTTCACCTACTCTGCGTCTCACAAAGACATGGCGGTTGGAACCAGAAATCTCACATTTGGACTCATCAGACCAAAGGACAGATTGCCACCGGTCTAATGTCCATTGCTCATGTTTCTTGGCCCATGCAAGTCTCTTCTTATTATTGGTGTCCTTTAGTAGTGGTTTCTTTGCAGCAGTTTGACTCTCAAGGCCTGATTCACGCAGTCTCCTCTGAACAGTTGATGTTGAGATGTGTCTGTTACTTGAACTCTGTGAATCATTTATTTGGGCTGCAATCTGAGGTGCAGTTAACTTGAATTAACTTATCCTCTGCAGCAACTCTGGGTCTTCCTTTCCTGTGGCGGTCCTCATGTTTCATCATAGCGCTTGATGGTTTTTGCGACTGCACTTGAAGAAACTTTAAAAGTTCTTGAAATGTTCCGTATTGACTGACCTTCATGTCTTAAAGTAATGATGGACTGTCGTTTCTCTTTGCTTATTTGAGCTGTTCTTGCCATAATATGGACTTGGTCTTTTACAGAATAGGGCTATCTTCTGTATACCACCCTTACCTTGTCATAACACAACTGATTGTCTCAAACGCATTAAGGAAAGAAATTCCACAAATTAACTTAACAAGGCACACCTGTTAATTGAAATGCATTCCAGGTGACTACCTCATGAAGCTGGTTGAGAGAATGCCAAGCTTGTGCAAAGCTGTCATCAAGGCAAAGGGTGGCTACTTTGAAGAATCTCAAATATAAAATATATTTTGATTTGTTTAACACTTTCTTGGTCACTACATGATTCCATATGTGTTATTTCATAGATTTGATGGCTTCACTATTATTCTACAATGTAGAAACTAGTAAAAATTAAGAAAAACCCTGGAATGAGTAGGTATATCCAAACTTTTGACTGGTACTGGGTGTGATTATATTTATATATATATATATATATATATATATATATTTAAATGATTTACAGTACAGTGGGAAATGTAGAGATGGGGCCATAGACAGACGGTGGCCAAGATGGGACTGGAACCCTGGTCGCCAGGGGGAATTTGTGGTCCGCTACACCAGACTCCGGCACCAGCCATTGGATTCTTGAAGTATACAACTTATAAATGCCTCATGAGCTTAGTTCAACTGTCGTACCCCATGTTTCTTTTAATCCAATGTTTGTAAACAATGTAAAAAAAAAAAAAAAAACTGTATAGGCTCAAAACATGGTTAACACTATAAATTAGATCTCACGGATGGTTAGTCCTTGCATCCATAGCTCTGCCCATGAATTTGAGTGGTTACATTTCCACCAGCCCCATCATCAGCTGTTTACCAAATCAGTGGTGGGGTGTGACCGCTTTGTTATTGTTTGAAGGCAGATTGCCCCTTTGACAATTAGTCGGGAAAATGTAAAACGGACCCAAAATCAACATCTAGGGGCACCTTCGCCTTACACCAAGAGCACACACTGTGTAGTTGTTCAGCAATGAGGCGGTACATGCAATCAATATGACTTTCCCAACATGTTTCAATGACAGACAGATGATGCAACAGGAGTATTTTTCTCACTCGGCTGTCTTCTTTGGTCTCTGAACTAAAAGAAACTGAAACAGAATATGAAACTCTCATTCATTTGCCCTAATGAACAGGACCCTGGTAAAAGCAGCAGGCTTTATTGGACCTGTTCAGGTTAAATGGTGTCTGTTTTTTGGTGCCAAATTAGAGAGTAGAGTTTGACTGTTAAATCAAAGTGGGTCACAGTGGACTTTGAAACTCTTCTTTTCCTCTAGCCTACCCCTCCTCCTTCTGCCTCTTCTTCACTATCCCTCTATTTTTCATCTCTCTTAACACCTGCATGCTGCCATGACCCGATTTGATATTCAAATCACAGTAAGTGATAAAATGACTTTCTTTGTCTGTCCCTTACCCCATCCTCCCATCCCCTCCTCCCTCTGTCCATCCCCCGCTTCCCTCACACCCTGCTGGCTGCACTCTCTGTGACTCCCACAATGGCTGGGTTTGTGGGGTGGATTCTGCTGTTTGGGGCTTTGACACCAGAACCGAGAGAGACCAAAGGGTTTAGAGTCTGGGCCTAAAGTGTGTCAGGACGGGAGTGTGTCCCCCTTGTGGATTGACTGTAGCCTGGTCCCAGATCTGTTGGTGCTGTATAGCCAACTCAAATCGTTGTTTTGGTATGGCAATGACCATAGGCGTTGGGTAGATTGAACTGACCGCCCTGCATGAACTTTAAGTCCCGATTTAGATCACCTGTCTTTCTATTCAGCTGAGAATGTGCTCTGTATAGCCCTGTGCGTGTGCACGTTTTTGCGAACATATTAGGGCTGGGAATTTCTGAGGGACCTTACAATACGATATTATCATGATACTTAGGTGCCGATATGTATTTCGATTCGATACTGCGATTTGATGTTCCAAACATATTGCTCACCATATGTCTGCTGCAGAGGGACAAGAGAGCCATGAGAAAACAAGTTTTGATCAGTCATGGAAATAAAAGTGCTGAAAACTAATTGGCTCCCTATTTAAAAAGATGGAGAACAAGCTCCCCCCAATCACAATCTCATACTAAAGACCAAAAATGGGGATGCTGCTGTGGTTTAACTCAACTGGACCTCGAAGCCAGTTCCACTGCATTTTTTCATTGTTCATCTCTAATCAGGGACTGATTTCGATCTGGGACAGGACGTGCGTGCAATTAATTATCAGGTAGAACAGAAAACCAGCAGGCTCCGGACCTCGTAGGGTAAGAGTTGAATACCCCTTCTCTAGATAGTACAGGTGAATGAGTCCATGGCTGCGTCTGAAATGGCACCCTATTCCCTACATTGTGCTGCACTACTTTTGATCAATCTTCACACAGATTATGGTTTAGGGTCGTGTTCATTAGGGCATACTGTAGCAAAACGTTTTGTAATGGAAAGCGAAAATGAGCGTTTCTTAGTGGACAAGTTCAGTAAGTAGATCTGGAGTTCAGAGGTTAAAGGTCATCTATCCTCTTCCTCCCTCCCAGGCTCTACACAAGCTGGCCAATCAGTACCTGAAAAGGGAATGGCCAGACAGCCTATCAGAGGAGCCAACAGACCACAGGTAAGACCTCTCGCCAAAGAGTGAACAGTTATTGTCTCAGCAGCGTCAGAAATGTGTCGCTCGTTCTCTCTCTCTCAAGTATTCTTCTTCCGTAATAGTACTACCAGTATCAGTGTGTATTATTGAAAGCTATATATTTTAATTTGCCATTTTTTGCTAGTCTCTTTGATATTTTGTTCTATCCAGGTCCTCTCATGTCTGAATTGTCATTGCCTTTTTAAATAAAGGTTATTGTTCAACAGATTAATTAACTGGTTGAACCAACAGTTCTTGTATTGTCGTCACAGCCAAGAACATAAACAAATATCAGGGATGTTACCAGTGTTCACACTGACTATTGTGTGTGTGTCTGTGTTGTCACAGGAACATGTACACGTTGTGGAAGGCATACCTGGAGGGCACAGTGCAAGTGAGCCAAACCAGGATCACGGCTTGTGAGAACTACAGGAACCAGGTGACGGACCCAGCCAAGACTGCCAGGCTGCAGAAGGAGCAGCAGCTCAGGAAGGTATGGAGGCCAAACCACCACAACACTGCTTAGCTTTTCATAGTTTGCAGACTCCCGCTCACCGTCTCGCGCTCTCACATGGCTTAGATTATTTTACGCATGTCTCCATTTATACAGCTGGTGAGTTGAAACGTCTGAAACAGTTCAGGATACAGTGAGGGGAAAAAGTATTTGATCCCCTGCTGATTTTGTACGTTTGCCCACTGACAAAGAAATGATCAGTCTATAATTTTAATGGTAGGTTTATTTGAACAGTGAGAGACAGAATAACAACAAAAAAATCCAGAAAAACGCATGTCAAAAATGTTTTTAATTGATTTGCATTTTAATGAGAGAAATAAGTATTTGACCCCCTCTCAATCAGAAAGATTTTTGGCTCCCAGGTGTCTTTTATACAGGTAACGAGCTGAGATTAGGAGCACACTCTTAAAGGGAGTGCTCCTAATCTCAGTTTGTTACCTGTATAAAAGACACCTGTCCACAAAAGCAATCAATCAATCAGATTCCAAACTCTCCACCATGGCCAAGACCAAAGAGCTCTCCAAGGATGTCAGGGACAAGATTGTAGACCTACACAAGGCTGGAATGGGCTACAAGACCATCGCCAAGCAGCTTGGTGAGAAGGTGACAACAGTTGGTGCGATTATTCGCAAATGGAAGAAACACAAAAGAACTGTCAATCTCCCTCTGCCTTTGGCTCCATGCAAGATCTCACCTCATGGAGTTGCAATGATCATGAGAACGGTGAGGAATCAGCCCAGAACTACACGGGAGGACCTTGTCAAGGCAGCTGGGCCCATAGTCACCAAGAAAACAATTAGTAACACACTATGCCGTGAAGGACTGAAATCCTGCAGTGCCCGCAAGGTCCCCCTGCTCAAGAAAGCACATATACATGCCCGTCTGAAGTTTGCCAATGAACATCTGAATGATTCAGAGGAGAACTGGGTGAAAATTGAGCTCTTTGGAATCAACTCAACTCGCCGTGTTTGGAGGAGGAGGAATGCTGCCTATGACCCCAAGAACACCATCCCCACTGTCAAACATGGAGGTGGAAACATTATGCTTTGGGGGTGTTTTTCTGCTAAGGGGACAGGACAACTTCACCGCATAAAAGGGACGATGGACGGGGCCATGTACCGTCAAATCTTGGGTGAGAACCTCCTTCCCACAGCCAGGGCATTGAAAATGGGTCATGGATGGGTATTCCAGCATGACAATGACCTAAAACACATGGCCAAGGCAACAAAGGAGTGGCTCAAGAAGAAGCACATTAAGGTCCTGGAGTGGCCTAGCCAGTCTCCAGACCTTAATCCCATAGAAAATCTGTGGAGGGAGCTGAAGGTTCGAGTTGCCAAACATCAGCCTCGAAACCTTAATGACTTGGAGAAGATCTGCAAAGAGGAGTGGGACAAAATCCCTCCTGAAATGTGTGCAAACCTGGTGGCCAACTACAAGAAACGTCTGACCTCTGTGATTGCCAACAAGGGTTTTGCCACCAAGTACTAAGTCATGTTTTGCAGAGGGATCAAATACTTATTTCACTCATTAAAATGCAAATCAATTTAAAACATTTTTTACATGCGATTTTTTTGTTGTTATTTTGATTCTCACTGTTCAAATAAACCTACCATAAAAAGTATAGACTGATCATGCCTTTGTCAGTGGGCAAACGTACAAAATCAGCAGGGGATCAAATACTTTTTTCCCTCACTGTATGTGGATATTTCTTCCACTTTCTAAGGGGAAGTCTGCTGTTCTTTGGATACAAACCAGTGCATTCGGAAACCCCTTGACTTTTCCCACATTTTGTTACGTTACAGCCTTATTCTAAAATGGATTAAAACAAACATTTTTAATGTATTACAAATAAAAAACGGATACCTATGAGACTCAATTGATCTCAGGTGCATCTTGTTTCCATTGATCATCCTTGAGATGTTTCTACAACTTGATTGGAGTCCATCTGTGGTAAATTGATTGGACATGATTTGGAAAGGCACACACCTGTCTTTATAAGGTCCCACAGTTGACAGTGCATGTCCGAGCAAAAACCAAGCCTTGAGGTCGAAGGAATTGTCCATAGAGCGCAGAGACAGGATTGTGTTGAGGCACAGATCTGGGGAAGGGTACCAAAAAATGTCTGCAGCATTGAAGGTCCCCAAGAACACAGTGGCCTCCATTCTTAAATGGAAGAATTTTCGAACCAACAAGACTCTTCCTAGAGATGGCTGCCCGGCCAAACTGAGCAATCGGGGGAGAAGGGCCTTGGTCACTCTGACAAAGCTCCAGAGTTCCTCTGTGGAGATGGGAGAACATTCCAGAAGGACAACCATCTCTGCAGCACACCACCAATCAGGCCTTTATGGTAGAGTGGCCAGATGGAAGCCACTCCTCAGTAAAAGGCACATGACAGCCCGCTTGGAGTTTGCCAAAAGACACCTAAAGGACTCAAGATTCTCTGGTCTGATGAAACCAAGGTTGAAGTCTTTGGCCTGAATGCCAAGCGTCACGCCTGGAGGAAACCTTACACCATCCCTACGGTGAAGCATGGTAGTTGCAGCATCATGCTGTGGGTTTTTTTTTCAGCGGCAGGGAGTGGGAGACCAGTCAGGATCGAGGGAAAGACGAACGGAGCGAAGTACAGTGATCCTTGATGAAAACCTGCTCCAGAGCGCTCAGGACCTCAGACTGGGCTACGGTTCACCTTCCAACAGGACAACGACCCTAAGCACACAGCCAAGATAATGCAGGAGTGGCTTCGGGACAAGTCTCTGAATGTCCTTGAGTGGCCCAGCCAGAGCCTGGATTTGAACCCGATCGAACATCTCTGGAGAGACCTGAAAAAAGCTGTGCAGCGACGCTCCCCATCCAACCTGACAGAGCTTGAGAGGATCTGCAGAGAAGATTGGGATAAACTCCCCAAATGCCAAGCTTGTAGCGTCATACCCAAGAAGACTTGAGGCGGTAATCACTGCCAAAGGTGCTTCAACAAAGTACTGAGTAAAGGATCTGAATGCTTATGTAAATGTCTCCTGAGTGGCGCAGTGGTCTAAGGCACTGCATTGCAGTGATAGCTGTGCCACTAGAGATCCTGGTTCGAATCCAGGCTCTGTCGCAGCCGGCCGCGACCGGGAGACTCATGGGCAGCGCACAATTGGCCTAGCGTTGTCCAGGGTAGGGGAGGGAATGGCCGGCAGGGATGTAGCTCAGTTGATAGAGCATGGCGTTTGTAACGCCAGGGTTGTGGGTTCGATTCCCACGGGGGACCAGTATGAAGAAAAAAAACAATAATATAAAATATGTATTCACTAACTGTAAGTCGCTCTGGATAAGAGCGTCTGCTAAATGACTTAAATGTAATGTAAATGTAATGTAAAATGTAAATGTTATATTTCTGTTTTTTATTTTTTATAAATTTGCAAAAATGTCTAAAAACCTGTATTTGCTTTGTCATTGTGGGGTATTGTGTTTAGATTGATGAGAAACCTTTTTTTTTAATCCATTTTAGAATAAGGCTGTAATGTAACAAAATGTGGAAAAAGTCAAGGGGTCTGAATACTTTCTGAATGCACTGCTGTGCAAAGGTATTCAGACCCCTTCGATTTATTCAAACGTTATTGTGTTACAAAGTGGGATTCAAGTGAATTGAATTGTAATTTTTTTGTCAACAGTCTACACAAAATATTCAAATGTCAAAGTGGAAGAAATATTATAACATTTTTGAAAAATGTGTAGTCGTTGCATAAGTATTCAGCTCCCTGAGTCAATACATGTTAGAAACACCTTTGGCATTAATTACCGCTGTGAATCTTCTGGGGTGAGTCTCTAAGAGCTTTGCACACCTGCATTGTGCAATATTTGTCCATCAATCTTTTTTAAATTATTCAAGCTCTGTCAACATATTGGGGATCATGGCTATACAGCAATTTAAGTCTTGCCATAGATTTTCACTCTGTCATTTAGGTCATTATTGTGGAGTCGACTACAATGTTGTTGATCCATCCTCAGTTTTCTCCAATCACAGCCATTGAACTCTGTAGCTGTTTTAAAATCACCAATGGCGTCATGGTAAGATCCCTGAGAAGTTTAATTCCTTTCCTTCAGATCAGAAAGATGACTGTGTCTGGGTGGTTTAATACATCATCCACTGCATAATTATTAACTTGACCATGCTTAGAGATATTCAGTGTCTGATTTGTTAGTGTTATCCATTACCAATCACTGCCCTTTATGAGGCTTTCGAAAAGCTCCCTGATGTTTGCAGTTGAATCTGTGCTTGAAATTATATACTTGACTGGGGGACCTAACATATGTTGTATGTATGGGGGACAGAGGAAGGGTTAGTCTTTAAAAAATCATGTCAACCCCTATTATTTCACACAGAGTGAGGACATGTAATTTATGTGATTTCTTATGCCAAATCTTACTTCTGAACAAATGTAGGCTTGCCTAAACAAAAATGGCTGAATACTTATGCAATGACTATATTTTAGTTATGAATGTATTTATCTTAAAAAATAAATAATAGTTCTTCCACTTTGACATTAGAGTGTTGTGTGTAAATTGTTGACAAAAAAAATGACATCCATTTTAATCCCACTTTGTAACACAAAAGTGAAGAAATCCAAGGGGTCTGAATACTTTTGCAAGGCACTGTATTAATATATACTCAGTCATCATAGTTCAGGTGGGCCTTCGCTTCAGCAAACAACATTTTTCTTGGTACGCCGTTCTCATATACTGGGTCATGTTCAGTTGGGCACACTGTAGCAAAACCTTATCTCCCTGTTGTAGTCAATTCTGAAACGTTTTCACCCTACTGAACATGGTCTAGCCTGGACACTTTGCTTCAATATCAGCTAAGAGTTGGCCACATGGCCACCCTGTCCATATTATCACTGGCTGTCAGGCTTTGACCAACACTTGCTCTCTATTTACCTCAGTCCATGTTCCACTGGCTACCATCAACCAGCACCCTCTTGTTCACCCTGACTGACCTAATAGGAATATCATATTCACTCTTAGTACAAACATCTTAGAATGGCTACCAATAGGATGGGCATGTTATTAGATTAGTTTGAGTTTATTAGTCACATGTACAGGCAGATGCAATTAAAGGGTGAGGGCGCAGGAAGCTGCCTAGTGGCTATTCATGGTCTGGGGGTAGAAGCTATTGGCCAGTCTTCCAGTTATCGCCATGATGCTCCTGTACTGCCTGTGTCTGAGTGAAGGAAGCAAGCCATGGCTCGGGTAACTGTATTAGCAATGAGTCTGGATATATCTAAGTATATTTGATACTGTACCAGCTGACTGTATGTGTATTGACCAGCTGACTATGTCCTCTGGTTGTTTCTCCAGTAGTGCTGAGCTATTAGTGCTCTTTCAGGTCTGTTAGGTTTCGGTTCAATTATTTTAAAAATTATCACGGTTTCGATTATTTAAATAAAAAATAAAAAAAATGAAAGAGCTTTTTAATGGAAATTCCAAAGCCAAAAATAGTGAACATTGGTAATATTTCATTGTCTCTGTCAGGTCCACATTGGGTAGCCATCAATAGAAAAATAGTAAATTACTATGCAATATTTCAGCTACTTAGTTTTTATTTTAATGGCTTTATTATTTTTCATTCCTTAAAGTAATCATCTCTGCTCGAGCAGTTGCAGTCAGCCAGCCAGGCCATATAATGGTATGTGCTCCCCATACTGTACGGTCTTCATATTTAGCTAAACTGCATATTATGCTGCAGAGCTGTCTGACAGTCATTTTACTAGTTCTTCAAAGTAGATAAGGCATACTTTCACGAACTGTCTTTGTCCCTCTTGTCGTTGTTGTGTACATTCTTCTCTCATGCAGTCTATGTGTGTCTAACCTAATGTAGCAGGCGTAAAGTGTATCCGTCCAGAGATCTGTATATAATGACGAGATGCTCATGTTTACGCCTTAACAATGGGAGTCGTTGTCCCAAAGGCAGGAAGCCAGGCAACAAGCTAAGGTCCAAAATAAATCAATAGACAGATTTTGCCGAAAGTGAAACCTCTCGCTTCGCCTCGTCCTCTCTGATTCGTTTGAGACACAAAAAAAGTTGTTTGGATTATGGTAATGGCTTATGGTCATTGTAGTTAGTTACCATGTTTCTGTTCTGAACTAGGTTGAATATTTGCTTAATGAAAACTACAACTCCCTTCAGCCCAGCGTCCCACATAGTTCTTGTTATGATTTAACACGTGAATGATTTGATTGAGAAACGGCGCGTTGGGCTCACAAAAAAAAACAGAACTAAATGGAATTAAAGTAATTGATCCGACGTCGGTCAATTAGTTGTTTAATAACAGAAACCCCACAGAAAAGTTGGTTAATCGCTCAGCACTATTCTCCAGTGTACTGACCAGCTGATGCTGGTGCAGGCGGAGCTGCAGGACTCTGTGAAGGAGCTGGCTAAGACCAGGAAGAAGTACCAGGAGACAGAGACCATGGCCCAGGCCGTCAGGGACAAGGCCGAGCAGGATGCCAAGTACGTGCACACACACACACACACACACACACACACACACACACACACACACACACACACACACACACACACACACACGAAACAAAAAAATCCTACCCCTACGGCCTTGTGGAGATTTGAGAGGATCAGATGGGTAACAAATCTGAGGCCAAGGTGGATCTATTGCCGTAACGCTACCTATCCAGTCCTCTCGAATGTACAGGAGTGACAATGTAAAATACTATAGGGAATCACTGGTCTTGTGAGACTCTGTTCACTTACATGTTCCATCTCACCTTCTGTTCTGTCCAGGTCCAAACTGAGTCTCTTCCAATCCAGGTCCAGTCTGCAGAGGGCCAGTGTAAAGGTGAGAGAATTAAATGTATGCACACATGACTGTAAGTCGCTTTGGATAAAAGCATCTGCTAAATGGCATGTTATTAAATGATTACATTTTATGTATGGCCAATTGGCCATGACCACAAACTCAAGTGCATATGGGAATGAAAACAAAACAAAACAACTATCAAACTAATTTACTGACGTTTTCAGCTGAAAGCCAAGAGGAGTGAATGTAACTCCAAAGCCACCCACGCCAGGAACGACTATCTCCTCACGCTAGCTGCGGCTAACGCTCACCAGCAGCGCTACTACAACACTGACCTGATCAACTGCGTTAAGGTGAGGCGTCGGCACACACACACAAGTATGGGGGCATTTCAGGTCATCTTTTTTTTTTTGCAGTTGCCTCATATCTCAGGCGATTGCTATGTCATAGTTAGCATGACTGCAAAACAGGCTACCTGGAACGCCATCACCAATGTGTGAGTGAGTGAGATGGAGGGTTATTGCTGCATTTCCCTGTTGACTGCGCTTCTCAGGTCCTGGATGGGGACATCTATGAGCAGGTGAAGGACTACCTGGTCTCTCTGTGCCAGATGGAGCTTGAGTCCTACCAGGCTGTTCACAACACTTTCAACATCCTCCTGGAGAGCTCCAACGGGGTGAGCGCACACAAACTAGCCCAGTGGCCGTATGTGTCAAGTGTCTCAAGAGAAGGAATGCTGATCCAGAATCAGTTTTGCCTTTCAGATGAAAAATGTATAGGAAAAGGAACTTGAATGGGGAATTCTGAGATGCTTGATACATATGGCCCCAGATATTAGCATTCATTGAACTAGCCTGGTCCAAGATCTGTTTGTGCTGTCTTGCCAACTCCTATGGTCTAATGATGTTGGCTATACAGCACAAACCGATCTGGGACCAGGCTTTTATTTGAGTTATTATTTTTTTTACTATGGGAGAGTTCTTATGCGGAGAATGCTGGGAAGTTGGTGAAACAGAGGTAGTTCGGTCCAGAACCTTGCCTGAGAGCGGAATGCTCGCGTTAACTCCCCCGACCTAATGCCTAGGTTTTAGCTCGGAGTGTGCAGGAGACCCATGTTCAAAACCCAGATGGTCAAGTTAGCATGGATACCATTGTTTAGGTCCACATTTTTCTTTTAAAGCTAGAATCGTTCATTTAAACAATAACAAAGCACCTCCCCACCCCTGTTTTGCTAAAAAGCTAAGGGATTGGGCTGGAGAAATGTTATCCACTCTCAAATTCCTAAACAGAGTTATGGATACAAAGATTGACCATCCATGATATCAAATGTATAGCTTTAACCAAGTTTTGAGGCTATGTAAGTGTTTGTTTACGTTGTTTACAAACATTGGAGTAAAACAAGCTTATATTTTGGGATCTGATGGGGTATATCTCCAGTGAGGCAGCAAGCTGCAGGTGCCAGATCCCCCAGAAGGGTCAGATTTCTACCTGCTGACCCATATGGTTCCTCTTTCACCGTGACGCCACAGCAGGCTGTGTGTGGGTGTGTAGTTTTGACCTCTCTCTGGTAATCTTCCTATGACCCTTGAGTTGACCGTGAACGCTCCCCTGTGACTTTAGGTCATACTGCACTCTGCTCTGACCGTCAGTGGTCCTTCGATGGCCCTGACTTAAGTAAGAACAGTGTGGTCGCTCTCCAGATGACATAATAAACTCTCAAAGGATTGAGTAAAGCCTCTTCTGTCATGATAATATGAGCTTTTATCTATTCTAATCCCTTTATGCCTCTGTCAGATTATCAGTACTTCTATTGTGCTGTATTATGAGGTTAACTAAACGGCTGTGTCTGCGTGTGTTCTCTTCAGGTGATGCAGGACTTCCACCAGCAGCAGTTTGTACAGCAGAACCCAGTGTTCCACAGCACCCCAGCCATCCTCTTCCAACCCAGCAACACTGACACGGTGGGTAGTAGTGCTACGCTAACGCTACTTCAAATCACATTTTATTTGCCACATGCGCCGAATACAACAGGTGTAGACATTACCGTGAAATGCTTACTTACAGCCCTTAACCAACAATGCATTTATTTTTTAATAAAAAAGTAAAATAAAACAACAACAACAACAACAACAAATGTGTTGAGAAAAAAAAAGCAGAAGTAAAATACTTATCTCATGGAACGTGGTGGCTAGTGCTACGCTACACACTGGCTATGCTAAAGCTACCATGTCGTAGAACCACTGGTCCTTCTTTTAGGCTAGCTAACCTGCTCTACCGTACATGCTTGTGCGTATGTGTAACCAAGTTGAATTTGTAAGCTCACTCAACTTGAAATGCCACTACCTGTGCCATTGAATTGCTAGCTTTTCTTTGGGTAACTGGCTAAGGCATTGTGAGACAGGATTGGGATTGGTAAAATCAATCCCAGTAGTGAACTTGTGAGAGAGGAAGCAAAGCTGTTAAATGACAGTGACGTCCATTACATGTGATGCGTGTGTTTTGGTGAGTGTGTTTGTGTTGCACGTAGGTTTGTTTGTATGGTTTATGGTGTGTGTGTGTAAATGGTGCACATGTGTGTATGGTGTGTGTGTATATGGTGTGCATGCGAGCCCCAGAGGAACCTGTTCTCAGCTGACCCAGCCTGCCAGTCCGTCCGTCTGCCCGCCAGTGCACTTGTCTCCCCCCTTCTGATTCCCATCCGCCCCTCCGCTACACTGGACAATTTGTTAGAAGTCTCCAAGACCCTCGTTGTTTTCGTTGGAAGTCAAACAAGCAGTGGCCTGTTCCTAAAGAAAACATTTAGTGATGCAGTTGCCCCCTCCACCTCCCTCAAACCCACCCCACCCCTTTCCCCTCCCTGGCAATATGACGGAGGTATCCGGAAAATAACTGCACTGAAAGAGACAGGGCGTCTGTGAAAAGGGGGCATTGTGAGGGGGCCTTGTCAGAGTGGGCTCACTCCAGCCCCCCACCTCCGCCCTTCCACCCCTGGCTGCCTCGGCCTCTAAAAGGAACTCAGTGTGGCTCTCGTTCACTGATTTATTGGCCTTACGCATGGACTACATTGAACAGCTCTCGCTCTCTCTCGCGCGCTTTCTCTGTTCTCTTTCGCTCACTCCTTGCTCTCTCTTTAACGCGCTCTCGCACGCTCTGGCTTTCTCAATTCAAAGGGGCTTTACTGACATTTAATTCAAAGGGCTTTATTCACATGTAATTCAAATGGGTTTTATTGACATGTAATTCAAAACATAAAAACGTGAAGAAACAAAACAAGAAAAAAATATATATTAGAAATGAACAGTAAATATTGCATTCACAAATGTTTCTAACGTGTTTTTTTTTTACATGCAAATATTTGAAGTACAAATGGTAGGGGTGCCACAGCAGGCTGTCTGTGTTTTAGAATAGATAATGTGCAGATCATGACAGAAGAGTCTGACTCTCTCTCCTTATTTATAGCTACATGCACTCCGAATTATACATTCAGCCATTTAGACTGTGTTGATTATTTTGTCAGGGCTCAGAGATTAGAGGTCAGCTGTGTGCGCATGAATCATGCCAGGGGTCATCATCTGTCATAGGGGTTGAGCTATACACCTCCTGAGGAGAGGTGAGACCAAACTTCCTAGTCCTGTTGCATGTGTCCATCAGACAGCCAGTGCTCTCTGTTATAAATAAAATAATTTTGTATCGGGAGACGAGAATGAGCGTTTCTTATTAGACAAGTCCAGGGATGTCCCTCCCCGTTTCAGTCCGTTTTCTTCCGATAATGAACACTTGGTGTTACAGAACGTTCTGATATAAATGTATTGTGTAGAACAAATATGATTGTCGGTCATGTAGACTAGAGAACCGTGTCTGCTCTATTCGTTCCATTTCTATTTTGCAACGTTCAGAGCATATAAGGAGTACACACCAGAGTGGCCTGGACGGAGACTTCAGGCCTTGTAGATGAGTTGTGGAAAGAAATAAACACTAAATGTTTCAATTTTAATCTGGAATTCCTGTTTTTCTGATCGCTTTCTAATCCTATATTATTGGAATCAACCTACCCCGAAGCAAATATCAGACATTTCACATTTTCCTATGTTGTCCTGATCACATCCCTGATTTCGAGACATTGCCTCTCATTCCATTGGTACGCGTGGATTGGCTGTGTTCCTCTTGGGAGGTCATCCATAGAGTGAGTGTTTTCCTCTAGGTTGTTTTCCTTTCGACACAAACACTCGGTTTGTTTGGCCGTCTGCCTCAATAGTGGAATTCAATAGATGTTTTTACTACGCTGCCTTGATTTAGTTTCTCAGAAATCTAATTTCATAATATTTGCCAACATTCACCCTCAAACGGATATCGGCTCCAATATCCAACCATAAATATTTAGGAGGTGAATATGTCTGTTTTTATTCACACACGGACAGACGGGCAGAGACGGTTAGAGACGGACACTGAATATGTTTAGCTGAATATTATCAGACTATTAAACTCTCTCATCATCCCTGGTCACTAGGTCAGGCAGTTGCAGAAGGAGAGTGGCACAGCGGAGGAGCACAGTCTGGATAAGGAGGCACGGAAGTGGGCGACCCGAGTGGCACGAGAACACAAGAGCATCATCCACAGTCAGAGGGTGAGAGAGAGGGATTGAAATAAAAAAGCAAGAGAAAGGGATAGCCTATATTTGCTGTGTCTCAGAGTAGGAGTGCTGATCTAGGATCAGTTTTCTGCCTTTTAGATAATAATTTAGTAAGATTACATGGATTTATAGAGACTTTATGAATACGGGCTCAGATCCGTTCAACTTCAGTACACTTCCAACTGACTCGACACAGAGTTATCATTAGCCCCAATATAAAAGACTAATAATTAATCCGTTTTATGATGCCTGCACTGTGTCAGAGGGAAGTGATAACTTTGAACGTTGAGGAAACGTTCAACCATCGCCCTACTGGCCTGATGGTTTGTTGTTAAACCTTGGAGATAAGAAAACGGATGTAGGTAGTTCTTGGCCAAACTCCGACAAGTGTTTTCCAGTAAACCAGGATGTAACATGGCCCTTTAACAACCCCATTACTGGAAATTATATTAAATTAGTCATGTTATAACTGTGATAGTTTTACAATTTCTTCTATTCACTGTAATGTATACCAGTTATTGCTTGATTATTTCAGCATTTCTCATTTTCATGGCCATATTGTTTTAGTATTTCCTACTTTTGATTGTGATCTGGTTTTGGTTTCTCCTTTTCACTGTGTGGTGGTGTGGTGTAGTTTATTTTATGATTTGTCATAGGCTGTGTCTCAAATGGAACCCTATTCCCTACTGTACAAAGTGCACTATGTAGGGAATATGGTGCCATTTCAGACGCCACTATTAAAGATTGATTTGTTCTGTACATGTTACCTGTGACTTTTCAGGCCCTGGAGGAGTATGGGACACAACAGGGACTGCCGGAGCAGAACCACAGCGAGCTGGAGCTCAAGATGGAGGAGGCCAGGGAGAACCTGCGAAGAGCAGAGGTTAACTTGTGTGTGTGTGTGTGTGTGTGTAGTGAAGGTTAGTTGGTGTGTTGGGATGAGGTAGTCCTGCCTGCAGCGTAAAATGTGTCACCCTTGGCCCAAAAGGACTGGTTAAGACGTTGGTTTTCAGAGCAGGAGACCATGGTTACGATCCCACCAGTGCTCACGCGTGCGTGTGTGATCACTTACTGAGGTTTGTTTATCAGTGGGCCAGCAGGTTCTCACTTTAGCCTCTCTTGCCTCTGATGCCCCCTGCTGGTGGATAAGGCAGAATACATAAAACATAGTTCTAATGGAGCTTTTTATTATAACATGAGTCATGACTAGAGTTTCAAAATCCCAGCTTTTCCAGAAATCCCAGTTCGTATATTCCTGGTATTAGGAGGGAATAAGAATGAAATTCATAATATGACAAAATATGCAATGATGTCACTAACTCCAGACCGTGAAGCTGAAGGCGGACGCTCGTCTGGCCCTACTGAGAGATGCAGGAATCACCGTGGAGACATGGCTGAAGAGTGCCATGAACCAGGTGATGGAGGAGCTGGAGAACGAACGGTGGGCCAACCTGAATGCAAATGATCCTTCACTCACCGTGAGTCACAAACACACATTATGTATTCAAATACGAGACAAACATTTTTTTTTTCTCAGATCTTTGTGCATACACTCAAACACATCTCAATTTGTCATTTTGTCCCCTGTATACCTGCCTACTGAAATTTGCCGGACTCAGGTAAATCACATGATAAGGAAGCTGAGGTGCATGTTTAAGACACTGTTTCTCAACCTTAAGGTGCTAGTTTAGCCTGTGCTGTGCTGTGTTTGTGTTTGAGATTGACTAGCCTTGTGAAACCTGACTGACAGCATGTGAGCTTGCGAGATCAGGCTGGTTTAACACAGCTACAGATTTTGCAGTCACTGATCACTGATCTACAAATCACCTTCTCACTATGGCAAGTGTCAAACTCATTCCACAGAGGGCCGAGTGCAGGTTTTTGCTCCTTCCTTGTACTTGATTGATGAATTAAGGTCACTAATTAGCAAGGAACTCCTTTCACCTGGTTGTCTAGGTCGTAATTGAAAAGAAAAACCAAAAACCTGCAGACACTAGGCCCTCCATGGAATGAGTTTGACGCCCCTGCACTAGGTGATCAAAGGTATCGATTCTGCGGCTTCCCTTGCTCAAAGGGATCCTCTCCAACATGCTGTGTGTGTCTTTAGGGTACAGGTGACCTAGAGGAGGATGAGGAGCTGGAGGATAGTGGAGAGGTGTTGGACGACAGCAGCTCCAGCCCCTCCAGTACCCTCAGGAACTACCCCCTCACCTGCAAAGTGCTCTACTCATACAAGGTACACAAAATCTTTAAGCTGGCAATTACCCCAGCGCCTTGGATGCGGTGCAGTATGGTACCGTAACTCGTACCACATAGGTCCTGTGAGCAGCACACCTTATAATATTGAAGTTCTTACTTCACAAATACAGCTCCAACCTACAATATATTCATGGAATTCACTGTGGCAGTCTAGCAGTAATAAAACATGACCTCCTTCCTCTCCCTACTCTCCCAGGCCTCTCAGCCAGACGAGCTGACCATCGAGGAACAGGATTTGCTGGAGGTTATTGATGATGGGGACATGGAGGACTGGGTCAAGGTACAGAGTGCTGTCCAAGAGATGCACTACCTCTCAGTTTGTGTTTTAACTAGAATAAAGCAAGAGGTACTCTGAAGTCATATCATACGCCTACACACCAGGGGTTGTGTCCAGTGGGGAGAAAACGTTTTGAAATGGGGAGGTGCTACTTCAAGTTGTCCAATAAGAACTTAGTTTTGTTTTCCATTACAAAACATGTTGCTACGGTGTGCCCCACTATCACTGACGGTAACCCTGTGTGTGTTCCAACATTGTCTCTAGGCCAGGAACCAGACGGGCCAGGTGGGCTACGTCCCGGAGAAGTACCTGCAGCTGCCCTCGTCCAACAGCCTAATGAGCATGCTCCAGTCTCTGGCCGCCCTGGACGCTCGCTCCCACTCCTCCAGTAACTCTACGGAGCCTGAGCTGGCCGAGTCAGAGCTGCCCACGCCGGGCACACCTAGCGTCAACGGAGACTCCAGCAGTGGTGAGAGACAATGAATTTGTCCGAAACGTTTGGAGCATGACTCAACATTCGCTCACAGGCGAATCCTGACCTTCACTTAAGTCAGATTTTCACTTAGTCATGCATTGATGTCAGTGGGAGATAAAAGGAAATTGGACTTATGTAAAAGTTAGGATTTGCCCCACATTGAATAAACAATGTCCTTCCCTCTTCCACTTCCCCTTTGCACCCCCGCTCTCTCCCCCTCTCCCTCCCTCAGTCTGCTTCGCCAAGGCCCTGTACGACTACGCGGGCCAGACGGATGAGGAGCTCTCGTTCCCTGAGGGCGCCGTCATCCGTGTGCTGAGCCGCGAGACCCACGAGGATGACGGCTTCTGGGAGGGCGAGTTCAATGGCACCGTTGGTGTCTTCCCTGCCGTGCTTGTGGAGGACCTTCTGGCATCAGGCGGTGCCGGTGGAGACAGCGAGAATGGCGATGGCCAAGGAGAGGCAAGCAGCAGACCGCAGGTACACACATGTATGCAACCACCTTAGGAGCTGTTTACCATAGAGATGGATAGAGGAATAGTGCCCAAAAGCCCGTTTTAGCATGGGCAGCGCCATTGAGGACTTCCTATGGGTTACCACTCACCATTTTTAAGTAGTCAACTGGGTGGGACTTCCTATGGGTTAAAGAAGGATCGCATAATTCCACCCAGGTTATCAGGAGCCAACCTTGGCTTTATACCTGTTCAAACAACACACTCCAGGTGGCAGTATGCACCCTTTCAGTTTGTTTACCAACTCCTAGAAGTAGTAGAAGAAGAAAATGTACCACTTCAAAATGGAGATGGCCTCAATGGCGCTGCCCATGCTTTCACAGACGCCATAATGGGACAGATGCAATGTTGTGTCCTCTAACTATCTCTATGCTATTTACACACATGAATCAATGAATGGACACTTAAAGTTCTTGCTCACATTCTCATCCATACATTTACATCATAAAGATACTGTATAACAGTAATCAATATATTACTGTTTTATTTAATTCTGTGGAGTGCGCCGTCTTACAGGCGTCCCCCTCTCCTCTTTCCGAGCGCTCTCCGCAGAGCCCTTTCCATCTGGGCCCGCTCCACAGCAGCCCCTGTCAGAGCAGCCCCCTCCTGACCCCCACGCTGCCCTCGCTCCAGTCCAGCCCCTCCAGTGCCAGCGCTTCGCCCATACCCCGCCCCCCCTCCATCAATGGCCACCATAGGGCACCACCCGCACCACTCAAAGGCCACTTGCAAAGTAAGAACCACTCCTCAAAGGCTGACTATTTATTATTTTGCACATCAAATGTTATCGCAATGCACATCATTCATTGCCTGGTCCCAGATCTGTTTTGTGCTGTATTATAGTCTGTGGCATGACAACAAACATAGGAGTTGGCAAGACGGCACAACCAGATTTGGGACCAGGCTACGTTATTTATCATATTAAATGCACACAAAATAGACCATGTAAAAAAAGTAGGGACATTGACAAGTAATAAACAACAGCATGGATTTTAAGAATACTCATTCCGACATTTGACATATCTGTTCATTAGGGCACAATGTCACTACCCTGTAGTGATTTCTATGCCAAGACGTGGTGCTGATGATTCTGTCTGCCCTCCTCACCTTCAGGTCCTGCCCAGAGCTCCACCCAGCCCCCCAGGTACCCAACAGATGGTGGTGCGGGGGGCACCATTCGACCTGTAAGTCATCACACACACACAAAGCATCGTAAATACTGTATGGATACTGACCCTTGTCCGGTTTGAAAATACACTTGTTGAGGTTCCACTTGGAGCTCAAAGGAATAACTAGCTGTTTGTATGTTATGGACAGGTCCGCGCTGCTCCGCCGCCCCCCAAGCCGCAGCAGCCTCATGGCCAGGTGAAGAGGAGGGAGGAAGTGGAGATCACGCTGGTGTAACGACGCCGCCCTGGGGGCGGTGGCTGCTCCCCACAACCAGATCAGACCAGACCTGGTGGATCCAGGTCCCCGACCGACTGACCCCCCCCCCCTCTCTCTCAGGGAGGGACAAGAGACTCCAGAGCCCCTGAACCAGCCTGCCCAGCCAGGGGGTATCCCCACTCCCCACCAGAGAGGCTCCATGAGGGGGCCCGAGATTTGGTTAGTCTCCCGCCACACAGTCCAAAGCCAGTAGGGCTGAAACGGTGTGCGGTGCGGAGAACCCAAACAATTGTGCAATTGACACAGTTTCCAAATTCCAACTCCACCTCCCACTTTTCTTTATTATTTTTCTCTAGTCTATACCTCTCTCATTCTCTCCCTCTTTATTTGTGCCGTAAACACTGTTTTCTCTCTACCTCCCTCTTTCCCTTTTTATTTTTCTCTCTCTGTCTAGCTCCCTCACCTTCATAACTGGGCATTGAGCAATGGGGGGTCTTGCCTTGTTGTTCGAGCAAGATATCGCCATTGGATTATTATACGACAAAAACTAATTTTGTGGGAGGATTGTACATCTGTCACAATGTTTTAAAAAAAACACAGCTAAAGTCCAAGACAGATCTCTGTTTGGTTGTTGGTGGATTGTGTTATTGTCGTCTCCGCACATTTCAGGGAAATTCTCAACACGGCAGAGGCTGGTACCACTCCTGTACCTGAAATACGTCTTTAGAAAAAGTGTTTCCAACATTCAACATTTCATAAACAAGGGAAAAGTGGCAATTTTGGAGGGGTGTAATTGTTTAAGATAGGAAAAGCCCAATTGAGGGCAAAATCTGGTTCACACTATGTGAAACTAGAACAAAACTGCCCCTGAAACTTATATTCCTACTCTTCAAAATGTATTTGTACAATTTCCTTGTATTATAACGTGGGACATTTCAAGACGGCCAGGGGCAATCGGTAGTGTATGTATGAGTAAATGTAGACTATCTTTGTGCTACTTGTTGTTGTAAATATACAAGGATATACAAGGATACATTTACTCATACATATAAGGATCTAACTATGTTGTCATCAATACTAATCTAGGCTTAAACTAGCCAATAATGGTTGCTGGTGAGAATAGTTTTTTCAGTCAGGAATGCAGACTGGGTCGCAGTTCAAGACGGAATGCATCGCAAGGTGATTCGGAGTTGTGCGGTGCGTCATACGCGGGTGCGTCCCTGTGTCAGACCATGGGTCAGACGTGCCTTCAAGTTCCCGGAGGAGAATCACCTTAGTTCCTAATTACCTACAGGAAATGTGAACTGACTGAAATACTGAAGCACTTTTTTGATATTTTGTTGTTCATGCCCTTTTCAGTATTGCTGCTTGGTCTCTCTCGTGGTTGTTGCATTGTTTGTCCCCTTTAATTGTTTTTGCTCCGTCTATATTGGTATGAGTATTGTTCTCCTTGTGAAATGCATTTTCATTTATGTAGGCCCCCCCCAAAAAAATGCATATTTGATTTGATGTATGCTTTTTCATTGTATCATTTATTAAATACGAATAGTTTACAGAGCTTTAAGATGGATAGCTGTGCTGCAATTTTAGAATGAGGATCAAAACATACGGAAACCTATTGATAAATGTGTAAGTTGTTGATTATAGGAAAATCTGTATTTGTCAGCCATGTTGCTGTGTTCTCATTGATCTCTTTGAGATCTGAATGTCAAACTTATTTTTGAAGTTTTCCCTGTTATATTGAAAAAGGACACGCTGTTGTGAAATACACACTTTGACACAACCATGAAGTAGATTTTTGTCATTATGTTCCTGATTTATTTTCAGTATCTTAAGAGATACAGTAGAAACAAACTGCCCACTATGATGTAGCCTCTGCAGCAATAGCAGATAATTAAAATGATTTGATTGGATACAAATAAAAATAAAAAGTTAAAATAAAATTAGCAGAAATCACATTTTGTTCTGTTTTATTTAACTATTTGCAAAATAATAGTGGGGTTTCCACTATATACCACAGCCACGAAGTCAACATTGGCTATATCATGAAACATTTATGAAAATGTCGTATCGGGTGAATGGTGGCCATTATTGCTGTCAACAAAGAGTCCGTCTATGCTGCATCGTGTTAGAGGCTTTTATTAAAATCACGAGGTTACAGCATAAATGACAGGTGACATGACACCCGGAGAGCGACGCCTCAGAATGGCTGCTCGTTCTCCCTTTCTTCTTCGTTTAACCCCCCTATTTATAAACAATGAAGCTCCCTCTTCTGGCCAATCCCCAGTCTCCCCTGTCTACAACACACTTCCGGTCTGTTGTATATGGCGTTACACCTAAAACATTCCCTCTTGATACTAACATAAACACCATTCCATTTCTTCATGAAAAACATTTAACAAAGGCATAATCTTCAGATACGATATTCCCCCCTTCGAGACGAACTAAACGTCTCGAAAACAAACAGAATAGGATTATGACTAGTAACAATTTATCTTATTGAGTATCTTTAACATTAAACCAAAAACATTCTCCTCTAGAGTGTAAATACCTTTCTATGAAATAACTGTTTATGAAGTGTGAATACATTACTATGAAATATGAACAAATCTCTATGGAGTGTAAGAGCGAAAAACTGTCCGGCAACCTTCCATCCATCAATCAAGACAGTAAAATTCTCTCACGGTCCCTCTGCCCCAGGCAACCACCTTCGGTACTCCAGATAACCTCATAAACCATGTACATGCATTTGAAACTATGATGCAATTAAATACACATGTAAGCCCCTGCAAACAAAATCCTATCCAAAAACATCCACTCTAAGGCTGGTCAACCCATTGGACCCTAAAGTGGAACTCTCCCTGCCTAAATTCCCTGTCCCTAAACATTCACGAAATAAACAAAAACATCTAAGATCCTCACATGTATTCAATAACATCAAACATCATTCTACAAAAATTAATACCTAAGAATATGACACAATTATGTATTACACATGTCTATATTTCATTGCAGACACTGGAATGTAGTCCACTACACTTCATCTCCCCGTAGTCTCCTCTTCCAATGGATTGTTGATGATGAAATCAGAATCTTTCCACACCCTCTCCTTCTTTCATCTCCTCCAGTCATATTGTCCTTGTTTGAGTATTTCAATCTCCACATGTTCTCCCAAATGCTTCTGGAAGAAAAGAAAAGAAACGACCAAACAGTATCTTTTGCAAAACAACATTTTCAAATTAAACCTCAATTTCACCTAAGAATTTAAAAATGATATATAAATGATGTATGAATCACATAAACCTATTCCCCCCTTTGATTCATAAATCATACTACAAATCACCCTAATATTGGAAAACAATTGAAAAATAATCAACTCATAAAAAAAATGATATTTATCCATCAGTAGTCCATCCATCTTCCTCCAGATCAGGAACAGTAAACACCGGCATCTGAGTGTTGTCTCCAGGCATCACTCTCCAACCTATCTCAATATCATAACTTTCTCAAAGGTAAGTAACAAATTCACAATGCTATCAAAGCTGCCATTAAAATGTAACCCATCACTGCCCCTACTGGCCTAACTGATCTTGCAACCAAGTCTTCCAAATGCATCCCTTATTTCCTTCAATGCATCTATAACCCCAGTGATATTATCTGAACTATCTGGACTCAAAGTATAACTAATATTTATCAATATGATCTTCCCAAATGTTACACCATACCATGAATAAAGTCCCCCCCTTCTCCCTTAGACTTATCCTTCAATGATAGGCTTGAAGCCTATGACATGTCCCTTTTCATCCTATTTTGAACTCTAGTTTCAGATTGATCTGTGTTCGGTGCTACCCCTCTTTTAATAGTAAAAGCCTCATATGGAAGCTTCAACGTTGACATTAACAACATCCTATCCATCCATAGGGTAAGAATATATACGTTTTATCATCACAAACCCACCAAATATCTCTAAAATTCCCAATAGTCACATTGTCAGTCAAAAGCTAATCGTTTAACCATCAAAGTCCTGCTCTTCTTACTACCTGGTATATTAAAAAGTAACCTTATATTTCTCATTACTACCCTTAAGGTCATGCTTATCCAAAGTCATCATATAATCATCACAATCTGATATTCCCATAAACATACCCTTTACCTCATATGTTTTATTAGAACAAAAACAACTTTTAGCCCTCAATGTTTCACCTGAATACTTCAGGGTTCCGTTGTTACCTGATTTTCCTTTCCCATTTAACAATTCCCATAGGGTAATTCATTTAACCAAGAACACTTAAACCTAGGCTTAAACCACTGTTCTGACAACGACATTATTTTATCTGTCAATGACTGTTGCTGATACCACAGTCATGACAAAGCATAAGACTGACCCATACCTGATAGAGGCCGCGCGACCGTCTAACATGTTTGGTGCTGGAATTCCCAACAGACATGGACCCTCAAGATTCCTCACTGATCTTACAGAATGAGTTAATCTATCTCTAATTTCCACAACAGAAGAACGAGCGGCACTGATCAGATACCTCTCCTTGTCTGTCATTAAAATCAAACACCTCATCCTGTCCTCCATGATGGATCTATATTCTCTCTACCACTATCTGTTCTCCTATTTTAACCCTATTCGTACTATAATTGACAGCACTCTCCATCCGTAACATAAACCCTGAGTCTAAAATTCCCCATTTAATTTCAGAAAAGTTGTTGTCGATGTCATACTCCCTACATTTGCTATTGCCATCGTATCATTAATCCCTTCCAAAGTTACCATTAAAGTAGTTGATGTATTAACCTTAATTCTTTCTAGTAGCAAAGCTACCGATATCCTATGTGTATTATTCACTGTTGGAGTGACTACTGTAATCTACTCTTCCTGAACTCCCTTGATGACCGTGGAACTTCAACAGATTTCCAATCATCCATCCTAAGCGTTACTTTATGAATTACATAGCCTTTTAACCAATAATTCTTAACCGGAACAAATTTTAATGCTTGCACTAGATAAGTACACATATATTCTCCCTGACCTTTCTCTGTAACATTACGCCAAATAAGTGAACAGTCACTCCTAACCTCTTCCACTTCATATCGTTGTACAAACTATCCCTCCTTTGACTAGGGGACACCGCTTCTACATCTGGTCCTGATAACAATACTTATTCTCCATAATTATCTCTCCATATGGGAGGAACGTCCCCATCCTAACCCTAATAAGTATTCTTTCCCTAACATTGGTGCTGTATTGGTTCCCTTATAACCAAATGCGATATATTTATGGCTTTAATAACTATCAATGTTGAAATAGTTAAATTGCTTCTCCCTGTTGTTCTAATAAACTGAAGTGTTAATGTCCTTATTGTTGCTTCTAGTTTTTCCCCAAAGAAAAAAATTGTCTTTGCTTGTACTTCCATCTATCACCACTAGTGTCACTTTTTCCCCACTCTCAGTCCTATCTCTAATTCCTGACTTTCAAACTTTTGATTATAAAAAATACACCTATAATTACCTTGATCTCCCTACTCTAAAGTGTCATTCACCATTGTTCTCTCTCTTACTACTAACTTTGAAACTTAGCTTACTGTCTCAGAGTTCCTTCAACCCTAATCTACTCCTAACTTATTTTAATCCAATCTTTTCTCTCATAACATTTAAAACTTTTTCCACTGATTTATTTACAAAATCCCTTTACCACCAAATTTTTAGAATATGTGATTGGGAAAGTTCCCTACCTGCTTCTGACTCATTACACACAGACTTGGCAAACGACTAAACACCTTTTAGCCTAGCCTGAAATCTCTTAGTGTAAGAATGTAACCCAGAATAAACAGTCCCCCCTTTTAACTTTTCAGACAGATTGTCTAATAGACAGTCGTCTAGTGTACATCTTATTGTACAATTCAATTTAAACAATGCATCTCTTCCCAACACTGCAATAACAGTATCTTCTAATATTAGTACCTTAAGAGTAATTAACTGTTTTACTACCTCAAATCCCTATCCTAATTAGTTATCAATTAGTGAGATGTTTAACCTCTTTAGGCTGAACCCAGATAAGTTTTTCCACTATTCACCATCACTTCTAATGGTCGGTTGTTTTTACTTCAATTGTTAGCTATTTTGTCTTCTTCTCTAATCGGTGCTATCAACTGACAACCCCCCTTCCGGATCTTCTAGACACTAACAAGTGATCTTCACTTGCTCCTTTATCTTCCTCTGTTGTTTTCTCCCGACTTGTTGCATTAACAGGTAAAGTACCCAATCTGTCCACAATTATAACAGTCTTCTGAAAGTTGCTGGAAGTGTAGCTGAAATCTTCCTCCTCCTTCTAAGTCTTCTCGTCCTCTTCCTCTCCAATTCTGTGTCTGTCCAGAACCTGGCTGTGGATATGGAACATTTGGTACCCCTTGGCTGGTACAATTGCATTTGATATTGTTCAGTTGAAGCTGTAACAGTGATTGTTGATTTGGTTCATTCTGATTCTTCATAACCAAAACTTATCTTCTCCTTCTTCTTCTCCAATTCTTGGGATCCTCTCAGCAGTTTCTCCTCTTCTGTATCTTCAGCTGTGTTACTTCTTCTAAACTATTTGCTTTATCCAGGCATGATAAACATCGGTCTATATCTCCTTCTATTTCTTCTTTGCTAGTCATTGTAGGATAAAATCCTCTTGAACATAAAGCACCTTTAATCTCCAAATCTTCTTCAACTTCCATCAGAGATCAAATCTCGTGTATCCTTCTTCCTTCAACTTCCATCTGATCACAGAGTCATATCCACCCATGCATGACCTCTTCATCATCACTCTCATCTTCATCCTCCTCGTCTTCTTTAACCTCACTCTTCTCTTCCAGACATCTCATTTCCTTCCTTCTGGAGTTCTGGATTCATCTTTATCGTCGTTTCTGCTTGTCCTCTATCTATTATTCGTCTTCATCTCTGATGCCATAATCACCCTGCTGGATGATCACTGAAAGCTGAGGATAAACATCCCTAAGCTGTACTTTTTGCTGAATCCGTATGTGAGAAAGGTGTACTAACTTCTGCCATTAGTTTTTCTAACACTACTTTCTAACACTACTTTAGTTAAAGGATTACTATTTTTCCCTATATCAATCGGTGTAATCACCTTCATCTAGCCTTGCTGTCCTTTCTCCCCATTGTAACAACCCTTTTATATTCCTTTATTATGAATTATCTTATTTTAGACTGTATAGCCTACGGCTTCCCCCCCTCTAATTATTAATATAAAACTAACAACTCCAAAAAAATAAATCCATTAAAAATCCTGAATAATTAAAACCAATTTTTATTCCTATATTACCAATTTATCAATTAGTGTTGGCTATCCTACCACAACCCATCAAATGCAAGTAAATGCAAGTTAGTCAACTTCAGACTAAAATACCCATAAACAAAGCCTCTAACCCTATCATTACTCCAATTCCCATAACCCCTTGCTCTATCAGCACCTAATTATCTTAAATTTACAGAACAATGTCAGTCCTTGATTCCCAAAACATCTGTAATTAAACCCAAGTGATGCACATAGCCTCCAAAATGCAATTTTTAATGAATCAGTTTGCCAAGCCTATGTGAAATTGTCATACCATCACATATTTTGTGAACTAGCCTGATATCTGATCCGATCGTCTGCCTCGTGATGTCACGTCAGCCCCTCCTCTCTCCTGTCGTATCGTATTGCTCCACTCATATGACAGAAAAACAGAGACACAGAATCACATTTTAGTAGTTAATGCAATCCCTGAGTTATTTCAACCATATTCAATATTCCTTCGTTCACCCATTATTCACTCTAAGACTAAAATCAGAACTAAATAGATCGCTCAAAAACATTTTTATTTAATTTTAATCGTCTTTTAATTATTTAATTCAATTCATTATACTTCGCCAACATATATTTAATGTATAAATTCAATAGGTCACAAA
This sequence comes from Coregonus clupeaformis, assembly GCF_020615455.1. Taxonomy (NCBI): domain Eukaryota; kingdom Metazoa; phylum Chordata; class Actinopteri; order Salmoniformes; family Salmonidae; genus Coregonus; species Coregonus clupeaformis. Next base: position 1,922,338 of record NC_059215.1, read on the forward strand.
ACAAGTTTCATCTTTAACCAGCCGCCGTTGAAACTAAAATACTCATTAAAATCTCTCCTCTATGTCTGTGTCCATTTCCCCCTTGCAGGGTAACGCCAAATGGGACCTATGACCTTAACCCACCATTTTGGTTTGTAGGCTTAGCACACCCGCATGTTGTAGTTTTAGCCCCGTAAAATCAAGCGCATGCGCACATCCATTTAACCCCATGCTTTTTCACCGTGGACTCTCTCCCCAAACAGACAGAATAACAGTCCAGCTGTAACTCCCGTTTCCCCCTTATAGTCAAACAACATTTAACAGCGCTCACAAAACATATAACCTGACTTACACACAGAGACAAGTTTAAGAGACTTTAATCCATCGCAATGGAGTCTCTAAGGATACATTAGCATGTAGCACACCACACAATTAGCATTTAGCATTAGCCGCCCTGTACCATGTAGCATGAAACACACTCCCATTTAGCATTAACATTAGCCTTAGCCTTTAGCTAACTGCGGCCTACCCAGCCCTAAGTAACCTGCACCGTGGCCAAATCATTGTCCATCATTATCCATATCTCCGCCTAACTTTATGCTGCCGTAAGTTCTGGATAATCATAGAGAGGTTACCCCACACATATACTTCGTCAACTATACGATGAGCATAACATACATATAATCCGTCCAGCTTATAATTCCCAGAATCAACCTTACCACACCGAACGCGTTGCAAGGATTTCATGGCCCATTCCTAAAGAATCGCCTCGCTTCGAGGTCTTTACCAGATTCACGGTGCCCTAAAGAATGCGCATATCGGCCTTCTCTAAATTTCCCATTGCCTATCGTTACCAATGGAATCTATTTTAATGCTCTAAATTTCCCATTGCCAACCGTTACCAATGGAATCTATTTTAATGCTCTAAATTTCCCATTGCCAACCGTTAACAATGGAATCTATTTTAATGCTCTAAATTTCCCATTGCCAACCGTTACCAATGGAATAACATTTTAGCAGACTCTAGTCAACAGCAACAACGCCACCCGAGGCAAGGTCGCAATGGTACATCTCTCCAGTGTACACAAGTCGTATCCAATCCAACAAACTCCGAAGCGGTAAGAAAAACTCACCCTTTTTGGCCATGCTTCAAAGCGAGTTAGCCTGGCGGTTGACTGAAACAAGGAAGAGACGCAAACCCAGCCCCACGTTGGGCGCCATTATGTCGTATCGGGTGAATGGTGGCCATTATTGCTGTCAACAAAGAGTCCGTCTATGCTGCATCGTGTTAGAGGCTTTTATTAAAATCACGAGGTTACAGCATAAATGACAGGTGACATGACACCCGGAGAGCGACGCCTCAGAATGGCTGCTCGTTCTCCCTTTCTTCTTCGTTTAACCCCCCTATTTATAAACAATGAAGCTCCCTCTTCTGGCCAATCCCCAGTCTCCCCTGTCTACAACACACTTCCGGTCTGTTGTATATGGCATTACACCTAAAACATTCCCTATTGATACTAACATAAACACCATTCCATTTCTTCATGAAAAACATTTAACAAAGGCATAATCTTCAGATACGATAAAAACAATGACCTTTTTGGTTTAAGGTAAGGCATAAGGTTATCAGTGTGGGTAGGGTTAGGGTTAAAATAGAATTTAAAGAGAAATTGTAGAAATATGCGAGGTTTATTACTTTGTGGCTGTGGTAACTAGTGACAACCAGAATTGTGGCAGGCTAGTGGTCCGTGTATCATCCATTCATGGGTTATTTGAAAAACTGAAAACAGCTCGTTTCTGAATTTGAAAATCGGAAATCGACTTGTTTTCTCATTTATTGTGTCAAAAATGTACATGGAATAACACTTTATTCCGATTTTTGTACACACTCCCTTATAGACTATTCACGGGGCTTAGGGGGGGCTGTTTACAGCCTAGGTTGGCAGCACAAGTCATTTATTAGACTGAGTGTGACAGGAAGATAAAAATGCTCATGTTAGCAAAGATGCAGAACTTCTCATGAAGTTAGCTTACCAATTGAACAAACTCTACATCTGAACAAATTTGGTTTGCACTAGCTGGCTAGCACTGGCTGGCTAACTTACTGACTAGCTAACAGGCTGGCTAGCTAGCCCTACCTGACTACTGGCTATAGTCATGCTAGCTAAATAGTAGTAGCTAGTGGAAGTAAGTTAGCCCCTCAACATGCTACAAGATTAAACTGCCTGGCCAGAGCGATCTGCTGAAGAAAGGTGAGATTTCTCCATTACTTTCTGTAGCTAACTTAGCTAGACCTTTTGGCTGGCTGATGGTGTTTATTGACTGAGTAATAATGAACTGCAGTTACTATCTGGCACTTTGCATCGCCAACTTAGCTATTGCTTACACATGCAACAATATCCAGTTAAGCTATATATAGTCAGTGCTGGTGTGTGTGTCTAATGAATGTTACTGCAGGAGAAGGGCACAGTATGGCATCTGAGCAGATCATCATGAACTTCATGTAGTTACATCAGCCAATACAGTAAGTTAAAATGTGCCTTTTTATTGCTATGCGTATACTTCACAAACATCCTTTCCTGCTCACTACGACAATTGGCCTACTTCTTGGAATGTATGTATACATACCCCCTGTCTGGGGGGAGGGGCTGATGATCAATGAAACAGCCAGTCTGATATTACTTGATTAATGACCCCTCTCTCGCTCTCTCTCTCTCTCTCACCCACCCACCCACAGGACCATTCACACAGTTCAGTCACTCAACCCTATCCAATGGACATGATACTGTCAAGGTCCTGCACTACCGCCTCCTACAACACTCTGACGAGAAGCAATAAACTGGGCCCCATGGCTGTAAATCAGCATATCTCTTTAACCCTGCTGTACCCTACTGTTCTGAAACAATATGGCAATATTCTTAATGGAATGCTCAACAGTGATTATTGATCTCTCTCTTTCTCTCTTTGTCTTGACCATCTTCACAGTTCACTCACAGATGGTATGTAGGCTGGTTGATGGCACCTGCAGGCCTGTTTGAGGGACAACTGGACAGAATATATCAGAATACTTGGACCACAGCTGAGACCCTCCTCCCCCATACGTCAAGGAAAGCCCTTCTTTACACTTCCTGTTAGGCATGATGCTCTCAAGGTGTCTCTCCATCTCTCATGTCGTCTGGTATTACCTACAGTGTTTTCGGAAAGTATTCAGACGGCTTGACTTTTTCAACATTTTGTTACGTTACAGCCTTATTCTAAAATTGATTAAATTGTTTCTTTTCCTCATCAATCTACACACAATACCCCATAATGACAAAACAAAAACTGGTTTTTAGAAAGGTTTGCTAATTTATAAAAAAAAATAAAAATGGTAATATCACAATTCCATAAGTATTCAGATCCTTTACTCAGTACTTTGTTGAAGCACCTTTGGCAGCGATTACAGCATCGAGTCTTCTTGGGTATGACACTACAAGCTTGGCACACCTGTATTTGTGGAGTTTCTCCCATTCTCTGCAGATCCTCTCAAGCTCTGTCAGGTTGGATGGGGAGCGTCGCTGTACAGCTGTTTTCAGGTCTCCAGAGATGTTAGATCGGGTTCAAGTCCGGGCTCTGGCTGGGCCACTCAAGGACATTCAGAGACTTGTCCCGAAGCCACTCCTGCATTATCTTGGCTGTGTGTTTAGGGTTGTTGCCCTTTTGGAAGGTGAACCTTCGCCCCAGTCTGAGGTCCTGAGCACTCTGGAGCAGGTTTTCATCTAGGATCTCTCTGTACTTAGCTCTGTTCTTTTTTCCCCTTGATCCTGACTAGTCTCCCAGTCCCTGCAGCTGAAAAACATCCCCACAGCATGATGATGCTGCCACCACCATGATTCACCGTAGGGATGTTGCCAGGTTTCCTGCAGACGTGACACTTGGCATTCAGGCCAAAGAGTTCAATCTTGGTTTCATCAGACCAGAGAATCTTGTTTCTCATGGTCTGAGAGTCTAGGTGCCTTTTGGCAAACTCCAAGCAGGCTGTCATGTGCCTTTTACTGAGGAGTGGTTTCCATCTGGCCACTCTACCATAAAATGCCTGATTGGTGGAGTGCTGCAGAGATGGTTGTCCTTCTGGAAGGTTCTCCCATCTCCACAAAGAAACTCTAGAGCTCTGTCAGAGTGACCATCAGGTTCTTGGTCACCTCCCTGACCAAGGCCCTTCTCCCCCGATTGCTCAGTTGGGCCGGGCGGCCAGCTCTAGGAAGAGTCTTGCTGGTTCCAAACATCTTCCATTTAAGAATGATTGAGGCTGCTTTGTTCTTGGGGACCTTCAATGCTGCAGAAAGTTTTTGGTACCCTTCCCCAGATCTGTGCCTCAACACAATCCTGTCTCGGAGCTCTACGTACAATTCCTTCAACCTCATGGCTTGGTTTTTGCTCGGACAGCACTGTCAACTGTGGGACCTTATATAGACAGGTGTGTGCCTTTCCAAATAATGTCCAAGCAATTGAATTTACCACAGGTGGACTGTTGTAGAAATAACTCAAGGATGATCAATGGAAACAGGATGCACCTGAGCTCAATTTCGAGTCTCAGCAATGGGGCTGAATACTTACGTAAATACGTTTCTTCAGTTTTTTATTTTTAATACATTTGGAAAAATTTCTAAACATTTGTTTTCGCTTCGTCATTATGGGGTATTGTGTGTAGATTGATAAATGTTTTTTTAAATACATTTTAGAATAAGGCTGTAACGTAACAAAATGTGGAAAAGGTCAAGGGGTCTGAATACTTTCCGAAGGCACTGTAGGTATCTCCCCTCGGCATGTTTTCAATACAGACTCCTTTAGTTGTACTGTATTCCATATAAGGCATCCAGACCTTATGAAAGTTGCCCAGTATGCTCTTAATCTTGTAATAAATAAAATCTAGTGATACATAATGTGACATTGTGAGAGGATAACCAACCTTCCAATTAATGGCATTGTATTACTTAGCTGCTATAAATGCTTGGTTACAAAGTTTCTTCAGATGACAGTCTCCAGTGTCAACATTTCCAAGCAAACAAAAACAGGGAGAAGGGAGAATCTGTAGACATGCTGAGATAAAAGAACATACTCTTTACCAGGTCTTCCTCACATTTTTGTTTGACATGTTTTGTGTAATCGGGAAAAGCCTCGATCAACCCTTGATACAGTTTGGAAATCAACTTTGGATGTTTGTCAGACAGCCTTAAAATAGCATCTGGCTTGTCCAGTGTTTGCTGCACAGAGAGAATAAAGTATTATATCTGCAAAAATTCACCTCACCTCCATCACATACTGGTCTTCCCTGGCTGCCTGACCCTGCTGAGACCCATGTCACCATCTGATCCTCCTAAAATGAGGCATGACAAAGAATTACCTTGGTGTACATTTATACATTGATTCTATTCTTGGATAATATAATGGTTCAATAATTGAAATTACCATTACTCCCAGATCCCAGACTGTAGCTTTAAGCTTAAGCTGCTGTCCTGTAGCTACTGTAGGTCTACCCATCAATTCAAGATGGAACTTTGTATCATTCACTGATATTGTTAATATACTGCAAAATTCACCCGAGCTCCGTAGACTGGTCTTCCCTGGCTGTCTGACCCTGATGGGAACAATGTCACCATCTGATCCTGCTAAGACATGATGAGCATAGTGTTGTGTACTGACTGCACTAGAGCTGCATTCCCGGGATGCCTGCGGGACCTGCGGGTCCCGACAGAGATCATTGTAGCGCGGTCTGCATTTTTCATGCTGCGGGTGGTCAGACGACATTGGGATGAAAATGTTTTGTTGTCCCACAGACTATTTGGAAACGGTCCTCTTTCTGCTTTGTATGCGTTAGCCTACCTATTGTATTAAAAGCACATATTTTTCACATTATTCATACACTCGCTGCTTCAACTTCAGTAGCCTACCTCTCCTAGTTGGGCGTGAGAGTTCAAGTGTGCATAGTACAGTGGCTTGCGAAAGTATTCACCCCCCTTGGCATTTTTCCTATTTTGTTGCCTTACAACCTGGAATTAAAATTGATTTTTGGGGGGTTTGTATCAGCTGATTTACACAACATGCCTACCACTTTGAAGATGCAAAATATATTTTTTGGTAAACAAGAAATAAGACAAAAAAACAGAACTTGAGCGTGCATAACTATTCTCCCCCCAAAGTAATTCCAAGACATTTAAATGTTTCCCCTTTAACCACTTGAGTGTTGCTTTAGCAGTATGCTTAGGGTCATTGTCATGCTGGAAGGTGAACCTCCGTCCCAGTCTCAAATCTCTGGAAGACTGAAACAGATTTCCCTCAAGAATTTCCCTGTATTTAGCACCATCCATCATTCCTTCAATTTGCGCGAACACCAAACGTGTTTGCTTATTTTTTTCTTTAAGCAATGGCTTTTTTCTGGCCACTCTTCTGTAAAGCCCAGCTCTGTGGAGTGTACGGCTTAAAGTGGTCCTATGGACAGATACTCCAATCTCCGCTGTGGAGCTTTGCAGCTCCTTCAGGGTTATCTTTGGTCTCTTTGTTGCCTCTGATTAATGCCCTCCTTGCCTGGTCCGTGAGTTTTGGTGGGCGGCCCTCTCTTGGCAGGTTTGTTGTGGTGCCATATTATTTCAATTTTTTATTATGGATTTAATGGTGCTCCATGGGATGTTCAAAGTTTCGTATATTATTTTATAACCCAACCCTGATCTGTACTTCTCTACAACATTGTCCCTGACATGTTTGGAGAGCTCCTTGGTCTACATGGTGCCGCTTGCTTGGTGGTGCCCCTTACTTAGTGGTGTTGCAGACTCTGGGGCCTTTCAGAACAGGTGTATATATACTGAGATCATGTGACTCTGAAATAAAGTCCACCTGTGTGCAATCTAACTAATTATGTGACTTCTGAAGGTAATTGGTTGCATCAGATCCTATTTAGGGGCTTCATAGCAAAGGGGGTGAATACATATGCACGCACCACTTTTCCTTTATTTATTTTTTAGAATTTTTTTTAACAAGTAATTTTTTTTCATTTCACTTCACCAATTTTGACTTTTGTGTATGTCCATTACATGAAATCCCAATAAAAATATGTTTAAATTACAGGTTGTAATGCAACAAAATAGGAAAAATGCCAAGGGGGATGAATACTTTCGCAAGGCACTGTATGTGTGGTCTCATTTACATAGAGTAGGCTGCCTACATGGGCGGAGAATCACATGGCAGTTAATTTGAATATGAAATTAACTTAAATATGATTAGACTGTAGTTTACAACAGTGTCTGTAGATAAATATTGATAATGGAAAGAAGTGGAGGGCACTCGACCAACGTGAGTTGAAGTGCAATCAAAATGTTTTATCATCATTGAAAAGGTACAATGCGTACGTACATAGGTTAGGCTACTATGGCGAGCAAGCGTTGCTCCTTTTCTTTTTTAATAAGTATGGATTACCCATTTATTTGTCTCTGCCTGAAAATCGTCCTCCTAAAAGGTAGGCTATATCCTATAGGCCTATGCAAAACATAGCAAGTGTCGCTGTCATCATTCTTGCTGCTTCCAGTTCAGTAGCCATACCTGCGAGATCAGGTGCACATGTGGTCTCAATTAAATAGAGTAGGCTATAGCCTATGCATGGGAGGAGAAGCACGGGGCAGTTACCTTTCCAAGGAAATGTACTTCCTAAATAGTCCTATGGCCTTTTGTTTGGCACTGACGAAGATGGCGGCCTCGCGACTAGCTCTTAGGAAACTTTGCGGTATTTGGTTTTTTTATGTATTCTTTTTTACATTATTAGCTCAGAAAATGTTTTGTATCATTACATACAGCCGGGAAAAACTATTGGATATCAGAGCTGCAGTAACTCATCAGAACTACCAGCATTACGACCAGGAATGCGACTTTCCCGAAGCAATCCTTTGTTCGCTCTCCCAAGGGCAATGGAACTGATTCCAGAGGCTGACCCAAAACATTGCCGGCAGAGAAGAGGCACTCGGAGCGGCCTGCTGGTTCGACTTAGAAGGCGCACACACCACCCACAGCTTCCGAGTATATTACTTGCAAATGTTAAGTCTTTGGATAACAAAGTTGACGAGCTCAGGGCAAGGGTTTCTTTCCAGAGAGACATAAGGGTCTGTAACATACTTTGTTTCACCGAAACATGGCTCTCAAGGGACATTCTGTCGAAATCGGTCCAGCCAGATGGGTTCTCAGTTCATCGCGCAGACAGAAATAAATATCTCTCCGGGAAGCAGAAGAGCGGAGGTGTGTGTTTCATGATTAACGACTCATGGTGTAATTGTAGTAACATACAGGAACTCAAATCCTTTTGTTCATCCGACCTAGAATACCTCACAATCAAATGCTGACCGTATTATCTCCCAAGATAATTTTCCTTGGTTATAGCCACAGCCTTTAAAATCCCCCCTCAAGCCGATACCACGACGGCCCTCAAAGAACTACACTGGACTTTATGCAAACTGGAAACCACATATCCTGAGGCTGCATTTATTGTAGCTCGGGATTTTAACAAAGCCAATTTGAGGACTAGGCTGCCGAAGTTCTATCAACATATCGACTGTTGTACTCGCGCGGCTAAAACCATTGCTATTCGAACTTCCGGGATGCTTAAAATATCCTCCCCCGCCCTCCTTTCGGCAAATCTGACCACGACTCCATTTTGCTCCTCCCTTCCTATAGGCAGGAACTCAAACAGGAAGTACCCGTGCTAAGGACTATTCAACGCTGGTCTGACCAATCCGAATCCACGCTTCAAGATTGTTTTGATCACGTGGACTGGGATATGTTCTGGGTAGCTGTAAGTCGCTCTGGATAAGAGCGTCTGCTAAATGACTAAAATGTAAAAATGTAAAATGTAGCTTGCGAAAATAATTTAGACGAATACACTGAAACAGTGACTGAGTTTATCAGAAAGTGTATAGGAGATGTTGTGCCCACTGTAACTATTAACACCTACCCTAAGCAGAAACTATGGATAGATGGCAGCATTCGCGCAAAACTGAAAGCGCGAACCACCGCATTTAACCAATGCAAGGTGACTGGGAATATGGCAGAATACAAACAGTGTAGCTATTCACTCCGCAAGGCAATCAAACAGGCAAAACGTCAGTATAGAGACAAAGTGGAGTCGCAATTCAACGGCTCAGACACGAGACGCATGTGGCAGGGTCTACAGACAATCACAGACTACAGAAGGAAAACCAGCCACGTCGCCGACGTCTTGCTTCCGGACAAGCTAAACACCTTCTTCGCCCGATTTGAGGTTAACACAGTGCCACCGACGTGGTCCACTACCAAGGACTGTGGGCTCTCCTTCTCAGTGGCCGACGTGAGTAAGACATTTAAGCGTGTTAACCCTCGCAAGGCTGCCGGCCCAGACGGCAGCCTCTGTCAATCCAACACCTTAACTCAACATTTCCCAAACTCTGTCCTCCGGACCCCAAGGGGTGCGCGTTTTGGTTTTTGCCCTAACACTACACAGCTGATTCAAATGATCAAGGCTTGATGATTCGTTGATTATTTGAATCAGCTGTGTAGTGCCAAAACGTGCACCGAGTTTGGGAAACACTGCCTTAACTGTATGCAAAAAGGTTTGGACCACACAAACTCACACACCCAACAGTTGCTAGCCAGCTAATGCAAGCCAACTTTGTTCTGTTATTGAGTTTGTTACATTGGCATGCAAACTTCGGCATCTTAGCTAACGTTAGTTTTTTTTTGTCTTCCTTTCACAGTAAACACACCTTAAGCCTTGTGAATATTATATGAGGGGGCGTGTACTTCTGGGTATGAACAAGACGAAAAAATTCGGGAAAGTATTTTTTCCAAGACAACAATGCACTGATAAACTAAAAAGTACACTACTTCACGGAAATATATTTAATTGTATAACATTCCAGATCAATTACATTTTGTACATATTTCAGCTATTCTACCTAACGCAGTGAGGAAGAGGCGAATCTGGCAATGCTCATGCGTTTATATGAAACCAAAAGCATATGATTATTTCCGGGAAGACGGAACAGTCTTTCCGGTCTACGACACGTCCCAAGATGGCGGTTCAGATATCTAAGAAGAGGAAGGTTTGTGCAGATTTATCTTTACTTTTAGAGATTTGACTTCACATAAATCGAAAACATCCTTATAGTTAAGCAGTTTGTTACTGCGGTAACATGTCCTGTGAGTAGATGTAAGATTTTCTGTAGTTTTTTAAAAAAAGCTACGGCTGGTGACCTAGCATGCTAGGCAGCACGCGCACATGATCCCATACTGTAGTGTGCTAAAATATATTCCTCATTGACCAGTGTAGTTGTCTAAAGATGTTAACTAACTAATTACTTTGCTAACCCACCGGTACCTACCTTATCCGCATCTTCAAAATGTCACTAAATCCCCAACTTACAGGGTATTATCCTGGCCATGAAAGTTTAGTTTGTACAATATTACAGCAGTTTTCCATAAAACATCAACATGCCTGTGAGGCCAGATAATAGGTGCGTTGGGAAAATAAGTTACTTCCGGATAGATGGGGTTCTCTCGTTTGGACCAAGAGAGTTAAACTGTATTTTTTAATATGATCGAAGTGTACATGTAGCATTCCAATCTTTACTTTGGTTAGACAGGATACAGTATCCTTGGTATGTCTAATGATTGATGTAATGAGTAGCCAGGATGCTGTCTTTCAAACTTTGTCCCTGCTAAGTTACCTGCTGATGACCTCACTCACCCTCCTGTCTTCATATTTTTACAGTTTGTCGCTGATGGCATCTTCAAAGCTGAACTGAACGAGTTCCTCACCAGAGAGCTCGCTGAGGATGGCTACTCTGGTGTGGAGGTTCGTGTCACCCCAACCAGGACTGAAATCATCATCCTGGCTACCAGGTGAGTCCAAAAACCTGGATATCAAAACCAGAGGATTTGTGGCAGACTGGCACATTCTACTCCAAAATCAAAGTTTGTCAGATGTTTTGACCTCAAAAGTAGTCTGTCAAGATGAATGTCCTGCTATATGCCTGAACAGTATGAAAAATGTATGCACTCACTAACTGTAAGTCGCTCTGGATAAGAGTGTCTGCTAAATGACTAAAATGTAAAAACACCAAATGAATAAAAAAAAGCTTAGCACTGCAAATCTGTAAATTACATGGTGCATATCTGGTCCCTTTATTTTGGGTTGTGGCTTATAGCTGTATCTGTGGGGGGGAATTAGTGAGTGCGTGCTGATCGCCGTTCATGGTGAATGAAATAATGTTCCCTATATTTTCAATGCATTTTCTGCAATGGGTGGGAACGTGGACTTTTCTCCACATATGACCACATGAGGTTTGAATATCTGACAAATTTAGATTTTTAGAAAGTTGTCTCTGATAACGGACACTACTGCTGAGAGAGAGCCAGTGAGTTGACTCAAACTGGTGAGGTGCGAACAGACCATATACTCTTTCTCCAGGACACAGAACGTGCTTGGTGAGAAGGGGCGTCGTATCCGTGAGCTGACTGCAGTGGTCCAGAAGAGGTTTGGCTTCCCAGAGGGCAGTGTTGAGGTAAGGAATGCTTGGTTTCAGACGCCAAGGCCACCCATTGTCATGTTATGGCCATGATAGGTCGCTACATTTTTGTTTTCATTGCTTCAGAAACATGTGGGAGAGGACCATATTATATTTGAGGGGTGGTGGGTGACTATAAAGTTACTATTTGCTTGTGGCTCATTCCTTGTCAAATACTACCAGAAATTCTACCATTGTCGTCTCGTCCCCTAAACACTGTTTCTGCTCTGTGAAAAGTTTGCAACATACTGTGTTTTTCTTGCCATCAGCTGTATGCTGAGAAGGTTGCCACTCGTGGTCTGTGCGCCATCGCCCAGGCCGAGTCTCTGCGCTACAAGCTTCTTGGGGGTCTGGCTGTCCGCAGGTGAGGATCTTTGCCCTGTTTTTTTCTAATGCGAACTATGGCAAGTACTTGATTAAAGGTTTGTATTCGACAAGTACTGTACAGGGTTTTTTTCTGTTTCAAAAGGATTAAAATAAATAAACAATGATTCCAAGGGCTGATTTTCTTCTTTTATAGCCGCTTTAAAGCTATTTTCCTGCAATTCTACACATGTTGCCATGGAGCTGAGAGAAGTCCTGCAATTCTATGCATTTTGCTATGGCTAATGCTGTGTATTTTTGCTCAAACATAATTAACTAAATCAATACTGCTAAATTCATGGTTTTTGGAATGTTCAATTCTCCCTGACTGTCTAGTTTTTATTTTGTTGATTGTTAGTTCTAAAATATTATATTTTTTAGGCATTTGAGTTTACACTGAAAGCGTTTTTCATCCCGGGGAGTTTTGTTATTTTTTTACTCTGCTCAAAATGTGTACCTGCAACTATAATGGCCCTCGCAAGGATTTCAATGGCAAAAAATCCCTGCTCTAATTTTTTGAAATGCAACTATTTAGCAGGTAAAATGTATAAGCACTGACAACATTTCAAACTCTTAAGATGTGTTTGTGGAGTATGTCAAGTGCTGTGAAAATGTAAAGTTTTGTTTTCAGTTGTGTACTGTAAACCTTTTGCCTTCAGCCATGTTTCATCTTTTAAAAGACTAATGCATAATTTTCATGAGTACTTGAACGGACATTCCTGTCAAACCTTTAATGAAAAGATAGTGAAGTGAGGCAGTGGTGCTTGTGACTTAAGTTATTATTTTAGGTGTTAGTTGAAACTGGAAGATCCCAGTGTTAGAGCGCAATCTCATTGTGAAAGTCAATATTTGACACGCTACTCTAAAGGGTGGGATGAATGGAGTTTAGGGGATCAAGACTACAATTATCTGTTGTATATCGTTGTCATATTTTTCATGGCACTGTCTGGCAGAGTTGAAGTCCCGGGACTTGTAAGAATATATGGTGTTTTTAATTCTGCTTGTTTTTGTGTTGCAGAGCCTGCTATGGTGTCCTGCGCTTCATCATGGAGAGCGGGTCCAAGGGTTGCGAGGTGGTGGTCTCTGGAAAGCTCAGGGGCCAGAGGGCCAAATCCATGAAGTTCGTGGATGGCCTCATGATCCACAGTGGGGACCCCGTTAACTACTACGTCGACACCGCTGTCCGCCATGTGCTGCTCCGTCAAGGTGAGGTCACCCTGGGGTTTTATGCCTGATTCACACTATAGGCCCAAGCTGTCTGGACTGGCCTCTTTACGCATCCACCATGGTTGTTAGAACTGTGCTGGAATGGATAATGTGGCTATATCACAATTATCTCTTATTCATCCCAAAGTGTGCACTTGTTCACTTACTTCTCTTAACTGATTTGAAAGGAATTGACTGGTATAAGACATATGGTGGAAACTCCCACTAGCCCATGCTTCTACCAATTCAATGTTTTTAGATTTGTGGGAAGTAGGGAATGAATGCACAGTTCAAGAGAAGGGCGATATTATTGGGATGCACACAGTGAAAAGAAATGATCCGAGCTAGCTCCATATGGTTCGGATCGGCCCTATAGTGTGGATCGGGCGTTAGATGGGCCAGGTCAAGACTAGTGTTGCACAGTATACCGGTACCACAGTAATATCACTGTACCAAAACGTCATGATAATAATAATAATAATAATAATTGTTCATTTAGCAGACGCTCTTATCCAGAGCGACGTACAGGAGCAATTAGGGTTAAGTGCCTTGCTCAAGGGCACATCGACAGATTTTTCACCTAGTCGGCTACTTATGATACCAACATTTTAGAGCCCTCCTGATCTAAAGAACCTGCTGGCACCAGTTATAAAAATTTTATGAAGTCAGTTTTGTTTCTAAATTCAGTTGAGTTTAAGCAACAGCCACTAGTCTCTTGTATGCGCATGTCTAATAATATCCACTTCACTTTCATTCACATATCACGTGTGGCAGCTGTAATCAGCCAGCTGCATCCTCTACCAGCCCTCACGCACCTGCTTCTCTCTGTCCGCTCTTCATGATCATCTATTCCTCCATCAGTTTTTAAAATATAATTCAGCCTTGATGGCGAATGGGGATGCAGACCCTGATGAGTATTGTTAGATTTGTTCAATTGGAACAGCGCGCCGAGCGAGCAATGTTGACACATTGTATAAATTCATCACCTGTTATAACCAAGAGCACAGGCCAGTCTGAGTAGATTTTACAAGTTCACTGTCATGCAGCCTCTGAGTCCCAGAGAGGGCAAAGAAAACGTTCAGTCAGTTTACCTAGCTAGCTAACAACCTGGTAACTTGACAGTATGTCTAGGCAAGTGTCATTAACACAGGAAGAAAAGAAAAGGGTCTGATACTCATGAGATGCGCTTCAAAGGTAGATTTCATATAGGCCTAATGTAAGCCTAAACTATATCAAAAATCAATTTCTTTCTGGTGCTCCTTAAATTCTGTTTGGTGCCTAATGTTTTATAAGTTGTGAGCAATGTGCGTGTGTTTGTGGGAGAGTGGTGCGAGAGTGGTGTGTGTGAGGAAGGGCGGGAGAGTGTCTGTTAACTGAAGAGTAAATAATGTTTCATGCAGTGTTTTTCCCCTTACTGCCACAATGACATGCAGATTATGCATGTATATTCCTTCCTTCCATCACTCCAACCAAATCACGGGTAGGCCTTTGCAAATATGAGCAAATCAGCCATTCTATGCAGTATTCTATTATACACTGAACAGTTAAGTTAAATTCAATGTGTTTTATTGAATAGAAGTGAATTTGTGACAGGTTTTTGCGCAGCACATACGTAGACAGTTTAGGAAAAAACGCAGGGTTCGCACAACGCGCTTGAGGTGCTTAAAGTACTTGAATTTGGAACTCTGAACTTCAAGTACTGGAATACCTTAAATGAGACATTTTCTCAAGTTGGAACTTCAAAAGTACTTGCATTAAAATGAGAGGAGAACAGATAATAACCAAACATTGTGACCATTGGTGAATCGACCCTGAAGAGCCACATGAAGGGGGAAAGACAACGCTGCATCCTGCGCTGGCGCAAGTTCTACATTGTAACTTTTTCTCTGCAACGGCCTCCTGAGCTTTTTTGCCAATAGCCTCATTCATGGGGTGGCCGCAGTAATCCGCTTTATCAAGCAGCAGCCGTGCGCCTGGCGTTCTGGTGGCCGTTCACATGCTCCCTCACACAGCCCACCCGCCCTTCTCCCGACCAGCGACACTAAAGCTGCAGTCGGAAGCAAGACTCTTTTTTTGTTGTAGCTATTAAGTAGTAGATGCCCAATAAAAACAGTAATTAAGCTGGAATTGTGTAGTAATGCGAATAGGAAATGTGTGTTCACCAGTAGGCATGTCTCTCAACTCTGCTCATCACTACTCAAATTACAAAATCATCAGTACTGACATACCACTCATGTATGTAGTAAATAAGTAGTGAAACAACATATTATTTAGTAGAACTTGTAAGGTAGTGATGAATACTGTTTTTTTTTTTTTTTTAGGTCGTGGCAATATACTGCCATCTGGTGGCAACTGGAAACAATTACATAATGTTAACTATAACAAATTGATGGTCCATGAAAATAGATATTAGTGCTTGAAAAAGTATTTCAGTTTGACTTGCCACTGTCTATACGAACTCAGGAACAGGAACAAGCGTCTCGGGGACAGGGCTAACAGGACGCTAGGCCACTGATTTCCCCCCATGGTATCGTTAGTAAAAGGTTGATATAGTGACAACACTAATCAAGACGACTTGTCTTATGCAACAGGACCAGAAATGAGAAGTGATGAAATGGTGACAAATACTTGAGGTGCAATCTGTTCTGCCTGTCCAAAGGTGTGCTGGGGATCAAGGTGAAGATCATGCTGCCCTGGGATCCCAGCGGTAAGATCGGCCCCAAGAAGCCTCTCCCTGACCACGTGAGCATTGTGGAGCCCAAGGACGAGCAGGTCCCCTCTACCCCCATCTCAGAGCAGAAGGGAGCCAAGCCGGAGGCCGCTGCCGTCGCACCTGCGACACCCGTCCCCACAGCATAACCATGAGGGAGCCCCAAACCAGCGTCTCCTTTTTTTCAATGTAAGGCAGGATAAGTTCCACAGCTTGCACAGTGCTGCTTTGTCGTTCCCACTGAACACAGAAACCCTGTTTCCTACTATCCCTGTCTGTCTGCATCCCACGACTAGCAGGGACGCTTGGTTTTTGACACCACGTCGCCCATTGCCATGGTCATAAATCTATACATTGCCTGAAAGGAATCTTAAAGGTTTAAGGTGGCAAAATGTCTGAATGATTATCTAATTTTCCCTATTATTTTACAGGTCATCATGAGCCAACTGGAAATGCTCCAAATACCCTTGTCAAGTGTTGAGAGAGAAATAAAAAGTAAATGTTTGGAAATGTTTTGTCTTTGAAATTATTTGACCAAATTGCCTTTCACTATGGGAAGTTACACAATGCTTGCTTTAAAACGGAGCCTTTGCCTTTATAAAGTAATTTGGAAGTCACTTAGGTTATCTTGATACCCAGCCAACAGCATCTAGAATGTAGTTGCTGTCAAATGTTACAACCTATCGCCAAACTGTTACTTTTACTTCATTTTTCATAATGGTGGTTAAAAAGTTAAGCAAAATAACAAGTGTTCTGTCAATTTCCACCCTATTATAGGTCTGTGTGAATTACAAATATATGCGTGTGTAATGTAAATAACAAAATCTGGAACATTTTGTATGCCAAAGTATGTGGACACCTGCTTGTCAAACATCTCATCCCAAAATCATGGGTATTAATATGGAGTTGGTCCCCCCCGCTGCTACAACAGCCTCCACTCTTCTGGAAAGGCTTTCCACTAGATGGAACATTGCTGCGGGGACTTGCTTCCATTCAGCCACAAGCATTAGAGGGGAGGTCGGCACTGATGGGCAATTAGCCCTGGCTCGCAGCCTGCGTTACAATTCATCCCAAAGGTGTTTTATGGGGTTGAGGTCAGGGTTCTGCAGGCCAGTCAAGTTCTTCCGCACTGATCTCGACAAACCATTTCTGTATGGACCTTGCTTTGTGCATGGGGGCATTGTCATGCTGAAACAGGAAAGGGCCTTCCCCAAACTGTTGCCACAATGTTGGAACACAGAATCGTCTAGAATGTCATTGTATGGTGTAGCGTTAAGATTTCCCTTCGCCTAGCCCAAACCATGAAAAACAGCCCCAGATCATTATTCCTCCTCCACCAAACTTTACAGTTGGCCCTAAGTATTCAGGCAGGTAGCGTTCTCCTGGCATTCACCAAACCCAGATTAGTCCGACGGACTGCCAGATGGAGAAGCGTGATTCATCACTCCAGAGAACGCGTTTCCACTGCTCCAGAGTCCAATGGCGGCGAGTTTTACACCACCCCAGCCGACTGGTGATCTTAGGCTTGTGTGCGGCTGCTCGGCCATGGGAACCCATTTCATGAAGCTCCCGACATACAGTTATTGTGCTGACGTTGCTTCCAGAGGCAGTTTGGAACTTGGTAGTGAGTGTTGCGACCGAGGACAGGCGATTTATACGCATTTCCACACTCGGTGGTCCCGTTCTGTGAGTTTGCGACCTACCACTTCGCGGCTGAGCCATTGTTGCTCCTAGACGTTTCCACTTCACAATAACAGCACTTACAGTTGACTAGGGCAGATACTTTACGAACTGACTTGTTGGAAAGGTGGCATCCTATGACGGTGCCATGTTGAAAGTCACTGAGCACTTCAGTAAGGCCATTCTACTGCCAATGTTTGTCTATGGAGATTGCATGGCTGTGTGCTCGATTTTATACACCTGCCAGCAACGGGTGTGGCTGAAATGGCCGAATCCACTAATTTGAAGGGATGTCCACATACTTTTGCATCTATAGTGTAACATTACCTGTGTCAGTATTTACCATCACTCACTGCAGTTGAAAAACCAAGGTAATTGACTTCTAAGTCATTACCAAAATCATGTTTTAGATGTGTGAAACAGTTTTGCATGGAAAACATACTTATGCAGTCTTCCCGAAATGATATTGCCACTAATATGAGTGTTGGTTGCGTTAAATGTTACAAGTAGCTGCATTTATATAATAACCAATAGGCAGTGTTTCACATTGTACAAGTTCAGCAAGCTACGTTGTATAAAAATGTAAGTTGCTACAAAATGGCAGCTGCGTACGAGCCACTGTATGGAGGACTTTACATTAGTTCGTTGGGCTAAATTGCCTACCTATGTCAAAATGTGAAAC
Source organism: Coregonus clupeaformis (assembly GCF_020615455.1). Taxonomy (NCBI): domain Eukaryota; kingdom Metazoa; phylum Chordata; class Actinopteri; order Salmoniformes; family Salmonidae; genus Coregonus; species Coregonus clupeaformis. The sequence continues at coordinate 1,940,519 of NC_059215.1, forward strand.
AGTTCGCACCTTCATCAGTGCCTGAAATTATCACTGCGCGATCATTCCCCGCGCATATTCTTTACATTAGTAATTTGAGTTTTTACCGCAAAGACCTCTGGGCCACTATTTTCTTTGACGCGGTGAATTGTGGGCAGTCATTGGTCCTCCGAGCTTTTAGAGTCTGCTGCTCCACCATTGGAAAAGATGGCTGCCTCGGCTCCATCGGCGGGTTTTTCCTCCGATTTGTGCCCAAGCTACGCCGTGATATGCTCTTTTCTAGAGCGGTATGGAGCTTTGCTGGATCTACCGGAGCTTACATTTCCACAGTTGGAGAGATATCTTCAAGACACATCTTCAGGTATAGTTTGAAAAGCGCGAGCTGCTGTGGGGAGGTGCGACTACACCATCGCATAGTGTTCTGTGTCGTTCGTGCCAGCTAGCTAGTTGTTATTGTGTGTTTTCCAATGTATTGCTGTCCCAAATTCATAATAAGGATCCCGGGTGAAGCATATGCAATGTTTTTGCACTGTTTAACTCTGAACTTTTCGAAGACTAAAAGGCTTCGGTGAAATGTGGTTATTTTAAATTATTGGATTTGTTTTCAGCCTTTATCTGCCATGGACTGAATTGCACTATATCACATCCTACAGAAACTGCTTTGAGCTTTTGCACAAAGATGAATTGTTTTTAACATTTAAAGTATGGGGCACACCTGTTTTTCGGTTTATGATGTATGTTGCGATAAGGACAAAATTGTCCATTGTATTTACCGTTAAGTAATATTTTGGCTGTGGTTAGCTCGCGCTGTATTGCGCAGGCGCACACCTGGGCTTCCTGCTCAATGGATTCCTTCTGTAATTAGGTTCCCATTAGCTTCTATAGTAGCCACAAAGTCCAAATTGGTTACAAAAATCTTCATGGTTAGGATTCAAATCATAATTTAAAGGTAGACTCAGCCATATGATTTAGATGCATAAAGTAAAAAGCATAGTCGGGGTGGACTTAGTGATTTGGAGGTCCAATGCTGAGGTCCTGCTCCTCCCCAAAAATGGATTTATAGTAAATACATGTAATTTAACTGTAAAAATGTATTCCCTTTTAATGTGCCATGAACCAGTCATTTATTTTAATCTGATTGTCAACAAATCACTTAAAATTATCCCAAAATAATTCTAGCATCTGAACAGTGCTCTGTGCACCTGCCAACTTTCCTTCAATTCGTAAGTGGCTGAAACTATCTCATTGGAGAAAGCATCAGAGTGAGCGAAACAGCGCCTCTCTGTCTTACTATATGTAGCCTATGTATCTGAAGCCATAATCAGTTTGGCCAGACAGCATCAGATGCAGTGCCTATAGAAAGTCTACACCCCCCCCTTGCCCCCAATCACATTTGATTGTTACAAAGTGGGATTAAAATGATTTAGTTGTAATTTTGTCAACGATCTACACAAGTTACTCTGTTAAAGTAGAACAATTAAATTTTTTTTTTTTTAAAGATTAATGAAAAAACCCCAGATATACCTTGATTATATAAGTATTCACCCCCCTGAGTCGATACATGTTAGAAACACCTTTGGCAGTGATTACAGCTGTGTCTTCTTGGGTAAGTCTCATAAGAGCTTTGCATACCTGTATTGTGCAATATTTGCCCATAACTCTTACATTCTTCATGCTATGTCAAGGTGTTGGATCATGGCTAGACAGCAATCTTAAAGTCTTGCCATAGATTTTCAAGCAGATTTAAGTCAAAACTGTAAAATGTAGCCACACAGGAACATTCACTATCTTCTTCGTAAACAATTCCAGTGTAGATTTGTGTGGTAGGTTATTGTCCTGCTGAAAGGTGAATTTGTCTCCCAGTGTCTGGTGTAAAGCACACTGAAGCAGGTTTTCCTCCATGACTTTGCCTGTGCTTAGCTCCATCCCGTTTCTTTTTATCCTGAAAAACTCTCCAGTCTTTGCCAATGTCAAGTATACCAATACCATGATGCAGCCACTACCATGCTTGAAAATAAGGAGGCAGTTAGTCAGTGCTGTGTTGAATTTCCCCCAAACATAATGCTTTGGATTTATGCCAAAAAGTGTCTTCCTTTGCTGTATTTGCCAGTATTACTTTAGTGCCTTGTTGTGTACATATGCTTGTTTTGGAATATTTGTATTCTGTATATTTGTATTCTTCTTTTCACTCTGTCATTTAGGTAATTATTGTGGAGTTACTACAATGTTGTTGATCCATCCTCAGTTTTCTCCCGTCTGAGCCATTGAACTCTGTAGTTGGCCTCATGGTGCAGTTTCCTTCCTGTCCTGCAGCTCAAGGACGACTGCAGGACGACTTCATCTTTGAAGTGTCTGGGTGGTTTAATACATCATCCACAGCATAATTATGAACTTGGCCATGCTTAAAGAGATATTCAATGTCTGATTTGTTTTTGTTAACCATCTACCAATCACTGCCCTTCTTTGAGGCTTTTGAAAAGCTCCCCGTCTTTTGTAGTTGAATCTGTTATTTTACAGTAGAATTACCCGTATATCTTTTACATGGAAATGGCCTATTCACTTCCATTCATTTTTCGTCCGGTACCGGGTTACCTTCAGACGAGTCCTGTGACACTTGTGGGGGTAGAGCAAAATGGAAACATTCGGTTCGTGAGGGTCTCATCTTTCCATAGAGGGGTCATATTAGTGAGCTCGCATGCTACAAACGTTTTCGTGAGAAGACCAATATTCGGGATGTCTCCTGGTCTAATAAACACTACTGTTGCTCGGCCACCTTCCACCACAGATGCGGAAGGGCAACATTGGTGGATGCGATGGATTGAGACGGCGCCCATGCACAAAAACATATCTGTAGCTTAAACAGATTTTGATGAGGATTTTTTATTATATGTATTATTCCTCGAGTGGAGCATGAGGGGGCCTCAAGTGGAGAAACTATTAAAAAAGATATACGTGTATTTATTTTATTTTTATGTCCAGCTCATGTGGCCCCTTGATGTGTGGCCTGCCTAATGGTGAGTCCACCAGTGTGCATAATGGGTCAATCTCTGCAACAACTAAGAGCGTTGAAGTGTGAGGCTCAACATCTCTGCTGTTTTGGTCCCATGGCTACCGCGCTGTAAACAGCGGGGTATGACTTTGTGGCTATAGAAGCTAGTGACCACCCTGTAATTACACCAAGACATTAGCCTGCTTCATTCAAACTATGCTGAACAAAATATAAATGCAACATGTAAAGTGTTGGTCCCACATTTCATGAGCTGAAATAAAAGATCCCAGAAATTGTCCATACGGACAAAAAGCTTATTTCTCTAACATGTTTTGCACACATTTCTCATCCCTGTTAGTGAGCATTTCTCCTTTGCCAAGATAATCCATCCACCCTACAGGCGTGGCATATCAAAAAGCTGATTTAAACAACATGATCATTAGACAGGTGCACCTTGTGCTGGGGACAGTAAAAGGCCTCTCTAAAATGTGCAGTTTTGTCACACAACACAATGCCACGAATGTGTCAAGTTTTGAGGTAGTGTGCAATTGGCATGCTGACTGCAGGAATATCCACCAGAGCTCTTGCCAGAGAGTTGAATGTTCATTTCTCTACCAACATCGTTTTAGAGAATTTGGCACTTCGTCCAACTGGGCTCACAACCCAAGACCACGTGTAACCACGCCAGCCCAGGACCTCCACATCTGGTTTCTTCACCTGCTGGATCCTCTGAGACCAGCCACCCGGACAGCTGATGAACTGAGGAGTATTTCTGTCTGTAATAGGGCCCTTTTGTGGGGAAAAACTCATTCTGATTGGCTGGGCCTGGCTCCCCAGTGGGTGGGCATGGCTCACAAGTAAGTGGGCATATGCCCACCCGTGACTGCGCCCCTGCCTAGGCATGTGAAATCCATAGATTAGAGCCTAATTTATTTATTTCAATTGACTGATTTCCTTATATAACCTGTTTTATATTTTTGTTCAGTGTATAGTTTGTTTATTGTTAGGAAATGGGGAAACTATTTTCTGCATAGTTCTAGACTAGTTTTAATAAATAAAACTGCATTGCATCATGCTCCCCTTTAATTTTGGTACCTTGCACAGCAGTTTTAATTTAATGTGAAAACACGTTCCTTTTCTTATTCCCCAAAGTCATCAAAAGTTATTTTAATTCCTCTCTCCATTTGATAACTAGGCAAATGCATTTCAAGTGCTCATAGTGGACCAATATCTATCTATATGATCAAACATAGTAGGATATGGATTTCTGACAGTAGCTAGGTGTCCAATTGGTGACCGATTTAATGCGAATATTCTAAAATCCACATAAAAACAATATGCACATTTTCCCACCAGAGATGTTTCCATCAAAATGACTTGTGGATAAAAGACTGTGCTTGATGACGTAGTGCACATGAAAATAACTTTTGCGGTTAAATTCCATGTATCTAATAAATTAAAGTTAAATGGGTTTCCATTGCATTGACGAGGACAAGGCTGGAGATCACTCTGTCATGCTGATTGAGTTAGAATAACAGACTGGAAGCTTTTAAAAGGAGGGTGGTGCTTGAAATCATTGTTCTTCCTCTGTTAAACATGGTTACATGCAAGGAAACAAGTGCCGTCATCATTGCTTTGCACAAAAAGGGCTTCACAGGCAAGGATATTGCTGCTAGTAAGATTGCACCTAAATCAACCATTTATCGGATCTTCAAGGAGAGAGGTTCAATTGTTGTGAAGAAGGCGTCAGGGCGCCCAAGAAAGTCCAGCAAGCGCCAGGACCGTCTCCTAAAGTTGATTCAGCTGCGGGATCGGGGCACCACTAGTGCAGAGCTTGCTCAGGAATGGCAGCAGGCAGGTGTGAGTGCATCTGCACACACAGTGAGGCGAAGGCTTTTGGAGGATGGCCTGGTGTCAAGAAGGGTAGCAAAGAAACCACTTCTCTCCAGGAAAAACATCAGGGATAGGCTGATATTCTGCTAAAGGTACAGGGATTGGACCGCTGAGGACTGGGGTAAAGTCATTTTCTCTGATGAAGCCCCTTTCCGATTGTTTGGGGCATCCGGAAAACACCTTGTCCGAAGAAGACGAGGTGAGCGCTACCATCAGTCCTGTGTCATGCCAACAGTAAAGCATCCTGAGACCATTCATGTGTGGGGTTGCTTCTCAGCCAAGGGAGTGGGCTCACTCACATTTTTGCCAAAGAACACAGCCATGAATAAAGAATGGTACCAATACATCCGCCGAGAGCAACTTCTCCCAACCATCCAAGAACAGTTTGGTGACGACCAATGCCTTTTCCAGCATGATGGAGCACCTTGCCATAAGGCAAAAGTGAACTAAGTGGCTCGGGGAACAAAACATCGACATTTTGGGTCCATGGCCAGGAAACTCCCCAGACCTTAATCCCATTGAGAACTTGTGGTCGATCCTCAAGAGGCGGGTGGACAAACAAAAACGCACAAATTCTGACAAACTCCAAGCATTGATTATGCAAGAATGGGCTGCCATCAGTCAGGATGTGGCCCAGAAGTTAATTGACAGCATGCCAGGGTGGATTGCAGAGGTCTTGAAAAAGAAGGGTCAACACTGCAAATATTGACTCTTTGCATATACGTAATGTAATTGTCAATAAAAGCCTTTGACACTTATGGAATGCTTGTAATTATACTTCAGTATACCATAGTAACATCTGACAAAAATATCTCATAACACTGAAGCAGCAAACTTTGTGAAGACCAATACTTGTGTCATTCTCTCAACTTTTGACCACAACTGTACTCTGAAGCTCTGCTGTGTCCAGATATTTGAGTGTTCAAAAGACACTTTTGTGGTTTCTGTCACTGACATCCACCCAGAGGGGTTATACGATTGGTAGAATCATTTTGAAAGTTGCATAAACACAGGCAAAAAAAAAAAGCCATGGCCTTTAATATGGAAGCATTTGTGGAAAACACTACATGAGAGATGGTAGATAATGTACGAAAGTGAATCTGCTTGGCATTGAAAAGCATTATGACATCCAAGTTGCACATGCCGATGCAAAAGCAGTAGTCAGAGTTAATGGAGGAGGAAATCCTTCCGGAGAGGGAGGATGATGAAAAGGGTTCTATGGGTGGTAGAGAACACCCCATAGATGAGCAACTGCAAGAGGTTGAACTAAAGGCAGAATGGGAACAGAAATTAATGCTTGAGCACAAAGAAAGGGAATGAACGTGAGGAGAGATTGGAGCAACAGAAATTAGAGCTTGAGCACAAGGAAAGGGTAAGAGAACGTGCAGCCAGACTAAAACAAGAACAACAAGAATGTGCACATGCCGTTCGATTTAAAAGAGATGGATCTGGAAGTACTCCGAATCAAGTCAGGGCATCCTGCACCCTCAACATAATTTAATCTTGGTCGGAACAGCTGGCTTGTACCGCCTTTTAACGAAAAGGAGGTGGATGTACACTGAACAAAAATATAAATGCAATATACAACAATTTCAAAGATTTTACTGAGTTACAGTTCATATAAAGAAATCAGTCAATTTGAAATAAATTCATTAGGCCCTAATCTATGGATTGTACATGACTGGGAACACAAATTTGCATCTGTTGGTCACAGATACCTTTAAAAAAAGATAGGGGCATGGATCAGAAAACCAGTCAGTGTGTGGTGTGACCACCATTTACCTCATACAGGGCAACACTTTGTGGCATGTTGTCCGAATCCTTTTCAATGGCTGTGCAAAGTTGCTGGATATTGGCGGGAACTGGAACACGCCGTCGATCCGGAGCATCCCAAACATGCTCAATGGGTGACATGTCTGGTGAGTATGCAGGCTATGGAAGAACTGAGACATTTTCAGCTTGCAGGAATTGTGTAAAGATCCTTGCGACATGGCACGGTATCTCTGTGCATTCAAATTGCCATGGATAAAATGAAATTGTGTTCGTTGTCCGTAGCTTATGCTTTCCCATACTGTAACCCAACCACCACCATGGGGCACTCTGTTCACAATGTTGACATCAGCAAACCGCTCGCCCACACGACGTCATACTTCTGGTTGTGTGGCCAGTTGGACGTACTGCCAAATTCTCTAAAATGACAGAGGCGACTTATGGTAGAGAAATTAACATTTAATTATCTGGCAACATCCCTGCAGCCAATTGAACGCTCCCTCAACTTGAGGCATCTGCGATATTGTGTTGTGTGACACAACTGCACATTTTATTGGCCTTTTATTGTCCCCAGCACAAGGTGCACCTGTGTAATGATCATGCTGTTTAGTCAGCTTCTTGATATGCCACATGGATTATCTTGGCAAAGGAGAAATGTTCACTAACGGATGTTCTGTAAACAAATTTGTGCACAGAATTTTGTGCATATGGAAAATTTCTGGGATCTTTTATTTCAGCTCATGAAACTTGGGACCAACACTTTACATGTTGCGTTAATATTTTTGTTCAGTATATATTTTACTCTGAGTGGATTACCACATCCGTAAAATGACCGAGATATTTGATCACTGCTCCTCCAAAGTGTTCTTGTGGGATAAGACCAGCAAGCTCAGGTATGACACTTTTAAAGCTGCTATCCTTTGGGCTAACGAGTTGGTCCCAGAGACACAGGCAACAGTTCCATAAATTATGAAAGACCGAATCACAAAGCCACGTTGAGTTCGCAAGGAAACAAGCATGTCTTTTTGATAGGTGGTGTGGTTCTTAAGAGGTCAGACTTTTTCAGACTTTTTCTACAGTGCCCAAAGATGAGGATTGGCTGAAAAACGGTTTTTCGTATCCACCAGTTTGTCATTACTGTCGTGAGAAAGGACACATTGTCTCTGTGTCCTAAGTCGAAACAGAAAAATGGGGGAGAGAAAAAGCAGTTTCTTCTTGTGGGAGCACTCCAGCCCTTTAAGTCTTTGGTTGAGATTGGTGTATCTCCTAAACAAGATTTTGTTTCAGATTTGTATGAACTCTTTGTTTCAGACGGGTTAGTGTCTCTGCCGAGTGGCAACACTGTGAAGCAGCCGGTGAAGATACTGCAAGACACTGGGCAGCCCTATTCTTCATTTTGTAGGATGTTTTGGCTTTGTCTGACACTTCAGCAACTGGTTACAGTGTGTTAGTACAAGGTGTGGAGATGGGTTGCATGGAAGTTCCTTTTGTATAATGTGGAACTCGAGTCTATCTTGTTTCTGGTTCCGTTCATTTTGGGAAATTATTTGGCTGGAGGGAAGGTTGTGCCAAATCCTGTCGTTTGTAAGGAACCCAGAGTAGAGGAACCTGATGGGCTATCAGAAAAGTACCCTAGAATGTTCCCACCGTGTGCCGTTACACGTGCTATGTCTAAGAAAGACGCTGGGAGCAAGTCTGGTGTTGAGGAGGATCCTAATTTAGGTGAACTTCCTGAGGTGACCTCTCCTTTGAAAACCCCAAAGGTGAGCGAGTTGGTAGGACTACTGAAGGAAGAGAGGGTCCCTACAGTTGACACTTCGATGTCTAGGAAGCAGCTGACTGCTGAATAGAGTAAAGATGTTTCTCTCTCCCCTCTTTTTGCTAAGATACGTCCAGAGGAAATTGAGTTATCGCACCACTTCTGGGCAAGACAATTGGCACAGTTGCACTTCGACAAGAGATACTGAGGTTGGCTCACGATGGTAGTATGGCAGGCCATGTTGGGGTCAACAAGATGTTTGACCGTACCTTGCGTAACTACTTCTGGCCTGAAACAGGATGTTGTGGCTTACTGTAAATTCTGTTGCTTTTGCCAGAGTACGGATCAACCGAATTAAGCTGTACCGGTTGCACCTTTGCAGTCTATTCCTTCTTTTGACAAACCTTTCAGCAGGGTTCTGTTGGTCTGTGTTGGTTCTTTACCATCGTGTGCTGCCACTCTTTTCCCTGAGGCCATTCCACTGAGGAAAATCACGGCTCCCAGTATTCTTAAGTCCCTTGTGAAGTTATTTTCAACGTTTGGACTTCCGCAGATAGTGCAATCGAACCAAGATTCAAATTTCATGTCAATGTCTTCCAGCAAGTGCTACAGCAGTTGGGTGTTACCCATAGTGCCTCTAGTGCCTACCACCCAGAGTTTCAAGGTGGTCTTGAGAGATTTCATCAGACTTTGAAGTCTGTTGAGAGCTTACTGCTTTGAATTTGAGAATGACTGGAAGAAGGGGTCACTCTAGTGCTGTTTGTAGCACTGGAGGTTGTTCAGGAATCTATTTTAGTTAGATTGAGCTTGTTTGGACATCCTGTCAGAGGTCCTTTTGAGCTTGCTGAGAGAGGTTGTTGCAGGGCAAAATAAACACCACAACAAATCTGTTGGAGCACGTTGGCACTTTTCTATACAGATTGCACCGCGCCTGTGGGTTTGCAAGTGAGAATCTGGAGAAGGCGCAAACGAAAATGAAAGTTTGGTACAATCGGAAGGCCCGAAGACGCACTTTCGATGTGGGTGACCAAGTCCTGGTTTTGTTGGCTGTTCTGGGGTCACCGTTGCAAGCTCGCTTTTCAGGCCCTTACCCCATAGTAAAAAATATATAGTAATCTGGATTACATCACCACACCGGAGCGCAGGAAAAAACCCTGGCTGTGTCATGTCAACATGTTGAAACTATACTTTTGGGTGAAGAGGTCTGTGAAAACCGGTAGTGATGTTCTGCCTGTAGCCACTGCTGTCACCGTTGACTATAGTCTTCCTCGAGTACGAGGAAAGCGCAATACAACCTGTGCCGGTTGGTCGGTTGAATAACTCAGATTCTAGAAAACCTTGATGTCATTTTGGCACTTGTCTCCAGAGGAAAAAGGCGACATTGTTTTTAGAATATCAGCGTTTATTCTCAGATGTGCCAACTCCGACAAATGTACTAGAGCATGACATTGACGTTGGGGACACTAGGCACATGCCTAGTGAGTGAATCCTGAAAAGAGAGAGAAACTCCGCAGTGAGGTGGAGTTCATGCTTGAGCACGGCGTCGCACAACATGGCAACAGTCTGTGGAATTTGCTCTGTATATTAGTACCTAATGCGGCTGGGTCTGCAGTTTTGTTCCGATTTTCGGAAACTCAAGGCCGTTACTAAGTCTGACTCATACCCTTTGCCTAGGGTCAACGATTGTGTGGACCGTGTTGGCGCTGCTAATTACGTTAGCAAGTTCGATCTGCTGAAGGGATATTGTGAGGTCCCCCTAACTGAGTTCGCCAAAGAGTTGTCTGCTTTTCTCTCCTGGTGGTTTGTTTTCCTGTCTTAATCTCCCGTTTGGGTCTTTAAAATGCTAAGACCCTTTTGGTCTCTGCACCGGTGCTAGCTGCTCCAGATTTCCGTCGTCCATTTGCTTTGTACACCGATGCCAGCGATGTAGGAGCAGGGGCTGTGCTCCTACAGAAAGACAATATGAATGTTGAGCACCCTGTGGGGTACTTTTCAAAGAAATGTGCCTCATATCAACAACAATACTCGACTATCGAGAAGGAGACGCTCGCTTTGGTACTGGCTCTTCAGCACTTCAAAGTTTATGTATTGGGTCTCTACCCCTATGGTGGTCTATACCGATCATAAACCTCTCATTTCCTGCAAAAGAAGAGTTCCACGAATCGCAGACTCCTTTGCTGGAGTCTCATATTGCAGGAGTTTCCCCTTGAAATCAGACATGTCCGTGGTAAGGACAACTTGGTTGCTGATTTGTCTTTCAAGAGTGGGCAGTCAATAAGTTTGGTGTTTTGCGTTTAGCCCACAGGAGGTTGGTGGCACCTTAATTGGTGAGAACTGGCTCGTGGTAATGGCTGGAGCGGAATAAGTGGAATGGTATCAAATACATCAAACATTTACATTTACATTTTAGTCATTTAGCAGACGCTCTTATCCAGAGCGACTTAGTTAGTGAGTGCATAATATATATATTTTTTCTCCATGTGTTTGATGCCATTCCATTCGCTCCATTCCAGCCATTATTATGAGTCACCCTCCCCTCAGCAGCCTCCACTGGTTTAGCCAGTGTGTAGCCCTGGCACACATTTCATTTTGACTGCACGTTTTGCTTTATTGGAGATGAGTTTCGTTTTGGTTTGGCTCATTCCAAGGGAATGAGAGTTATAGAAACGTACGCGATCTTCAGAGTTGTAGGCAGCTATAGAAAGAGAATGGAAGTACTGTTATTAAAAGTGTGTATATGCTGTATATTACCCCCCCGGAAAAGTGGTTGTTTGGTCTTGTATGAGAGACCGCCAGTGTTTTATATCGGTTTATATTGGAGAAGGCGACGCATTGAATTAGTGCTGCATTTTGGTTGATCATGTTTTGTTATTAAAGTTGTTTTCTGTTGCTTGTGAGCAAACTTTTATTGGCATATTTGTTGTCTTAATGGAAAAGTTATTACAGGCTTAGGTTTTTCCTTTATATTTCGAGGTTGGACGTTAGCGCGTCCAAGCTGATCTTCCTCCCTGTTTTTGTTTTGCTTTACTTTTTGGTTTGCTTTGTGTCTTCAAGTTTGGTGTAGGTATTCATTTAGTGGGTGCTCTTGGTGGGTGTCTTTTAGGTCCCAGTTGTTGTTTCTAGTCAATTCAGTAGACACCCCCATGAGTGTTTTTCAGAACCCCTCTTAGAACCCCACCGGTTTGGTTCTGGTTCTTATTGTTAGTGACTCTTTGTTAGTAACCCATTTTGTTTGGGAGACAATTTTTGGTTCCTTGCTGGGGAACGTAACGCCTACACACAATACCCCATAATGTCAAAGTGGAATTATGTTTTTAGACATTTTTACAAATTAATTAAAAATGAAAAGCTGAACTATCTAGACTCTAGGTGTTCAACCCCTTTGTTATGGCAAGCCTAAATAAGTTCAGGAGTAAAGATATGCTTAACTAGTCACATAAGCATGGACTCACTCTGTGTGCAATTATGTTAAACATGATTTAGAATGACTACCTCCTCTCTGTACCCCACAGATACAATTCTCTGTAAGGTCCCTCAGTCGAGCAGTGAATTTCAAACACAGATTCAACTACAAAGACCAGGGAGGTTTTTCAATACCTCGCAAAGGACGACACCTGTTGGCATATAGGTAAAAATAACATTGAATATCCCTTCGAGCATGGTGAAGTTATTAATTACACTTTAGATGGTGTATCAATACACCCAGTCACTACAAAGATACAGGCGTCCTTCCTAACTCAGTTGCCGGAGAGGAAGGAGACCGCTCAGGGATTTCACCATGAAGCCAGTGGTGACTTTTAAAACAGAGATTAATGACTGTGATAAGAGAGAACTGAGGATGGATCAACAACATTGTAGTTACTCCAAAATACTAACCTACACTGAACAAAAATATAAACGCAACATGTAAAGTGTTGGTCCTATGTTTCATGAGCTGAAATAAAATATCACAGAAATGTTTCATACTTACAAAACGCTTTTCTCTCAAATCTTGTGCACTAATTTGTTTACATCTCTGTTAGTGTTAGCATTTCTCCTTTGCCAAGATAATCTTTCCACCTGACAGGTGTGGCATATCAAGAAGCTGATTAAACAGCATGATCATTATACAGGTGCACCTTGTGCTGGTGACAATAAAAGGCCACTCTAAAATGTGCAGTTTTGTCACACAACACAATGCCACAGATGTCTCAAGTTTTGAGGGAGCGTGCGATTGGCATGCTGACTGCAGGAATGTCCACCAGAGCTGTTGTCAGAGAATTTAATGTTAATTTCTCTACCAATGTCGTTTTAGAGAATTTGGCAGTACGTCATACCGGCCTCACAACCGCAGACCACGTGTAACGATGCCAGCCCAGGTCCTCCACATCCGGCTTCTTCGATGGCCACTGGCACGCTGGAGAAGTGTGCTCTTCACGGATGAATCCCAGTTTCAACTGTACCGGGCAGATGGCAGACGTGTGGGCGAGCGGTTTGCTGATGTCAACATTGTGAACAGAGTGCCCCATGGTGGCGGTGGGGTTATGGTATGGGCAGGCATAAGCTATGGACAACTAACATAATTGCATTTTATCGATGGAAATTTGAATGCACAGAGAAACGATGACGAGATAATGGCGCCGGAGGGGATGGCTGCCGTTTTATGGACTCTTAACCAACCGTGCTATTTTGTGTGTTTTTTCGCATTGTTTGTAACTTATTTTGTATATAATGTTGCTGCTACCATCTCTTATGACTGAAAAGAGCTTCTGGACATCAGAACAGCGATTACTCACCTTGAACTGGATGAATAATTTTTCATTAATGAGTCGGACGAGAGGGATTTGCTCCAGACATCCGACAGGGCCCTCATCCCCATCATTCACAGTAGAAAGAAAAGGAGATCGCGGAAGGAGATTGGGGTTCTTGTTAAGGAGCCGGTGACAAGTGGCTAATCTGCCTTTGCCATCGATACTATTGGCCAATTTACAATCGCTTGATAATGAAGTGGACGGACTACAGGCACATATCCTACCAACGGAACATTAAAAACTGTAATATCTTATGTTTCACCGAGTCGTGGCTGAACGAAGACTTGAATAACATACAGCTGGCGGGTTATACACTGTATCTGCAGGATAGAACAGCAGCTTCTTCTAAGACGAGGGGTGGCAGTCTATGTGTATTTGTAAACAACAGCTGGTGCACGATATCTAAGGAAGTCTCAAGGTTTTGCTCGCTTGAGGTAGAGTATCTCATGATAAGCTGTAGACCACACTATCTACCAAGAGTTTTCATCTATATTCTTCATAGCTGTCTATTTACCGCCACAAACTGATGCTGGCACTAAGACCGCACTCAATGAACTGTATACGGCCATAAGCAAACAGGAAAACGCTCATCCAGAGGCGCCGCTCCTAGTGGCCGGGGACTTTAATGCAGGGAAACTTAAATCCGTTTTACCTCATTTCTACCAGCATGTTAAATGTGCAACCAGAGGGGGAAAAAAACTCTAGACCACCTTTACTCCACACACAGAGACACGTACAAAGCTCTCCATCGCCCTCCATTTGGAAAATCTAACCATAATTATATCCTTCTGATTCCTGCTTACAAGGAAAAAATAAAGCAGGAAGCACCAGTGACTCTGTAAATTCAAAAATGGTCAGATGAAGCAGATGCTAAGCTACAGGACTGTTTTGCTAGCACAGACTGGAATATGTTCCGGGATTCTTCCGATGGCATTGAGGAGTACACCACATCAGTCACTGGCTTCATCAATAAGTGCATCGATGACGTCGTCCCCACAGTGACTGTACGTACATACCCCAACCAGAAGCCATGGATTACAGGCAACATCCTCACTGAGCTAAAAGGTAGAGCTGCCGCTTTCAAGGAGCGGGACTCTAACCTGGAAGCTTATAAGAAATCCCGCTATGCCCTCCGACGAACCATCAAACAGGCAAAGCATCAATACAGGACTAAGATCGAATTGTACTACACCGGTTCCGACGCTCGTTGGATGTGGCAGGGCCTGCAAACTATTACAGACTACAAAGGGAAGCACAGCCGCGAGCTGCCCAGTGACGCAAGCCTACCAGACGAGCTAAATTACTTCTATGCTTGCTTCGAGGCAAGTAACACTGAAACATGCATGAGAGCATCAGCTGTTCCGGATGACTGTGTGATCACGCTCTCCGTAGCCGATGTGAGTAAGACTTTTTAAACAGAACAACATTCACAAGGCCGCAGGGCCAGACGGACTACCAGGACATGTACTCCGAGCGTGCACTGACCAACAGGTAAGTGTCTTCACTGACATTTTCAACCCCTCCCTGTCTGAGTCTGTAATACCAACATGTTTCAAGCAGACCACCATAGTCCCTGTGCCCAAGAACACTAAGGTAACCTGCCTAAATGACTACCGACCCGTAGCACTCACGTCTGTAGCCATGAAGTGCTTTGAAAGGCTGGTCATGGCTCACATCAACACCATTATCCCAGAAGCCCTAGACCCACTCCAATTTGCATACCGCCCGACAGATCCATAGATGATGCAATCTATGTTGCGCTTCACTCTCTCCTTTCACACCTTTACAAAAGGAACACCTATGTGAGAATGCTACTCATTGACTACAGCTCAGCGTTCAACACCATAGTGCCCTCAAAGCTCATCACTACGCTAAGGACCCTGGGACTAAACACCTCCCTCTGCAACTGGATCCTGGACTTCCTGACAGGTCGCCCCCAGGTGGTAAGGGTAGGTAACAACACATCCGCCACGCTGGTCCTCAACACGGGTACCCCTCAGGGGTGCATGCTCAGTCCCCTACTGTACTCCCTGTTCACTCATGACTGCATGGCCAGGTACTACTCCAACACCATCATTAAGTTTGCCGATGACACAACAGGGGTAGGCCTGACCACCGACAATGACGAGACAGCCTATAGGGAGGAGGTCAGAGACCTGGCCATGTGGTGCCAGGACAACAACCTCTCCCTCAACGTGATCAAGACAAAGGAGATGATTGTGGACTACAGGAAAAAGAAGGGGACCAAACACGCCCCCATTCTCATCAACGGAGCTGTAGTGGAGCAGGTTGAGAGCTTCAAGCTCCTTGGTGTCCACATCAACAACAAACTAACATGGTCCAAGCACACCAAGACAGTTGTGAAGAGGGCACAACAAAACCTATTCCCCCTAAGGAGACTGAAAAGATTTGGCATGGGTCCTCAGATCCTCAAAAGGTTCTACAGCTGCACCATCGAGAGCATCCTGACTGGTTGCATCACTGCCTGATATGGCAACTGCTTGGCCTCCGACCTCAAGGCACTACAGAGGGTAGTGCGTCCGGCCCAGTACATCACTGGAGCCAAGCTTCTTGCCATCCAGGACCTCTATACCAGGCGGTGTCAGAGGAAGGCCCTAAAAATGGTCAAAGACTCCAGCCACCCTAGTCATAGACTGTTCTCTCTGCTACCGCACGGCAAGCGGTACCGGATCGCCAAGTCTAGGTCCAAGAGGCTTCTAAACAGCTTCTACCCCCAAGCCATAAGACTCCTGAACATCTAATGAAATGGCTACCCAGACTATTTGCATTGTCCCCCCCCCCCCCTCTTTTACGCTGCTGCTACTCTGTTTATTATCTATGCATAGTCACTTTAATAACTCTATCTACATGTACACTACCGTTCAAAAGTTTAGGGTCATTTTTTTTTGTTCACTAAAATAACATCAAATTGATCAGAAATACAGTGTAGACATTGTTAATGTTGTAAATGGTATTGTAGCTGGAAACTGCTGATAAAAAAAAAAGATGGAATATCTACGTAGGCGTACAGAGGCCCATTATCAGCAACCATCAGTCCTGTGTTCCAATGGCACGTTGTGTTTGCTAATCCAAGTTTATCATTTTAAATGGCTAATTGATCATTAGAAAACCATTTTGCAATTATGTTAGCACAGCTGAAAACTGTTGTGCTGATTAAAGAAGCAATAAAACTGGCCTTCTTGAGACTAGTTGAGTATCTGGAGCATCAGCAATTGTGGGTTCGATTACAGGCTCAAAATGGCCAGAAACAAATAACTTTATCCTGAAACTCGTCAGTCTATTCACAAAACACCAGTCTCAACGTCAACAGTGAAGAGGCGACTCCGGGATGCTGACCTTCTAGGCAGAGTTGCAAAAAAAAGCCATATCTCAGACTGCCCATATTAATTTTTATTGGCCAGTCTGAGATAAGGCTTTTTCTTTGCAACTCTGCCTAGAAGGTCAGCATCACGGAGTCGCCTCTTCACTGTTGACGTTGAGACTTCTGTTTTGCGGGTACTATTTAATGAAGCTGCCAGTTGAGGACCAGTGAGGCGTCTGTTTCTCAAACTAGACACTCATGTATTTGTCCTCTTGCTCAGTTGTGCACCGGGGCCTCCCACTCCTCTTTCTATTCTGGTTAGAGCCAGTTTGCGCTGTTCTGTGAAGGGAGTAGTACACTGCGTTGTACGAGATCTTCAGTTTCTTGGGAATTTCTCGCATGGAATAGCCTTCATTTCTCAGAACAAGAATAGACTGACGAGTTTCAGAAGAAAGTTATTTGTTTCTGGCCATTTTGAGCCTGTAATCAAACCCACAATTGCTGATGCTCCAGATACTCCAACTAGTCTCAAGAAGGCCAGTTTTATTGCTGCTTTAATCAGCACAACAGTTTTCAGCTGTGCTAACATAATTGCAAAAAGGTTTTCTAATGATCAATTAGCCTTGTAAAATGATAAACTTGGATTAGCAAACACAGCGTGCCATTGGAACACAGGACTGATGGTTGCTGATAATGGGCCTCTGTACGCCTAAGTAGATATTCCATTAAAAATCAGCAGTTTCCAGCTACAACAGCCATTTACAACATTAACAATGTCTACACTGTATTTCTGATCAATTTGATGTTATTTTAATGGACACAAAAATTGCTTTTCTTTCGAAAACAAGGACATTTCTAAGTGACCCCCAACTTTTGAACGGTAGTGTACATATTACCTCGACTAACCGGTGCCCCCTGTATATAGCCTCGCTTTTGTTATTTTTACTGCTACTCATTAATTATTTGTTACTTTTATTTAGTATTTTATATTGTTTATTTTCTTGGGGGGTATTCTTTTTTAAGACTGCATTGTTGGTAAAGGGCTTGTAAGTAAGCATGTCACTATAAGGTCTATGCCTGTTGTATTCAGCTCATTTGACAAATACGATTTGATTTGAGATCCTGAGGCCTGTTGTCGTGCCATTCATCCGCCGCCATCACCTCATGTTTCACCATGATAATGCACGGGCCAATTTCGCAAGAGTCTGTACACAATTCCTGCAAGCTGAAAATGTCCCAGTTCTTCCATGGCCTGCATACTCACCAGACAATGTCACCCACTGAGCATGTTTGGGATGCTCTGGAGCAACGTGTAGGACAGCGTGTTCCAGGTCCCGCAAATATCCAGCAACTTCGCACAGCCATTGAAGAGGAGTGGGACAACATTCCACAGGCCACAATCAACATCCTGATCAACTCTATGCGAAGGAGATGTCGCGCTGCATGAGGCAAATAGTGGTCACCAGATACTGACTGGTTTTGGTCCTGTGTAGCTCAGTTGGTAGAGCATGGCGCTTGCAACGCCAGGGTTGTGGGTTCGTTTCCCACGGGGGGCCAGTATGAAAAATGTATGCACTCACTAACTGTAAGTCGCTCTGGATAAGAGCGTTTGCTAAATGACTAAAATGTAAAATGTTAATGTTTTCTGATCCATGCCCCTACCTTTTTTTTGTATCTGTGACCAACAGATGCATATCTGTATTCCCAGTCATGTGAAATCCGTAGATTAGGGCCGAAGGAATTTATTTCAATTGACTGATGTCCTTATATGAACTGTAACTAAGTAAATTCGTTGAAATTGTTGCATGTTGCGTTTTATATTTTTGTTCAGTGTAAATGACAGTGAAAAGAAGGAAGCCTGTACAAAATAAAACTATAAATCAAATCAATTCTATTTGTAATTTGTCACATACACGTGTTTAGCAGATGTTATTGCGGGTGTAGCGAAATGCTTGTGCTTCTAGCTCCGACAGTGCAGTAATATCTAACAAGTAATGTCTAATTTCACAACTTATACCCAATACACACACATCTAGGTAAGGAATGGAATTTAAGAATATATATACGTATATGGACAAGCAATGACCGAGCAGCATGGACTAGGATACAGTATAATATTATAGAACACGGTATATACAGTGGGGGGAAAAAAAGTATATAGTCAGCCACCAATTGTGCAAGTTCTCCCACTTAAAAAGATGAGGCCTGTAATTTTCATCATAGGTACACGTCAACTATGACAGACAAATTGAGAAAATCTTTTCCAGAAAATCACATTGTAGGATTTTTAATGAATTTATTTGCAAATTATGGTGGAAAATAAGTATTTGGTCACCTACAAACAAGCAATATTTCTGGCTCTCACAGACCTGTAACTTCTTCTTTAAGAGGCTCCTCTGTCCTCCACTCGTTACCTGTATTAATGGCACCTGTTTGAACTTGTTATCAGTATAAAAGACACCTGTCCACAACCTCAAACAGTCACACTCCAAACTCCACTATGGCCAAGACCAAAGAGCTGTCAAAGGACACCAGAAACAAAATTGTAGACCTGCACCAGGCTGGGAAGACTGAATCTGCAATAGGTAAGCAGCTTGGTTTGAAGAAATCAACTGTGGGAGCAATTATTAGGAAATGGAAGACATACAAGACCACTGATAATCTCCCTCGATCTGGGGTTCCACGCAAGATCTCACCCCGTGGGGTCAAAATGATCACAAGAACGGTGAGCAAAAATCCCAGAACCACACAGGGGGACCTTGTGAATGACCTGCAGAGAGCTGGGACCAAAGTAACAAAGTCTACCATCAGTAACACACTACGCCGCCAGGGACTCAAATCCTGCAGTGCCAGACGTGTCCCCCTGCTTAAGCCAGTACATGTCCAGGCCCGTCTGAAGTTTGCTAGAGTGCATTTGGATGATCCAGAAGAGGATTGGGAGAATGTCATATGGTCAGATGAAACCAAAATAGAACATTTGGTAAAAACTCAACTCGTCGTGTTTGGAGGACAAAGAATGCTGAGTTGCATCCAAAGAACACCATACCTACTGTGAAGCATGGGGGTGGAAACATCATGCTTTGGGGCTGTTTTTCTGCAAAGGGACCAGGGACGACTGATCCGTGTAAAGGAAAGAATGAATGGGGCCATGTATCGTGAGATTTTGAGTGAAAACCTCCTTCCATCAGCAAGGGCATTGAAGATGTAACGTGGCTGGGTCTTTCAGCATGACAATGATCCCAAACACACCGCCCGGGCAACGAAGGAGTGGCTTCGTAAGAAGCATTTCAAGGTCCTGGAGTGGCCTAGCCAGTCTCCAGATCTCAACCCCATAGAACATCTTTGGAGGGGAGTTGAAAGTCTGTGTTGCCCAGCGACAGCCCCAAAACATCACTGCTCTAGAGGAGATCTGCATGGAGGAATGGGCCAAAATACCAGCAACAGTGTGTGAAAACCTTGTGAAGACTTACAGAAAACGTTTGACCTGTGTCATTGCCAACAAAGGGTATATAACAAAGTATTGAGAAACTTTTGTTATTGACCAAATACTTATTTTCCACCATAATTTGCAAATAAATTCATTAAAAGTCCTACAATGTGATTTTCTGGATTTTTTTTCTCATTTTGTCTGTCATAGTTGACGTGTACCTATGATGAAAATTACAGGCCTCTCTCATCTTTTTAAGTGGGAGAACATGCACAATTGGTGGCTGACTAAATACTTTTTTTCCCCACTGTACATATGAGATGGTTAGTGCAAGATATGTAAACGTTATTAAAGTGACTAGTGTTCCATTTCTTAAAGTGGCCAGTGATTCCAATAGGCAGCAGCAGCCTCTTGTGCTAGTGATGGCTATTTAACAGTCTGATGGCCTTGAGATAGAAGCTCTTTTTCATTTTCTTGGTCCCAGCTTTGATGCACCTGTACTGACCTCGCCTTCTGGATGATAGCGGGGTGAACAGGCAGTGGCTCGTGGTTGATGTCCTTGATTATCTTTTTGGCCTTCCTGTGACCGGGTGTCCTAGAGGGCAGGTAGTTTGCCCCCGGTAATACGTTCGGCAGACCGCACCACCCTCTGGAGAGCCCTGCGGTTGCGGGCGGTGCAGTTGCCGTACCAGGTGGTGATACAGCCCGACAGGATGCCCTCAATTGTGCATCTGTAAAAGTTTGAAGGTTTTAGGTGCCAAGCCAAATTTCTTCAGCCTCCTGAGATTCAAGAGGCTCTATACTAAATATATTCACGTCACCAAATAATTGATTAAAACATACTCTTTTGCTATGAAGGTCTACATTAACCTTAACAGCACTCTGTAGGGTAGCGCCATGGTGTAGCTGGAGGACAGCTAGTTTCCGTCCTCCTCTGGGTACATTGACTTTAATACAAAACCTAGGAGGCTCAAGGTTCTCACCCACTTCCATAGACTTACACAGTAATTTTGACAACTTCCAGAGTATGTACTCCAACCTATCAGCTCTCTTGCAGCCTGAACTGACATGTTGTCCACCCAATCAAAGGATCAGAGAATGACTAGTACTGAAAGCATACGCTACAGCTACCTAGCACTGCAGTGCATCAAATGTGGTGAGCAGTTGACTCAAAGAGCGAGACAATAGTTAAACAGTTTTTAACAAATTAATTTATTGAAAAATGAAGGAGAAGCGAGAGAAAGAGCTAGCTATATTTCTCATATTCTTTCCACTTTCACTTACTTAGCTAGTGAATGCAGCTAACTAGTTTAGCCTACTCAAACACCCGGCTCAAACAGAGAGGGGTGCTATGTTAGCTAGCTGTCTATAGCTATCTAACACTGGAACTCTTCCAAGTCAAGGTACGTTTTTGGTTTTATTAATTTATTGCAACCGGGGCCTGCCGGTGTAACTGCTAAACTGCTTGCTGACTGTACACTGTACTGCATGATTGTAGCGGGTTTACTAACACGTGAGTTCTAGTAGCTATGTTGACTATGATATTAACGATGTAGGCTGTGTGCAGCAGTTATGATATGAAGGTTTGGCTAGGAAAGTTTTTTTTTTTTTTTTTTTTTGCCTGGTGACAGACAGCTGATGTGTTGTGCACTGAAGTCCACAAGCGTAGGGGAAAGGTGAGAGGAGGAGAGCGCGTAGATGCGAGAAGGAATACAACAAGCATAGTAATCATGCTATTTGTATTTGGCTGCTATGTAAGTGAACTGTGTTTGCATGTGATCAGAGGTTTATTCATTCCGCCGATTCTGTTGAAAAATAATTTCCTCCCTCATCTTAAACAGCACTGACTGCCACTGATTCCGAAACCTTCATCCTGTTTGCAAGAATGCACTAAAGTTGAACTGCAGAAAAATTTTGCTGATGGAAAAACATCCCCACAGCATGATGCTGCCACCACCATGCTTCATTGTGGGGATGGTGTTCTCGGGGTGATGAGAGGTGTTGGGTTTGTGCCAGACATAGCGTTTTCCTTGATGGACAAAAAGCTAATTTTTAGTCTCATCTGACCAGAGTACCTAATTCCATATGTTTGGGGAGTCTCCCACATGCCTTTTGGCGAACACCAAACGTGTTTGCTTATTTTTTCTTTAAGCAATGGCTTTTTTCTGGCCACGCTTCCGTAAAGCCCAGCTCTGTGGAGTGTACGGCTTAAAGTGGTCCTATGGACAGATACTCCAATCTCCGCTGTGGAGCTTTGCAGCTCCTTCAGTGTTATCTTTGGTCTCTTTGTTGCCTCTCTGATTAATGCCCTCCTTGCCTGGTCCGTGAGTTTTGGTGGGCGGCCCTCTCTTGGCAGGTTTGTTGTGGTGCCATTTTCTTAACATTTTTTAATAATGGATTTAATGGTGCTCCGTGGGATGTTCAAAGTTGGGATTTTTTTAAATAACCAACCCTGATCTGTACTTCTCCACAACTTTGTCCCTGACCTGTTTGGAGAGCTCCTTGGTCTTCTTGGTGCCGCTTGCTTGGTGGTGCCCCTTGCTTAGTGGTGTTGCAGACTCTGGGGCCTTTCAGAACAGGTGTGTGTATATATACTGAGATCGTGTGACACTTAGATTGCACACTGGTGGACTTTATTTAACTAATAATGTGCCATCTGAAGGTAATTGGTTGCACAAGATCTTATTTAGGGGTTTCATAGCAAAGGAGGTTAATACATATGCACGCACCACTTTTCCGTTATAAATTTTTTTAGAATTGTTGGAAATTTCATATTTTGTGTATGTCCATTACATGAAATCCAAATAAAAATCAATTTAAATTACAGGTTGTAATGCAACAAAATAAGAAAAACGCCAAGGGGGATGAATACTTTTGCAAGGCACTGTAAAACACAAGGCCAAATCTACACTGGAGTTGCTTACCAAGAAGACAGTGAATGTTCCTGAGTGGCCTAGTTACAATTGTGACTTAAATCTGCTTGAAAATCTATGGCAAGACTTGAAAATGGCTGTATAGCAATGATGAACAACCAACTTGACAGAGCTTGAAGAATTTAAAAAGAATATTGCAAATATTGTACAATCCAGGTGTGCAAAGCTCTTAGAGACTTTCCCAGAAAGACTCACAGCTGTAATTGCGGCCAAAGATGATTCTAACATGTATTGACTCAGAGGTGTGAATGCCTACAGTACCAGTCAAAAGTTTGGACACCTACTCATTCAAGGGTTTTTCTTAATTTTTTACTATTTTCTATATTGTAGAATAATAGTGAAGACATCAAAACTATGAAATTACACATGGAATCATGTAGTAACCAAAAAAGTGTTAACCAAATCAAAATATATTTTAGATTTGAGATTCTTCAAATTAGCCACTCTTTGCCTGGATGACAGCTTTGCACACTCTTGGCATTCTCTCAACCAGCTTCATGAGGTAGTCACCTGGAATGCTTTTCCAACAGTCTTGAAGGAGTTCCCACATATGCTGAGCACTTGTTGGCTGCTTTTCCTTCACTCTGCGGTCCAACTCATCCCAAACCATCTCAATTGGGTTGAGGTCGGCTGATTGTGGAGGCCAGGTCATCTGATGCAGCACTCCATCACTCTCCTTCTTGGTCAAATAGCCCTTACACAGCCTGGAGGTGTGTTTTGGGTCATTGTCCTGTTGAAAAACAAATGATAGTCCCGCTAAGCGCAAACCAGAAGGGATGACGTATCGCTGCAGAATGCTGTGGTAGCCATGCTGGTTAAGTGTGCCTTTAAATTCTAAATAAATCACAGACAGTGTCACCAGCAAAGCACCATCACACCACCTCCTCCATGCTTCACGGTGGGAACCACACATGCAGAGATCATCCGTTCACCTACTCTGCGTCTCAGAAAGACACGGCGGTTTGAACCAAAAATCTCAAATTTGGACTCATCAGACCAAAGGACATATTTCCACCAGTCTAATGTCCATTGCTCGTGTTTCTTGGCACAAGCAAGTCTCTTCTTATTATTGGTGTCCTTTAGTAGTGGATTCTTTGCAGCAATTCGACCATGAAGGCCTGATTTCACGCAGTCTCCTCTGAACAGTTGATGTTGAGATGTGTCTGTTACTTGAACTCTGTGAAGCATTTACTTGGGATGCAATCTGATGTGCACTTAATTGCTGGTTTCTGAGGCTGGTAACGCTAATTAACTTATCTTCTGCAGCAGCGGTAACTCAGGGTCTTCCTTTCCTGTGGCGGTCCTCATGATTTCATCATAGCGCTTGATAAAGCTATCATCTGGATACCAACCCTACCTTGTCACATCACAACTGATTGGCTCAAACGCATTAAGAAGGAAAGAAATTCCACAAATTAAGTTTTTAACAAGGCACAGCTGTTAATTTAAATGTATTCCAGGTGACTACCTCATGAAGCTGGTTGAGAGAATGCCAAGAGTTTGCAAAGCTGTCATCATTATATTAATACTTAAAAAGGTATTTGTTTTTTTATTTTAATACAGTGAGGGAAAAAAGTATTTGATCCCCTGCTGATTTTGTACGTTTGCCCACCTGACAAAGAAATTATCAGTCTATAATTTTTATGGTAGGTTTATTTGAACAGTGAGAGACAGAATAACAACAAAATAATCCAGAAAAACGCATGTCAAAAATGTTATAAATTGATTTGCATTTTAATGAGGGAAATAAGTATTTGACCCCCTCTCAATCAAAGATTTCTGGCTCCCAGGTGTCTTTTATACAGGTAACGAGCTGAGATTAGGAGCACACTCTTAAATGGAGTGCTCATAATCTCAGTTTGTTACCTGTATAAAAGACACCTGTCCACAGAAGCAATCAATCAATCAGATTCCAAACTCTCCACCATTGCCAAGACCAAAGAGCTCTCCAATGATGTCAGGGACAAGATTGTAGACCTACACAAGGCTGGAATGGGCTACAAGACCATCACCAAGCAGCTTGGTGAGAAGGTGACAACAGTTGGTGGGATTATTCGCAAATGGAAGAAACACAAAAGAACTGTCAATCTACCTTGGCCTGGGGCTCCATGCAAGATCTCACCTCGTGGAGTTAAAATGATCATGAGAACGGTGAGGAATCAGCTCAGAACTACACGGGAGGATCTTGTCAATGATCTCAAGGCAGCTGGGACCATAGTCACCAAGAAAACAATTGGTAACACACTACGCCGTGAAGGACTGAAATCCTGCAGCGCTCGCAAGGTCCCCCTGCTCAAGAAAGCACATATACAGGGCCGTCTGAAGTTTGCCAATGAACATCTGAATAATTCAGATGAGAATTGGGTGAAAGTGTAGTGGTCAGATGAGACCAAAATCGAGCTCTTTGGCATCAACTTAACTCTCCGTGTTTGGAGCAGGAATGCTGCCTATGACCCCAAGAACACCATCCCCACCGTCAAACATGGAGGTGGAAACATTATGCTTTGGGGGTGTTTTTCTGCTAAGGGGACAGGACAACTTCACCGCATCAAAGGGACGATGGACAGGGCCATGTACCATCAAATCTTGGGTGAGAACCTCCTTCCCTCAGCCAGGGCATTGAAAATGGGTCGTGGATGGGTATTCCAGCATGACAATGACCCAAAACACACGGCCAAGGCAACAAAGGAGTGGCTCAAGAAGAAGCACATTAAGGTCCTGGAGTGGCCTAGCCAGTCTCCAGACCTTAATCCCATAGAAAATCTGTGGAGGGTGATGAAGGTTCGAGTTGCCAAACGTCAGCCTCAAAACCTTAATGACTTGGAGAAGATCTGAAAAAGGACAAAATCCCTCCTGAGATGTGTGCAAACCTGGTGACCAACTACAAGAAACGTCTGACCTCTGTGATTGCCAACAAGGGTTTTGCCACCAAGTACTAAGTAATGTTTTGCAGAGGGGTCAAATACTTATTTCCCTAATTAAAATGCAAATCAATTTTATAACATTTTTGACATGCGTTTTTCTGGATTTTTTTGTTCATTCTGTCTCTCACTGTTCAAATAAACCTACCATTAAAATTATAGACTGACTGTGGTCCTCTGTAGCTCAATTGGTAGAGCATGGCGCTTGTAATGCCAGGGTAGTGGGTTCGATCCCCGGGACCACCCATACGTAAAAATGTATGCACACATGACTGTAAATCGCTTTGGACAAAAGCGTCTGCTAAATGGCATATTATATTATTATTATTATATCATCATGTCTTTGTCAGTGGGCAAACGTAAAAAATCAGCAGGGGATCAAATACTTTTTTCCCTCACTGTACATTTCTAAAAACCTGTTTTCTCTTTGTCATTATGGGGTGTATTGTGTGTAGAAATAGGGGAAAAAATAAATGTAATCCATTTTAGAATAAGCCTGTAACGTAACAAAATGTGGAAAAGGGGAAGGGGTCTGAATACTTTCCGAATGCACTGTAAGTGTCAAAGATAACACATTACACGTGCATTCACATTTTCTTAAGAGATGCTGAAAGAAATGTCATATTTCTCCACTCCTGTTCCAGAGACAAAATTAACATTTGTTGTATGATTTCACTGCAAGAAGTGCGTCATTCTGCAGGAGTTTATATTATATTACGCTACATGTGAGAGGTTACAGACCTACAGTCAGTGTCCATATTTCAGTTACTATTCCAGTTAACCCAAATGAAATTAAATTAGGAATATTCTGTTTATTCATGGACCAGGGATACTCATGAGCGGGATATCAAAGGTGCATCTAAACAGCTTATCCCAAATAAGACCTTAAGAGGGATATGAGCTACTATCCAGAATACTGTGCACATGTAAACGTGGTAATTGACTCTCCCCTTAAACTGCCCCTAATTCACCCATTTACCCAAGTCCGTTGGAGAGGATCAGCTTGAGCAAAGTGAGGTTTAGAATCACACAAATATTATTCCCCTTCAAATAATTAGTAGAGCTACGCCTATCCTAGCTAAAGCTTACTGTATGCTTCCCAGTCTAAACAGTTTGCACATATACTATGACAACATTTATTAAGTTTGTTTTGGTGTTTGGCAGGTTATTTTTCCGGCTGTTCGCGCACACATTTTTTCTCGAGGCTTGTCGAAGTTCGGTAGCCGAAGCCTATGCCCCTTCGTCGGTGATTGGTCAACATTAGGGATTCTTGAAATGTGTGTTGTCATTCAATGACATACGACTAGTTTTTGACATTTTTCTCACTAGAGAAATACTGCACCAAACATCTTTGTTAGATGTAAAATAACGTGACCAAGACCACCTCGGCAAAAACATAAATTTATTTCCGATTTTCTTGAGTTGTTTTAGATCAATTTGGACTATTTTAAGGAAGTGTACTTGTTGCTACAGCATCTCGAGGGACATACAGGAATATTTTTCTCATTTTTCAAGCGATGGTATTTTAAGGGAGTATGCGAGCACAAACGTCACTTTGCGTAGCGAAGTTCTGCCAACCTATGTATGCAGACGCGTTAAAAGAAAAATAGCCTTTGAATGATCAAAACATCACACATAATATTTTTATGTTATTAAAATGCTCAGAATATAATAATAATAATATGCCATTTAGCAGACGCTTTTTATACATTTTTTTGTGTGTATGGGTGGTCCCGGGGAACGAACCCACTACCTTGGCGTTACAAGCGCCGTGCTCTACCAGCTGAGCTACAGAGGACCACGTATAAATTGTACCTTTTCTCTCATCTCTAACTATCAGGAAGCCTGAAAGAACAGGCTGAGTGGGCGGGAGCTTATATTCATGAGCTCGCCTTGACTGACAGCACTTTGAAATGCCCTTGTGGTCGTTGCCAGGTTACAATGTAAACAATGTCATTCTTAGCCTAAATAGTATGCCTCAACCCATTTTTTTCTGCAACATGCTCATGTTCAACAGAGCTGATCATGGACTGACAAACCGCAGCAATACACAATTGCATTTCTATTGTTTTGTAACTAATTACAGAATACAGTTAGTTCACTGATACACTTCACAATAATTAGTCAAGGCTGAGTCACCTTAGAAGCTTTGACATGAATGTACATGAAAACAGCATACAATAAGTGAACTGGACAATTGATTGGTGCCGCTGCATTAGCATTATAAATGACCATATGTTCAGAATTGTATGTGTTGATCAGACATTTATTTGATAATTTACAATTGGCCAGCATAGCTGAAATATTGATCAACATGAACACTCATGAGAAATAAATTTGGCATAATTTTTTTTTATTACAGCCATAAGCCCAATGCAGGACCCGTTGATTCTTACAATTTGTAACACTCCTCTCCCATCCGAATGATTATCATATCACGTAAAAGTGAATTACTTAGGGTTTAGGAAATGTAACCAATTACAGAGATTGATCGGGAGAGGAAGGGGAACCATGTACCCTGCTTCAATCAAGCAGGCTTCAGTCACCAACTTGGCTTCAGTCACCCCCAAGATTGAAGCGGGAGACAAATCCAGCTATGGCCTCCTCCTTGTCAGGCCTCTCACACTGGGCAGACGGGTCCTGGAATGGACAGCTCGCACAGCTTCCCCACATACGACGATGGATCAAGGGTGAAGAGGAGATCCAGGAGCCTGTCTACGTAGCCTGTCATGTTTTGAAAAGGCAAATGTTTGTTAAATGGGAAGTGTATTTAATTTCCTTTTATTTAATGTTCTGAGTTATTGTTGATGTAGTGGTCTACTCATTCTATTATGTATTTTCTGGTGTTTCTGAAGTACTTTTTTTGTGAAACTTCTCAATGTTGGTGTGCTCAATTGATGCAGATTTGAAATGAATAACTATGTTGGGTCTGTCTTCACAGGCTTCACAGCATATCCCCCCTTTGCCTTTGGGAAAGCTGATTTTGTATCACAGCATTCCTTTTGCAAAGGTTGCCTGAGAAGCTGTGCAGACAGTAGATGTTGAATTTTCTAAAATGTCTATCATTACTGCTTGATGATAGTGGAAAGACAAAAGGTGATGGAAAGTGAAATGACTGTTAGCTTGCTAGCTAAGTCACACCACAGATGAAAGGTTACCAGTTTATTTCGTTGTATGTTCTGCTTGAGCTAGCTACTAGTAGCTATCTTATGGTCTGTAAACAAAACCAAAGCATGGTGTATATGTGATGACGGTTTTAAAGCGGTACATATTTAAATTAGTAAAGATGATAAGACGCTACCAAAGCCGGAAGTAAATCCTTGGTAATGCCTGCCTCCTGAATCTTATGTTTTTGACACTGGGTGAGGGGACCGGTAACTTTATGATCAAACTTTATCAATGTACCAGCTACAGTCATTTATCATACTTGGGTCACCCTACTTTGAACTGGTTTCATCCAAATAGTATCCAATTTGAAGAAAACAACATGATTTTCACTGTTCGGGACCTTTAAGGCAATCCCCCCCATAAAAAACACTCATGCGCAACCAGACGATTGATTGATTTGATTGACTGGAGACAGCTTGTGTCAATTAAATAATATTTCCTATGATTTTCTACCTGCAGCAAACCTACTGGATAATGCTGGACACACCGGTCAAAGAAAAAAAACCACTAAAACCAACTAAACTGGCCTGATCTATACAATATCTGAAGGTGATGTGTGGTTGAGAAAAATTGATGTTTACCCAATGGTGTCATTATCCCACCTCTCTCCTCAGTTCCAAAGCTCTTGGTGGACCTTCACGTGAAGTTGCTGAGGAAGATTGGCAAGTCAGTGTCTGCAGACAGATGGGAGAAGTACATTGTGAAGGTAAATGGATCTCAGAACAAGGCTTGTCATTTTTCTGCACACTCCGAGACAGTTACGCGTTGCTTTATAGATGATTCAACTTTCAATATATTTAATTTTTATAAAAATACAGGCAGCGGCATGAGTCTGGGCATTCTGAAAGATGATATTGTATATTTTAGAGGTTTACCAATGGATGATGGAATGTGTTTCCTTATAGGTGTGCCATGAGTTCAACAGTACCTGGGCATGGGAGCTTGAAAATAAAGGATACAAGGACATGTCTGTGGAGTGCAAGACTGGAATCCTCAAAGTAAATCCCCTTGTAATTAGTAGGCCTAACATCTCGGGATGCACTATGTTTATTTTCAATCAAAATCACAATATTGACATGTACATCATATTGCAAGAGTTTGCAATATACAGTGCATTCGGAAAGTATTCAGACCCCTTGACTTTTTCCACATTCTGTTACTGTACAGCCTTATTCTAAAATTGATTAAATTGTTTTTTTCTCTCATCAATCTACACACAATACCCCATAATGACAAAGCGAAAACAGGTTTTTAGAAATGTTTGCAAATGTATTACAAATAAAAATAAACAAATACCTTATTTACGTAAGTATTAAGACCCTTTGCTATGAGACTCGAAATTGAGCTCAGGTGCATCCTGTTTCCATTGATCATTCTTGAGATGTTTCTACAACTTAATTGGAGTCCACCTGTGGTAAATTTAATTGATTGGACATGATTTGGAAAGGGACACACCTGTCTATATAAGGTCCCACAGTTGACAGTGCATGTCAGAGAAAAACCAAGCCATGAGGTCGAAGGAATTGTCCGTAGAGCTCATAGACAGGATTGTGTCGAGGCACAGATCTGGGGAAGGGTACCAAAACATTTCTGCGGCATTGAAGGTCCGGAAGGACAACCATCTCTGCAGGACTCCAACAATCAGGCCTTTATGGTAGAGTGGCCAGACGTTAGCCACTCCTCAGTAAAAGGCACATGACAGCCCGCTTGGAGTTTGCCAAAAGGCACCTAAAGGACTCTCAGATCATGGGAAACAAGATTCTCTGGTCTGATGAAACCAAGATCGAACTCTTTGGCCTGAATGCCAAGCGTCACGTCTGGAGGAACCTGGCATCATCCCTACGGTGAAGCATGGTGGTGGCAGCATCATTCTGTGGGGATGTTTTTCAGCGGCAGGGATTGGGAGACTAGTCATGATCGAGGGAAAGATGAACGGAGCAAAGTACAGAGATCCTTGATGAAAGGCTGCTCTGCGGCTCAGGACCTCAGACTGGGGCGAAGGTTCACCTTCCAACAGGACAACGATCCTAAGCACACAGCCAAGACAACGCAGGAGTGGCTTCGGGACAAGTCTCTGAATGTCCTTGAGTGGCCCAGCCAAAGCCCGGACTTGAACCCGATCGAACATCTCTGGAGAGACCTGAAAATAGCTGTGCAGTGACGCTCCCCATCCAACCTGACAGAGCTTGAGAGGATCTGCAGAGAAGAATGGGAGAAACTCCCCAAATACAGGTATGCCAAGCTTGTAACGTCATACCCAAGAAGACTCGAGGCTGTAATCGTTGCCAAAGGTGCTTCAACAAAGTACTGATTAAAGGGTCTGAATACTTATGTAAATGTGATATTTCTGTTGTATTATTTATTTTTGCAAAAATATTTTTAAAAACGTTTTTTGCTTTGTCATTATGGGGTATTGTGTGTAGATTGAGGGGGGGCAATTTAATCCATTTTAGAATAAGGCTGTAACGTAACAAAATGTGGAAAAGGTCAAGGGTGCTGAATATTTTCTTAATGCACTGTAGCAGTAATTAGGCTAGTTCTACATGCAACATATATTTCCAAACAAGATGCAGGTGGTAAAAATGACACCACTTTTCACCTAAATAAATCTACATATTTTCTGTATGATACAAAAGTGAATTCTCTGAAAATATTGGTGTCAGTGGTGGTGGCACAGATCTTGTGCAGTTCACCCAAATGTGTTGTTGTGTTGCAAGTCATATCGCTATCGCAATATTCCATAAAAATATTTTGCAGCCCTACTAACATCTGATTTTGTTTTTGCCAAAGGAAACATTTCTCATACTTTTTCTCTCTGTCCAGCACTTATGTGAGTGCCAGTTTGATGACAATGTCAAGTTCAGGACTGCAATCAATGAGGAGGATCCCGATAAGATGCGGCTCCATCCCATAGGCAAGGACAAGGATGGCCTGATGTACTGGTTCCAACTTGACCAGGATAACAATGTGAGGGTCTATGTGGAGGAGCAGGACGACCTGGACGGGTCCTCCTGGAAGTGCATTGTCAGGTACTGTGGAACTATTGTCCTGAGGGGCCTGGTGGGCTTTAGGGGATGAAAGAGGCATACTGTGGTACTGCAGAGCCTAAATGTCAAGTCTTGTATTCCATGTGGATTATAGATTACTTGGTTCATATGTAATTTTACCACAAGACTGCTGAAAATGTCTCTGTTAAACTGGAAAGACTGATTTGAATGATCCATCTCTATGTAGAGACAGAAACAGCTTGGCTGAGATCCTGGCACAGCTGAAGACTCAAATCGACCCAGCACTGTTGACAAAGAAAGAAGGAGAGGAGGAAGATGAGAACAAGAAGACTGTGGGAGAAGGTAAAGTAATATCGACAAAGCTTGTTGCATCAATAATGTCATGCTGTCTGTTTTTTGCTGTTTACTCAGACATTTCTATGAAATTGATGATGCTTGAGTTCAGTCATTTGCCTTGGATCTATTTTGTCAAAAGTGAACAAAACGTATTTCCCTGACAGATGCAGTAATAAATGTTGTACTTTTATTTTCTATTAATATATAATTCTGTTGTAACTGCAATTCCTATTTATTATACCTTTGTCCATTAGGGGACATTAAAAAGACAGAGGATACCTCAGAGGATGAAGAGGACAAACCCTCCAAGGATACAGCTTCTTTAGTCTCCCCAAAAACAGAGAGTACAGAAAAAAAATCCCTAACAGAGGAATCAAAACCGGATGTATCAGATGCCAAATCCCCATCGAATGGCCTCAAAGACAACCAAGCCGAGTCAGAGTCAACAAGCCAATCAGAGAAGTCAATGATGGATGACACGGTCACCATTAACACCCAGGCAATCAAAGAAGAGCCGATGGAGGTGTCAGAATCCAAGGAGAGCACAGCCACAGGTGCTACAGAGCCTCTTGCAGAGAAACCTTATGTGACTCCACAGATAGAACAGACTGAGGAAGCCAAGAGGAAGACTGCAGAGGAACTCCAAAGGGTGATGAAGAATGACCAGCAGGCCAAAATCCCCTTGAAAAAGAGAGAGATGAAACTTAGTGAAGATTTCGATAATAGTGGCAGTCGCAGTAGAATCATTGTGCGAAACCCATCTGTTGCTCCTGTCAAAGAAGCTCCTAAAGTTGAGGAGTCAAGTAAAGAGGTCTCTGTTGCCCTGGTGGGGACGATGGAGACTAAAAGTGATCAAGTGAATGGTGATGCTCAGCCTGTCACAGAAAAAAGTGTGAATAATGGGATGAGAGAATCTCCTAAGGAGATGGGAATACAGAGAGAATCTGCTGATAGCAAAGAACAGCAAACAAAAGCTGTTGTTGGGGAAGAATGTGAAGCAGCAGAAGCTAGTGCAAAAGAGAAAACAAACCTGCCCCTGCACAAGGACAAAAATAAAGGGGAGATGGCAAGCAACACTGAGGAGCCCATGGAGGTGGCCATGGCTGATGAAACAAACCTACAGAAAACTGTTCCAGCCCCAAAGGCAGAAATGGAAAGCACGGAATCACTGAATAAATCATCCATAAAAGAGGATAAGTCTTTGTCCCCTCTGACAAAGCCATTGACTTCATCTAAGGATGCAACAAGCCCACCGGAAAAGTCCTCTGATCGTAAAGAGGAACAAAAAGTCAAGGTATCCAAGTGGGATGTGAAAGTGCGTCGTACAGAACACAAGACATCCACATCAATAGAAACAGATAAAAACCCTTTATCTAGTAAGTCACAAAAACCAGATGAAACTAAAGGAACAGATTCATCAATTGCATTTCAAGAGGTAAATTCGGCTGCCTTTAAGGAAACAGTTGTCCCTAAAGACAGTTGTCCCCTTTCTGTAGTGAAAGAGATTAAAAAACCATCCATCACAAAAGCTACAGAAAAGCTGTTGAACCCTAAAAACCCAGAAACATCAGTCATCACTAAACAAACCGAGAGACCTGACCCCATTACAGAGAAACCAGACAGCTCTAAAAGCACTGAGACGCCAGCAGTCATAAAAAATACAGAGAAACCATCTAACAAAGAGAGTGCAGAGAAATGTGATGATTTTAAAGATATCGAAACATCTTCTGTCATTAAAAAGACAGAGATTTCAGAAAATAGTAAAGATGCCAAGAACCTGGCCAGCTCTAAAGAGACCAATACGTCCTCATTCCTTAAAAAGGCAGACAAACCAGTTCCCAATAAAGAAGCAGAGAAACTGGACAACACTAAAGAGACTGATGATAAATCGTTGGTCATTAAAATGACAGTGAAACCAGAGGCATCTAAACATACAGAGAAATGTGATACCCCTAAAGACATTATGTCAGCTGTCACCAAGGAGAAACCTGCTGTCAGTGCTGTAAGCACAAATACAAATGCAGCCCCTGAGGTGAAGAAAAAAACTGTCCTGGAGAAAGACTCTAAGAAAACAGCTGTCTGTAAAGATGAGGAGACGAGAGCTGTTGTGGCAGTGACTGAGACAAAATCTGGCCCTAAAGACGTGGAGATGGCAGACATCTCTGAGAAATCAACCCAATCACAACTGGAAGAACCCAAAAAGGTAGAGAAATTGGGTATCCCTAAAGAGATGTTGAAATCGACTACGCCTAAATACACAGAGAAATCGGCTAAATCGGCTACGCCTAAAGATGCAGAGAAATTGGCTACCCCTAAATACACCGATAAATCTGCGTCCGCTAAAGACGCAGAGAAATCGGCTACGCCTAAAGACGCTAAGAAATCAGTTATACATAAAGATGCTGAGAAATGGCCTAAATCGGCTACGTATGAAGACGCTGGGAAATCGGCTACCCCTAAAGACACAGAGAAATCAGCTACCCCTACAGACGCTGAGAATTCAGCTAAATCGGCTACGCCTATCCCTAAAGACGTGGAGAAATTGACTACTCCTAAAGACACTGAGAAATCTGCTACTCCTAAAGACACTGAAAAATCGGCTACTCCTAAAGACACTGAAAAATCGGCTACTCCTAAAGACACTGAGAAATCGGCTACTCCTAAAGACACTGAGAAATCGGCTACTCCTAAAGACACTGAGAAATCAGTTATACATAAAGATGCTGAGAAATGGCCTAAATCGGCTACGTCTGAAGACGCTGGGAAATCGGCTACCCCTAAAGACACAGAGAAATCAGCTACCCCTACAGACGCTGAGAATTCAGCTAAATCGGCTACGCCTATCCCTAAAGACGTGGAGAAATTGACTACTCCTAAAGACACTGAGAAATCGGCTACTCCTAAAGACACTGAAAAATCGGCTACTCCTAAAGACACTGAGAAATCGGCTACTCCTAAAGACACTGAGAAATCGGCTACTCCTAAAGACACTGAGAAATCGGCTACCCTTAAAAACACAGAGACTGCCTCTAAAAAGATTGCGAAATCTTCAAGCTCTGAAGGACAGAAACCAGATGCCTCTAAAGAAACGGAGAAACTGTCAGATATAAAGCCAAGTGCAGCAAAAGGAGAGAAATGTGTCGCCTTTGAGGATGCCAAGCGATTACCCTCTCTCAAAGAGGCTGTCCCAGTGGAGGGGAAACAGGAGGAGCCTATGGAAATAAGTTCGGAAAAGTCAACAGATGACAATGTAAATATTAGGGGATATGCCGATAAAGGCTGGACAAAAAAGGCTGTTAAAAGTGGAGAGAATTCTGAGAGCGAGCCTATCAAAAACTCAAACCGCATGGACTGTAATGCACCATCAGAAAAACAGGCTACCAGCAAGAAGGCATCATCTCTCACTGAGACTGAAGGTGAGACAGACAAAAGCCAGGACAAAGTAATCAAGGAAGATGCCACAACACAGGGATCCCCTAAAAAAGAGGATGGGAAGGAAGATAGTCAGGCTAAGAAAGACGACAAAAAGGAGGATGATGGTGCTGAGAAAGATGAAAACTCAACTGCAGCAGAGAAATCGGGTGAGGCAAAAGCAAGTAAGGGGTCTGAGAATAAAGAGGATGAGGACAAGAGTGAAAAAAAGGATGCGGGAACAACATCAGAGATCCAAGAGGAGGGGATTCGCCTGAAAATACGCGGGATTACTCACCGGAGGAAAGCTGAGCTCCAGACAAAGGAGAGGGACTCAGGGTCCGATACTGGTGAGACTGGGAGATCCCTGAGGAGGTCACCCAGGATTTGCAGGCCGACCGCCAAGGGGGTGGAGTTCCAGGACAGGAGGCTGGAGAAAAAAGAGACCACACCCCCTGAGGAGAAGGAGGAGGAGGACGAGGAGGAGAAAACTGTTGAGAGGAAACCGAGAGAGAAGGTTAATCAAGATGGACAGTCCAAATCTAAGGTAAGTTATTTCAGTAACTGCAGATATTTCTACATTCATATTACAGGTGGATTGTGAATGCATGTTTTTGGATCAACAGTATCTTTTAGATCAGGGATTCACAGTGGCAGCCTTCAGTAATTTGTGTATGCTGTCCTACATTAGCCTTGTGAAATCCAAAAATGAGGTGAGGTCTTTTGTTTTCAGGGGCGACGGAGGAGAAAGACCCGGTGGTCCAACACTCGAACACGAAGGCGCAAAAAGAATGGTTCTGGTGATGACAATGAAAGCGAGTCAAGCGAAGAGGAGAGCGAGGAGGACGACAGTGATGAGAGCTTTAAGGTGGAGAAGGGCAAGAGGAGGAGGAGGAACAGAGAGAGGCACAGCGATGACTCTGACACCTCCTCGGATGATGACCTCCCTCCTAACGAAGACCCCTGCAAACACTGCGGCCTCCCCAACCATCCCGAGCTGGTGGGTCCTCATTGAAACTGAATTGACTGGAATTGAAATGGAATTGACCCTAACCCTGGTGGGCTGTAATCATGGTTATACTATATTCATAATATATATCTCCACTGACAGATAAGACTACCATATAATGTGTTCCAGCTAATCCCCCTTCGTGTTTCCCCCACAGATCTTGCTATGTGACTCGTGTGACAGCGGCTACCACACGGCCTGCCTCAGACCCCCTCTCATGATCATCCCAGACGGGGAGTGGTTCTGTCCACCCTGCCAACATGTAAGTAACAACCAGATGGTAAACAATCGGTAGTCGCACTACAGTTTGGATGCTAGCCACATCACTATGTTTTGAACTAATGGCTTGACTATACACTCCCCTACATATTTATTTGGACAGTGAAACTAAAACTTTTAATTTGACTCTATACTCCAGCATTTTGGATTTGAGATCAAATGTTTTATGAGGCAACAGTACAGAATGTCACCTTTTATTTGAGGGTATTTTCATACATGCAGTCAGGTCCATAATTATTGGAACCCTTGATAAATATGAGCAAAAAAAGACTGCATAAAATAAATAATATAAATACTGAGCTACAGTATATTGTATGCTCCAAAAGATTGGGAGAGATTCTGAGAGAGATTTTGTTTAACAAGTAATCAAAAAAAATCTCAAAGATGGGGTTAAAATTATTAGCACCCCTGTTTTCAATGCTCTTGCACCCTCCCCTTGCGAAGATAACGACACAGCCCTTTTTCTTAAATGTTTTATGAGATTAGAGAACACGTTGGGAGGGATCTTAGACCATTCCTCCATACAGAATCTTTCTAGATCCTTGATATCCTTTGTCTGCTCTTATCGACTGCCCTCTTCAATTCAAACCACAGGTTTTCAATGGGGTTCAAGACTGAGATGGCCATTGCAAAATGTTGATTTTGTGGTCAATTAAAATAATATTTGTGGATTATGGGTTATTGACTTGATGGAAGATCCACTTGTGGCCAAGTGTCAGCCTCCTGGCAGAGGCAACCAGGTTTTTGGCAAACATGCCCCAGGACCAGTGGAAGCAAAATAGCTCCATTACATTTAAGTCATTTAGCAGACGTTCTTATCCAGAGCGATTTACAAATTGGTGCATTCAACTTAGGATAGCCAGTGGGACAACCACACTTTTTTTTTTTTTGTGGGGGAGGGCGGGGGTAGAAGGATTACTGTTGTGACTCCGCTGTCCTGGCGTCGTGGGGGAGCTTGTTCCACCATTGGGGTGCCAGAGCAGCGAATAGCTTTGACTGGGCTGAGCGGGAACTGTGCTTCCGTAGAGGTAGGGGGGGTAGCAGGCCAGAGGTGGATGAACGTAGTGCCCTCGTTTGGGTGTAGGGTCTGATCAGAGCCTGAAGGTAAGGAGGTGCTGTTCCCCTCACAGCTCCGTAGGCAAGCACCATGGTTTTGTAGTAGATGCAAGCTTCAACTGGAAGCCAGTGGAGTGTGCGGAGGAGCGGGGTGACATGAGAGAACTTGGGAAGGTTGAACACCAGACGGGCTGCAGCGTTGTGGATAAGTTGTAGGGGTTTAATAACATCAAAGATACACCACCATATTTTACCATAAGAATTAGGTACTTTTCTGCATATGCTTCTGTTTTAACGCCAAACCCACCACTGGTGTGCGTGGCTAGAGAGCTCTATTTTCATGCAATCTGACCATAGCACCGGTTCCAATCCAAGTACCAATGCCGTTTATCAAACTCCAGATGGTGCTATGGTCAGATGACACGAAAATCGAGCTCTTTGGCCACGCACATCAGTGGTGGGTTTGGCGTTAAAACAGAAGCATATGCAGAAAAGTACCTCATACCTATGGTAAAATATGGATTATGTGGTGCCCAGTAGAAATGAGTGGGAAATAATTTGTCATTTTGTCACTTTTATTGTAAATAAGAATAGAATATATTTCTGAACACTTCTACATTAATGTGGATGCTACCATGAGTGCATGAATCGGGAAGAATGATGAGTGACAAAGTTAGAGGCATAAATATCATACCCATCAAAAAATGCTAACCTCCCGTTATTGGTAATGGTGAGAGGTTAGCGTGTTTGGGGGCATGATCTTTGTGCATCTGTAACTTTGTCACTCATCATTATTCACGATTCATTCATGATTATCTGTAATCATGGTAGCATCCACATTAATGTAGATGTGTTTAGAAACATATTCTATTCTTATTTCCAATAAAAGTGACTCCAAAATGACAAAACAAACTACAAATGCATCCAACAAGTATGTATTGTCACCTTCCAACAGGACAACAATGTAAACATTGCGTGTTAGGAATATGGGACCAAATACTCAACTTTTGAATAAATGTAATACACTATAAGTGAATTTGTCCAAATACTTATGACACCTTCAAATGGGGGGATTAGATACATAAAGTGCTTTAATTTCTAAATGGTCAAACAGAGTGCCTTCAGAAAGTATTCACACCCCTTGACTTTTTCAAAATGTTGTTGTGTTACAGCCTGAATTTAAAATGTATTAAATTGAGATTGTTTGTCACTGACCTACACACAATAACCCATAATGTCAAAGTGGAATTATGTTTTTATTTTTATTTTTTACACATTTATTAAAAATGAAAAGCTGAAATGTCTTCAGTCAATAATAATTAAACCCCTTTGTTATGGCAAGCCTAAATAAGTTAAGGGGTAAAAAATATGCTTAAGTCGCATAATTAGTTGCATGGACTCTGTGTGCAATAATATGATTTTTTTTAATGACTAGCTCATCTCTGTACCCCACACATACAATTATCTGTAAGGTCCCTCAGTTGAGCAGTGAATTTCAAACACTGATTCAACCACAAAGACCAGGGAGGTTTTCCAATGCAAAGAAAGGCACCTATTGGTAGATTAGTAAAAAAAAAAAAAAAGATATTGAATATCCCTTTGAGCATGGTGAGGTTATGCATTACACTTTAGATGGTGTATCAATACACCCAGTCACTACAAATATAGAGGTGTCCTTCCTAACTCAGTTGCCGGAGAGGAAGGAAACCACTCAGGGATTTTACCATGAGGCCGATGGTGACTTTAAAACAGTTGCAGAGTTCAATGGCTGTGATAGGAGAACTGAGGATGGATCAACAACATTGCAGTTACTCCACAATACTAACCTAAATGAGAGTGAAAAGAAGGAAGCATGTACATAATAGAAAATATTCCAAAGCATGCATCCTGTTTGCAACAAGACACTAAAGTAATACCTCACAAAATGTGACAACGCAATTAACTTTTTGTCCTGAATACAAAGTGTTATGTTTGGGGCAAATCCAATACAACACACTACTGAGTACCATATTTTCAAGCATAGCGGTGGCTGCATCATGTTATGGGTATGGGAGGACTGGGGACTTTTTCAGGATAAAAATGAAATGGAGCTAAGCACAGGCAAAATCCTAGGGGGAAAACCTGGTTCAGTCTGCTTTCCACCAGACACTGGGAGACATTCACCTTTCAGCAGGACAATAACCTAAAACACAAGGCCAAATCTACACTGGAGTTACTAACCAAGAAGAACATTTAGGTTCCGGACTGGCTGAGTTACAGTGTTGACATAAATCTACTTGAAAATATGTGGCAAGACCTAAAAATAGTTGTCTAGCAATGACCAACATCCAATTTGACAGAGCTTGAAGAATTTTGAAAAGAATAATGGTAAAAGGTTGCACAATCCAGGTGTGAAAAGCTCTTTGACTTACCCAGAAAGACTCACAGCTGTAATCGCTGCCGAAAGGTGCTTCTACAGT
Source organism: Coregonus clupeaformis (assembly GCF_020615455.1). Classification (NCBI taxonomy): domain Eukaryota; kingdom Metazoa; phylum Chordata; class Actinopteri; order Salmoniformes; family Salmonidae; genus Coregonus; species Coregonus clupeaformis. The sequence continues at coordinate 1,981,028 of NC_059215.1, forward strand.
GTTGACTCAGGGATGTGAATACTTATGTAAAATAGATTTCTGTATTTCATTTTCAAGAAATTTGCAAACAAAAATCTAAAAACATGTTTTCACTGTGTCATTATGGGGTATTGTGTGTAGATGGGTGAGGGGGAAAAAAAATAAATTCTGAAGGTACTGTATGTATGAAAATACTCTCAAATAAAAGGTGGCAAACTGTACTGTCGCCTCATATAAAACATTTGATCTGAAACCCAAAATGCTGGAGTATAGAGCCAAATTAAAAGGTTTAGCTTCACTGTCCAAATAAATATGTAGGGGAGTGTATGTGTGGTGTTCTGTCATTCTTACCCCTCTCTCCTGGTGACCCCCTGCAGAAGCTACTCTGTGACAAGCTTGAGGAGCAGCTTAGTAATCTCGATACTGCCCTGAAAAAGAGGGATCGCGCTGAGCGAAGGTGAGAACCTCTGAACCATGACCCTTGGTGTAAAACAGCAAATGACAACCGGAAGATAATGTAGCTCTTGGGTCTAGAAATATAAATTTAGTTGGGTTATTATTAAAGAATATGAGGCTCAGTCCACAACACATGCAATTGGAGTCTACACTGAATTGCATTGTGCTTGTTGTATTGTCGAACCAATCACCCTGATCTGTGTATCCATCTCAAACATTTAATGGAGCTTACATTGCTTCAACATTTCTTGTTGTACAATGGTCGTGGGCCTCTTTGATAATGGGAAAGCAGTTTTTTTTTATTCTATCAAAAGTTGTTTTAAATTAAATTATTGTATTTTCTCTCTCCAGAAAAGAACGTTTGGTCTATGTTGGAATAAGTGTTGAAAACATCATCACTCCCTCTGTAAGTAGCATTTGATTGTTATGGTTATACCGTCATGAAAGTCAATTGCAACACATCCAGAATTCAGTGTGTTTGTTGGACATCCTTGTAAAATGGTCTGTCACACCGTTCACTGCCTAGCCTAGACTTATTGCTTCCTATAGTGTACTGACACATTGCCAACTCTCATTTCAGTTGGAGGTAGAGGAAGAAAAGGAGGAAGAAGTGGTGAAGAAGGAGAAAAAAGAGAAGAAAGAGAAAAGCAAGAGCTTGGGTCGAAGGTCGACAAGGGCAAAGAAAAGCATAAGTTACAGGTATGAACTCTGTACTAAACTCATGGTTATGAAAAAATGGTATGTGTGGCTGGTCTTTATTTATTGTTTCAATATGGTGGCTGTTAAGTCCCTGAATAATTTCAACGTCTTGTTTGCAGGTTTGATGAATTTGATGAGGCTATCGAGGAGGCAATTGAAGAAGACATCAGAGAGGCTGATGGTGGAGGTACAGTTGGAGGACATTATGGAATCTGGCAACAGTCACAGAATTATGAATTTAATTCAATGTCTCTTAGTTTTATTGATGTTCTGAAATTATTTCTGTCTGCAGCATTTCACCTGTGCACCCCTGGTAATTGTGCACTGTTCAAGCTTTAAAAGGGTTATGAAGGGTCAAGTCTGAGGCTGCGTTTCATTTTAGATTCGTTGAGAGTGAACGAGGGCAAAGGAGGGAACATCTACCCTGAATGAAACAGCCTCAGCCTTTTAACTCATGTAGAATTGCTTTAAGATGGTCATACTATGGATCATTTTAGCTATTTGATTTGGAATTTTAGGACCCCTTCAGGTATAAATATTATATATATATATATATATATATATATATATATATATATATATATATATATATATATATATATATATAAAACATTTGACTAAAGCCAATAGAAACGCATTGAATAACACATTCATGAATGGCAAACAGGACAGTAAAAAAATTTATCATAAGAAACAAGGTTTTGAAGTGTCTGTCCTAAATCTAGGAGATATAAAAAAAAACTCAGGGAATATATACAGTGCATTCGGAAAGTATTCAGACCCCTTGACTTTTCCCACATTTTGTTACGTTAAAGCCTTATTATAAAATGTATATAAAAAATCCCTTATCAATCTACACACAATACCCCATAATGACAAAGTGAAAATAGGTTTTTAGACATTTTTGCAAACAGAGAAATTATTTACATAAGTATTCAGACCCTTTGCTATGAGACTCGAAATTCAGCTCAGGTGCGTCCTGTTTCCATTGATCATCCTTGAGATGTTTCTACAACTTGATTGGTGTCCACCTGTGGTAAATTCAATTGATTGGACATTATTTGGAAAGGCACACACCTGTCTATATAAGGCCCCACAGTTGACAGTGCATATCAGAGAAAAAACCAAGCCATGAGGTCGAAGGAATTGTCCGTAGAGCTCCGAGATAGGATTGTGTCGAGGCACGGATCTGGGGAATGGTACCAAAAAGCTTTTGCAGCATTGAAGGTCCCCAAGAACAGTAGCCTCCATCATTCTTAAATGGAAGATGTTTGGAACCACCAACACTCTTCCTAGAACTGGCCGCCCGGTCAAACTGAGCAATCGGGGGATAAGGGCCCGAAGGTCACTCTGACAGAGCTCCAGAGTTCCACTGTGGAGTTGGGAGAATCTTCCAGAAGGACAACCATCTCTGCAACAAGTCTCTGAATGTCATTGAGTGGCCCACCCAGAGCCCGGACTTGAACCCGATCGAACATCTCTGGAGAGACCTGAAAATAGCTGTGCAGCGAAGCTCCCCATCCAACCTGACAGAGCTTGAGAAGAAAGGGAGAAACTCCCCAAATACAGGTGTGCCAAGCTTGTAGCGTCATACCCAAGAAGACTCGAGGCTGTAATCTCTGCCAAAGGTGCTTCAACAAAGTACTGAGTGAAGGGTCTGAATGCTTATGTAAATGTAATATTTCCATTTTTAATCTTTAACTTAGCATACATTTCTAAAAACCAGTTTTTACTTTGTCATTATGGGGTATTGTGTGTAGATTCATACTTTCCGAATGCACTATGTGTGTGTGTGTGTGTGTAATATATATATATATATATATATATATATAATTTCAGTGAGGGGGAAAAAAGTATTTGATCCCCTGCTGATTTTGTACGTTTGCCCACTGACAAAGACATGATCAGTCTATCATTTTAATGGCAGGTTTATTTGAATCGTGAGAGACAGAATAACAACAAAAAAATCCAGAAAAACACATGTCAAAAATGTTATAAATTGATTTGCATTTTAATGAGGAAAATAAGTATTTGACCCCTCTGCAAAACATGACTTGGTGGCAAAACCCTTGTTGGCAATCACAGAGGTCAGACGTTTCTTGTAGTTGGCCACCAGGTTTGCACACATCTCAGGAGGGATTTTGTCCCACTCCTCTTTGCAGATCTTCTCCAAGTCATTAAGGTTACGAGGCTGACGTTTGGCAACTTGAACCTTCAGCTCCCTCCACAGATTTTCTATGGGATTAAGGTCTGGAGACTGGCTAGGCCACTCCAGGACCTTAATGTGCTTCTTCTTTAGCCACTCCTTTGTTGCCTTGGCCATGTGTTTTGGGTCATTGTCATGCTGGAATACCCATCCACGACCCATTTTCAATGCCCTGGCTGAGGGAAGGAGGTTCTTACCCAAGATTTGACGGTACATGGCCCTGTCCATCGTCCCTTTGATGCGGTGAAGTTGTCCTGTCCCCTTAGCAGAAAAACACCCCCAAAGCATAATGTTTCCACCTCCATGTTTGACGGTGGGGATGGTGTTCTTGGGGTCATAGGCAGCATTCCTCCTCCTCCAAACACGGCGAGTTGAGTTGATGCCAAAGAGCTCGGTTTTGGTCTCATCTGACCACAACACTTTCACCCAGTTCTCCTCTGTATCATTCAGATGTTCATTGGCAAACTTCAGACGGGCCTGTATATGTGCTTTCTTGAGCAGGGGACCTTGCCGGCGCTGCAGGATTTCAGTCCTTAAGGGCGTAGTGTGTTACCAATTGTTTTCTTGGTGACTATGGTCCCAGCTGCCTTGAGATCATTGACAAGATCCTCCCGTGTAGTTCTGGGCTGATTCCTCACCGTTCTCATGATCATTGCAACTCCACGAGGTGAGATCTTGCATGGAGCCCCAGGCCGAGGGAGATTGACAGGTCTTTTGTGTTTCTTCCATTTGCGAATAATCGCACCAACTGTTGTCACCTTCTCACCAAGCTGCTTGGCGATGGTCTTGTAGCCCATTCCAGCCTTGTGTAGGTCTACAATCTTGTCCCTGACATCCTTGGAGAGCTCTTTGGTCTTGGCAATGGTGGAGAGTTTGGAATCTGATTGATTGATTGCTTCTGTGGACAGGTGTCTTTTATACAGGTAACAAGCTGAGATTAGGAGCACTCCATTTAAGAGTGTGCTCCTAATCTCAGCTCGTTACCTGTATAAAAGACACCTGGGAGACAGAATTCTTTCTGATTGAGAGGGGGTCAAATACTTATTTCCCTCATTAAAATGCAAATCAATTTATAACATTTTTGACATGCGTTTTTCTGGATTATTTTGTTGTTATTCTGTCTCTCACTGTTCAAATAAACCTACCATTAAAATTATAGACTGATCATTTCTTTGTCAGTGGGCAAACGTACAAAATCAGTTCCCACATATGCTGAGCACTTGTTGGCTGCTTTTCCTTCACTCTGCCGTCCGACTCATCCCAAACCATCTCAACTGGGTTGAGGTCGGCTGATTGTGGAGGCCAGGTCATTTGATGCAGCACTCCATCACTCTCCTTGTTGGTCAAATAGCCCTTACACAGCCTGGAGGTGTGTTTTAGGTCATTGTCCTGTTGAAAAACAAATTATAGTCCCACTAATCGCAAACCAGATGGGATGGCGTATCGCTGCAGAATGATGTGGTAGCCATGCTGGTTAAGTGTGCCTTGAATTCTAATTAAATCACAGACAGTGTCACCATCAAAGCACCCCCACACCATAACACCACCTCCTCCATGCTTTATGTTGGAAAATACACATGCAGAGATCATCCGTTTACCCACACCGCGTCTCACAAAGACACGGCGGTTGGAACCAAAAATCTCAAATTTGGACTCCAGACCAAAGTTTGTTTCTTGGCCCAAGCAGGTATCTTCTTCTTATTGGTGTCCTATAGTAGTTGTTTCTTTGCAGCAATTTGACCATGAAGGCCTGATTCACACAGTCCCATCTGAACAGTTGATGTTGAGATGTGTCTGTGACTTGAACTCTGTGAAGCATTTATTTGGGCTGCAATTTCTGAGGCTGGTAACTCTAATGAACTTATCCTCTGCAACAGAGGTAATTCTGGGTCTTCCATTCCTATGGCGGTCCTCATGAGAGCCAGTTTCATCATAGCGCTTGATGGTTTTGCAACTGCACTTGAAGAAACTTTCAAAGTTCTTGAAATGTTCCGTATTGACTGACATTCATGTCTTAAAGTAATGATGGACTGTAGTTTCTCTTTGCTTATTTGAGCTGTTTCTTTTACTAAATAGGGCTATCGTCTGTATACCTCCCCTACCTTGTCACAACACAACTGATTGGCTCAAACGCATTAAGAAGGAAGAAATTCCACAAATTAACTTTTAAGAAGGCACACCGGTTAATTGAAATGCATTCCAGGTGACTACTTCATGAAGCTGGTTGAGAGAATGCCAAGAGTGTGCAAAGCTGTCAGCAAGGCAAAGGGTGGCTATTTGAAGAATCTCAAATATAAAATATATTTTGATTTGTTTAACACTTATTTGGTCACTACATGATTCCATATGTGTTATTTCACAACGCAATAGGCTGAGAGAGGCTGGAATGAGAGCTTGTAGGCCTGTTGTAACGCAGGTCCTCACCAGACATCACCGTTAACAACGTCGCCTATGGGCACAAACCCACCGTCGCTGGACCAGACAGGACTGGCAAAAGGTGCTCTTCACTGACGAGTCGCGGTTTAGTCTCACCAGGGGTCATGGTCGGATTCACGTTTATTGTCAAAGGAATGAGTGTTACACCGAGGCCTGTACTCTGGAGCGGGATCGATTTGGAGGTGGAGGGTCCGTCATGGTCTGGGGCAGTGTGTCACAGCATCATCGGACTGAGCTTGTTGTCATTGCAGGCAATCTCAACGCTGTGTGTTACAGGGAAGACATCCTCCTCCCTCATGTGGGACCCTTCCTGCAGGCTCATCCTGACATGACCCTCCAGCATGACAATGCCACCAGCCATACTGCTCGTTCTGTGCGTGATTTCCTGCAAGACAGGAATGTTAGTGTTCTGCCATGGCCAGTGAGAGCCCGGATCTCAATCCCATTGAGCACGTCTGGGACCTGTTGGATCGGAGGGTGTGGGCTAGGGCCATCCCCCACAGAAATGTCCAGGAACTTGCAGGTGCCTTGGTGGAAGAGTGGGGTAACATCTCACAGCAAGAACTGGCAAATCTGGTGCAGTCCATGAGGTGGAGATGCACTGCAGTACTTAATGCAGCTGATGGCAACACCAGATACTGACTGTTACTTTAGATTTTGACCCCCCCTTTGTTCAGGGACACATTATTCCATTTCTGTTAGTCACATGTCTGTGGAACTTGTTCAGTTAATGTCTCAGTTGTTGAATCTTGTTGTGTTCATACAAATATTTACACTGAAAATAAACGCAGTTGACAGTGAGAGGACCTTTCTTTTTTTGCTGAGTTTATATATATCCTTTTTTTTACACATATTTAATCCCTTTTTATGGGGTCGGCACAAAACTACCTTCATACTTCCATTTGTTTTTTAAAACCGGTAACAGTTACATTCAGACAAGTCCCGTGACACTTTGTGGGGGTCGTAGAGCAAAACAAAGAACACCACCATGTTCGTGAGAGTCTCTCCTTTCCATAGAATAGTTTATAGGTCAAACCGTTCGGACGCTACAGACGTTTTCGTGAGAAGAACGATTTTCGCGATGTCTCGTGGTCTGACAGACACCGCTCTAGCTCTGCCACTTTTCACCGCAGATGCGGAAGTACGACACTGGCAGACGCAGTAGATAGAGACTCATCCAATGCAAAAAAACGATCTCTAGCTTAAACGGACAGATCTTGATGGGGATTTTTTTGTTATGTAACTTAGATTGACGCACCGGTTCGTCAATCGACTCTAGGGGGTTAATGTGTGCCTGTCAGATTGTCTAAATGTTGACGTATGCTGCTCTCTACAGGAGCTGGTCGGGGCAAGGACATGGCCAACATCACAGGCCATAGCAGAGGGAAGGACATGTCCACTATCCTGGCAGCAGGAGAGGGTGGTGAGGGCAAGGAGAACGGGCGCCCGCCGCGTCCCAACGCCGGCCAGCGCAGGAAGAAGCGCCGGCGTCTCAACGACCTGGACAGCGACAGCACTGTGGAGGAGGAGGAGAGCGAGGACGAGTTCCGTCTCAGTGACAGGTAGGGTCATCAGGTGGGTGGGAGGTAGGGGTGCATAAGTCAGGACAGGGAGGACAGGGTTGTGTTCATAAGGCACCAAATGGAAGACAACGGACTGAAACACAGAGGGACTACTTGGACTTTTTTGTTTTCCATTGCAAACGTTTTTTTATGTTTTCTGTTGGGTGCCATAATGAACACAACCCAAGGTACCACTTCATTGACAGCTATTACAGCCACAAAGGTGTTGTTGAATTAATGTGTCTCATTTTCTTCTCTCCCCCCCTGCACACTTTTACGTGTAGTACGGAGGAAGAGGAGTTTGTGGCGTCAGACAAGAGCGATGCAGAGAGCGAAGCGGCAGTCGACTCTAACGATGACAGTGACTTTGGCAGCACGCGACGCAGAACTGCCAGGACAAGGAGGCCGGCCAAACGTCAAAGGAGCACTCGGCTGCGAAGGCGCCGCAGAGCGAGAGGGTACTCAGACGATGAAGAGGAGGAGACGAGTGAGGAAGATGAGGAAGAAATTAGTATGTTGGTGTCGTCAATTCCTCTTTGTTGTTTGAAGGGACATCACACTCCAGAATTAAACTTTGTTATATGTTTTCAGTTCTCAAAAGTGGTCTTCTCCCGAGACAAGTTCCAGGCCATCTGTTTTGTAGATTCCGCTTTATGCCACAATCCAAAATAATTTGAAAAGGTCCTGATTTGTGGCGCTTATCTTTTCCACTAATTTGGGGTTGAGGCTTTCAGTACAGTGGTTAGACAGCCGATTGGGTGGGACATGGATCCATCTTGATATTATAAAAATGTAATGGTCTGAAAACATCTGACATAATGACATTTTGAGTGTTGCTTTTGTAATTGTCCTATTAAAGACCAATAGGTACAGTTGAAGTCGGAAGTTTACATGAACTACTCCACAAATTTCTTGTTAACAAACTATAGTTTTGGCAAGTCGGTTAGGACATCTACTTTGTGCATGACACAAGTAATTTTTCCAACAATTGTTTACAGACAGATTATTTCACTTATAATTTACTGTATCACAATTCCAGTGGGTCAGAAGTTTACATACACTAAGTTGACGGTGCCTTTAAACAGCTTGGAAAAATCCAGAAAATGATGTCATGGCTTTAGAAGCTTCTGATAGGCTAATTGACATAATTTGAGTCAATTGGAGGTGTACCTGTGGATGTATTTCAAGGCCTACCTTCAAACTCAGTGCCTCTTTGCTTGACATCATGGGAAAATCAAAAGAAATCAGCCAAGACCTCAGAAAAAAAAAGTGTAGACTTCCACAAGTCTGGTTCATCCTTGGGAGCAATTTCCAAACGCCTGAAGGTACCACATTCATCTGTACAAACAATAGTACGCAAGTATAAACACCATGGGACCACGCAGCCGTCATACCGCTCAGGAAGGAGACGTGTTCTGTCTCCTAGAGATTAACGTACTTTGGTGCGAAAAGTGCAAATCAATCCCAGAACAACAGCAAAGGACCTTGTGAAGATGCTGGAGGAAACAGGTATAAAAGTATCTATATCCACAGTAAAACGAGTCCTATATCGACATAACATGAAAGGCCGCTCAGCAAGAAAGAAGCCACTGCTCCAAAATCGCCATAAAAAAGCCAGACTACGGTTTGCAACTGCACATGGGGACAAAGATCGTACTTTTTGGAGAAATGTCCTCTGGTCTGATGAAGCAAAAATATAACTGTTTGGCCATAATGACCATCGTTATGTTTGGAGGAAAAAGGGGGATGCTTGCAAGCAAGCCGAAGAACACCATCCCAACCATGAAGCACGGGGGTGGCAGCATCATGCTGTGGGGGTGCTTTGCTGCAGGAGGGACAGGTGCACTTCACAAAATAGATGGCATCATGAGGAAGGAAAATTATGTGCAACATCTCAAGACATCAGTCAGGAAGTTAAAGCTTGGTCGCAAATGGGTCTTCCAAATGGACAATGACCCCAAGCATACTTCCAAAGTTATGGCAAAATGGCTTAAGGACAACAAAGTCAAGGTATTGGAGTGGCCATCACAAAGCCCTGACCTCAATCCTATGGAAAATGTGTGGCCAATGCCACCAAATACTAATTGAGTGTATGTAAACTTCTGACCCACTGGGAATGTGATGAAAGAAATAAAAGCTGAAATGAATCATTCTCTCTACTATTATTCTGACATTTCACATTCTTAAAATAAAGTGGTGATCCTAACTGATCCTTTTACTAGGATAAAATGTCAGGAATTGTGAAAAACTGAGTTTAAATGTAATTGGCTAAGGTGTATATAAACTTCCGACTTCAACTGTATGTGTTGGCGGCCCTGTGACGTGGCTCTCTGTGTTGACTGGCTCTCTATCTGTGATGACCTGTTTAACTAGTGTCGGAGGGCTCCAGCGAGTTCAGCGATAGCGACCTGGACTGTAGCCGACGCCGATCCCGCCGGAGTCATACAAAGAAGCAGGTCAACTACTGCGAGTCGTCCGGCGACTCGGACGGCTCCAAGGCCGGCACCAACCGGGACAAAGTCAAACCGCGGAAGCGCCTCGCCAGCTCCGACAGCGAAGGTCAGCCAGACGTTTTTTTCTAGACACGCACTTTTTGCCTCATGCTATTAGCGTAGGTTTTCTGTAGTGTGTGTGTACTTTTTCTGTAGTGTGTGTAAGTCATATGAATTAGATTCTTAAATGAGTCCTCATTGGCCATTACTTTAACTGATATTAACAATATGGTTTTACCTAACGTCCACTGTTTCCATATGCCTGGTTCTTTCAGCAAGCTCCTCCAGAGGCTCGGACGACGACAAGAGGGAGAGGACTAGGTTGAAGAGGAGGGCCGACTCATCTGAGGAAGAGTCCCAGCAGCGCCGCAGACGCCTCTCGCTGAAACGGAGGCGAGCCTCCGAGGAAGACGATGACGATTCCGACGAATCATCGGAGGGAGAGCGTCCAGTCCGCAAGCGTGTGAACCGCATCGACTCGGACGACTCTGACAAGGAGGAGGATAAGGAAGAAACAAAGGAAGAGGAGGAAGGGGGGGTGCTGGGGAAGGGAGCCAGCTCATTGGACTACAACCTGGTGGAGCTGCACCCCCCAACCAATGGACAGAGTCCCATCAAGGCCCTGGAGAGCCTGGCTCACATTGGGCCCCAAAAACCTGGGGCCACAGCCGTCACCATAGCGCCCAACGGACTGGAGTTGGCGCCACAGGACGATGATGAGGACGACCTGCTGGGAGTCACAGACCTGGTGGACTTTGTCTGCAACAGTGATGTGTTGTAAAATCAAGTTGTACGTTTATTATTTTCTGTAGTATTGTATTTTTTTATATGATGTTGTTTTTTCTCCACTGAAGTCGTCCACAGAGTATACTTCTGTCCTTTTGTGTTTATTTTTATTTTATTCATCCTCCTTGTCCCCTCATCAGTGTGGCCCCATCCATCCATATGAACTGGATGCCTTACGGGGAGAAGTTAATTCTCTTCGCACCTCTCGCAGTGGGATTGTACAGTCATTGAGAGCACTAACTCTAAAGGTTGTTTTGTGGCACGTGAATTAGCATTGTCTTATCCTCCGTACTCTGTCACCGATGGACATGCGGGTCAGATACTTGACTGTAAATGACACACAAATGAATCTACCTGTTTCTCCAGCAAACTTCCAGGGTTTCCTACCCCACATGACCCCACCTTACAAAGAGTCCATCTCCCAACTTCATGGTTTTGTTCATTAGGCCCCAAACGGAAGAAAGCATACAGAAACTGGGAGGAACTAGACTTGTCCAATAAGAACACAACCCATGACGACCTGTTCTCCTGAGAGGCTCCTCAGTGTTCCTGCCTGGGAAAGATGACATCTTATTGTAGGATATAATTCATTGTTTGTAGGAAGTAGATGTGTATTAGTTCAGGTGGGCCTCCACGCTTCAGCAAACAAAGGAATGGAGGGGTGCTAAACAACAATGACAAAGGTCACGAGAATGGCTTACAAAGAAAGAAAAAAAATATTGGTAAGCCATTCTAGTAGTTGTGTATTGTTTAGTGTGTATACCATTACCACTTGTAAGATTTCTAAATTTGTATATGAGAATAGAAGATGGCAGAGGTCAGGGGTCAAACTGCATTCCATTAACAACTTAAATTGTCATAGTTTTGTGGATCGACTGCTGGAAACCAATCATTGTTTTTATCCCCTGCTCTTTTCCCCAAACATTTAATATGAATGTCTTTCTAATCTTCCTACATCGATCAAACAATGTATTATTTGTTTTGATGTGTTCAATTCTATTAGTCAGTTGTTTGATAAACTAAAACATTACGCAGGTTTCCCACCTTTAGACCATTTACAACATGCATTGGATGAAAAGCATGAGCGCAACAGAGTTTAAGTCAGAATTCCCATGAGAAAACAGGACACAGAACCATCATCATCATCCTAGAAACAGCTTTTTTTAATAGACAGACTGGGTGACCAGAACCCACAACCGTTCCCATACTTTTTTGTAATTACAATCTCCAAAATAGTATTCGTCACCGAGTTGTTTTTACCCAAAGTATTGTAACGTTGAACTGTCACTTATATCCTCTTTTTTTTTTTATCAAATGTTTTCATCAGGTGGTATTGACTGTTTTTAATTCATTCATTATTGATACGAAACAATATCAAGGCAGCTACTCAGTGCATCATGCCAAATTACAGGTGTCATTTAGTCAACATTAAAATCTGTTAACCACCACCACATTTACAAGACTTTCCTTTTAAATGGAAGTTTGAGTGTATATAATGTGACCAACTAGAGTATACCAATCCTGGTCTTCTCACATCTAACGTGTGCGCATGCACCGGTTTCTAAAAACCCTAGTTTAGTTTTTGTATACATATATAAATATTATTTTAAAGTGTGTGCTGCCAACACTATCAATGGATTAAATGCCCATGTTTTAGACAAATGTTTTAATATGCTAATATTTAAAGGGATTTGTTACGTGTGAAATCACTAAGTATTTACAGAAAACTCTGCCAATTTTCTCTGTCCATCCCAATCGTGAGACTTTAGTATAACCATGTCAGCATTTTAACCATTATTTTACGTTGTGTTTTTATAATAATGTATATCAAACCCTCCTTCACTTGTATCGTTTTCCTACCTAGCAAACCATCAAGTGGCATAATGTTTCCTTTGTACCTTCTAGTCAATACTGTGTGTAGGTTCAAAACCTGGAAAGTAGAGGTACTTATTGAGTACACCTGTCGTTGTTCATCAGACTATTATTTTGAAGTTAATTTTTTTGTCAGATTTCTTCCCCTGGTCTTTTGGTAACCCTCTGCCACCACCAGGGTGCAGTGTTGGTTGTAGAGAACACCACGCTCGCTCTAGTCTCCCCTCTACATCTTACTGCATCAACGAAATAAACCTCTCTCCGATCTCAGAAAGCCTACCCTTTGTCTGTTCTCAAATAGGAGCTCATTTTGGTTTTAAGGTTACATTTTGAGGTCAGGTTAAATCACTGACTTTCTGGGCCTGTATTCAAAAAGTGTCTCAGTAGGAGTGCTGTCCATATAATCTTATTCATTATGATCTAAAAGGTCAAACAGATCCTATATCAGCACTCCTATTCTGAGACTGTGAGTACAGGCCCTGGCCTCAAATCAAGAGGATTATGAATTAAAGGCATGCTGGATTAATCTTTGTTTGGGAATGATATACCAGAATGCAATTTGTTTGGGGAAATGGTCCAGAAAAACCTCAGTAGGAACTAAATTGACCTCTGATGTTAATGTGTGTATCTGTGGTTTTTACTGTAATAGGCCTATATATTTAGAGGCAATTTCTTTTTATCCTGGAAAAAACTATTTAGCAATTCTTTACGATTGCGTCTCTTTATAATTGTATTCCTTGTAGAGGAGTTGTGATATTGGCACAACTGTTTCGGAATGAATTCATTGGCGAGCTGGCATGTTTGTTGGGTATCATTTTGTTATGTGTAGACTTATGCGCCGACAGCCCTAAGGATTTGCGAGGTTCAATAACCACAGACCTCTAAACTCCTTTGCTCAGCAGTGTTCCTTGAGTCCTGCTACTGGACAGAAGAGCATAAACCAACCACTGGAGGCATGGACTATACCTGGGAGGACTGCTGGGTTGTGTTCAGTAGGCACAAAATGAAAGAAAACAGTGAATTGGGGAGGTACTAACTGAACTTGTCCAATAAGAAACGCTTGTTTTTGTTTTCCGTTGTGCCCCAATAAACAAGACCCTGGACACAAGCAAAGGTGGCCATCGTCAGAATCATAGGAACAGTTCAAGATAAATGTGCTCGAATTAAGAAATTAAGCCTGTTTGTAAATTGTATTTTGTAAAATAGTGTTGGCATGTGTTCATCACCGATGGTAAACTTCTCTTATTATTTTTGGTTGATCACAATGTTTGATTACAGTTTGAAGTAAAGGATGATTTCCGAGGCAAAATGCTGTTTCTGTGCTGCCTGCAATGCACTCCGCTAACATGGTAATATTGACTACAGTTACCACAAGATTAGGTGACTACTCCTAAGCTTCTACTGGCAGTTCAATTGTGGGAATTTGACACATGACTAGGGTTGGTTTACCATTGTTTTGGGATGAAGAAATGTACGGTTTCTGATGTAATGTTCCTTAGAGATGAAGTTTCTCACCTGTATGTCATGAGTTTGACATAGTTAGTGGGCCTACTTCATTTGAAATTACATCTGTTGGATTTTAAAAAATCAATGGTAGAAATACTGTAGTTGGGAGGGACAGTGTCAGTCAGCTACTACAGGCTGTCCTCTGCTGGGGGGAGTTGGTGCCAATGATTCAAAATTGTTTGTTCATTATTGTCTATTACAGGTAGATATGGAGGACTGAGGAGACCAAAGCAGGTCTGGTGTATGAATATAAGCTCCTAGATTGGTTGTCTATGTTTTGTCTGTTCCTCTTCAATACCTTTTTGTTAACTTTACTGTATTTTCTTTCATATGAATAAGATCTTGTACATTTGTCATAATAAAAAGGTTTAAAACCTGGTATGGTAGTGTAACAGTGTTGCTTCCTCTCTCTCCTCGCCCCAACCTGGGCTTGTACCAGGGACCCTCTGCACACATCGACAACAGTCACCCTCGAAGCACCATTACCCATCGCTCCACAAAAGCTGAGGGCTTTGCAATGCAAGGGAAGGGAAGGGAAACAACTACTTCAAGGTCTCAGAGCGAGTGACGTCACCGATTGAAACGCTACTAGCGCGCACAGTTAACTAGCTAGCCATTTCACACCGGTTACATAGGCCTACTTGGTTTCTGTCTGAGAAAGGGAGAGGACATCATTGTGGTGTGAAATATTGGTCAAATGTGAAATTATCAGCTTTATGACTAATTCAGGCATATCCACTTAAACCTCTGGAAAAAGTGGTGAGGGGGTATGACCTTAAAGATGCATTCATGGAAGTTTAGTAGCTGTTGTGTTTTTTCAGATATTTTGACTTGAGTGTTGGCTGTATGGTTTATTTACACATTATATATTGATGTCTTAACTCATGAAACCACAATATTTCAGGCAGTTAATTTTTTTTGCTAATGGGTGTGGAGACGTGCCGCTTTCTGTCAAATACTTTTTCTGTCTATTTAGGGGACCCCTTTTGGCTCAAGAGCACACCTGGTTGTAAAGGTTCCGTATAGCTTCTTTATAACCCACCAATTGCAGTGCTCAGAGGATAATGGGCTGCCCCATCCAGCTAACCTCAATTAGGCTACACTGTCAACTGCAGAAACTGGTTTGAAAGCTGTGTTCACATTGGCAGTTTGAAGTAACTCAAATCCTATTCATTTGCATATTCGAATCTGTTCTTTTTCCTGCAGTCTGAACAGCCAAAAGCACATGGAATCGGATATTTCACATTTCAAACCACCTACAAATCTGATTCCTGGCCTTGTGACTTGTCTGAATGGTCAAATATGATTTATTTGCCCCTGGTTTTAGACTGTTATTTGGCATATCTTGTTGCTTGCTAGCTACTCTATGACAGTATGACAAGAACATGTGGTAGTTAACTAGCTTGTTAATTGTTTACAGACAAATAAGTGAACGTGCTCAGTGTTGCCATGTTCGCTGTTTTCCTGAAAATTGGGCTACTTTGAAAATTATGTTGCGGGTGAAAATGTATTGGTCACGGGTTTTTGGGCTACTTCTAAGTTACACCGCGGCCGCCATTGGCATTTGTCTTAAAATATATAAGTTTCACTGTGACCTGCTGCTGACTGTGAGGCAGGTTGTTGCTGAGTGGGAGGGCAGGAGGTGTGTGTGTTGAGAGAGCAATACAGCTATTGACTGTGTCACGTAATCAGTGTTGCCAACTCCTCAGTAAGGAAAGTAGCTATTCGCTGTCCTAAAAGTTGCTAGAAGTCGCTTAATGACGTCATCACTTAATTTGCATAATTGGCCATGTGCATTTAGTTGTGATGGACGCTGTAGGAGAAAGGAATAACGTTGTGGGAGAGACAAAAAGTGAGTAAGAAACACCCTATATTTACATCCCGCCCTGAATGTAAGCATTCATTCAGGGCGGGATCAGCCAGCGGCGGCTTCCCGCATGCGCGATTCATTTGCAGTCTGGACGCGGAGGGGTGAACATCTCCTGCTCTGACTGCAGCTGGGAGGGACTGCTGCGCGAGGACTGGGCCGCCTGTGAGTGCTTTGGGAGGGGGGTGGGGCCCACGGCAGCACCCGCTGCTCGTTGAGAAGAGTAAGAACGATACGTGCTTTCACGTCAGTCTCCAAAAGTCTCCAAAAACACCAGAAAAATTCGCTAGATTTGTCGCTAGTGGCTTTTTTGAAAATGTGTCGCTAGATGGGTCTGAAAACCCGCTAAATATAGCAACAAAGTCGCTAAGTTGGCAACACTGGTTAGCGAGAGGGAGCAACACGCGCACATGGTGACAACTTTTGACCAGCTGTAGGTAGGCTATTTAGATAGTTGTCCCAAAATGACAATTTCCAACCCTTTTTTCCATAAAACATTAATAAGCTAGAAAAGATGCATATCAATAATTAATGGATAAGAGTGTCTGCTAAATGAGTAAAATGTAAATGTATGTAAATGTAATGGAGACAAAGCACTGGAAAACAACTTTGGGCGCACTAGAGCACATTACATAAATTCGCTCTGAGGTGGTTTAAACTGCATTCTAATGTTGACTTTGCATAAAGAAAACGGTATCACGCGAAGTGTTTTATGCATGCTCAGTTCTGGGGACTCGGGATATGGAAGTTATGGATCTCCCTCATGTGGTTCTTTTTATGGGGAAAAGTCCTCAATGAAATTGACATTAAATGTGGAGAATGATACACTTGCCTTTGTCGGCCATCAAGCAGCCTATTAATTTATATGCCATTGTAGGCTACCAATTTGATACAATAAATATGTTGAAATGACAATATCAATGGAGTCATTACAAATCAATGTGCCACTTGTGTAGCCTACCTGGAGCAGGCAAACCAATGTAATAAATAGCCTATAACTTCAGATTATTGTGGTTGTAGCCTTATGTTATTAAGCAATTATTATTAATGGACATGTTTAGTTAATTAAATTGGAAGTTAACAAAGCTCTATCGAAATTGCCGATCAGTTGTTAGAACGCATTAGAATGACGGTAACAGTAGTCATATTAGGCTACAGGTAAAAAACAACAACAAAAGAATCACTGGCTGTTGTTAACAAGCATATTCAGTTCATATACATATTATTCATATTTAATTCAGTGATTGAAATTATGACCTCATCCTCAGTAGCCTATTCCAGCAGGCTATTGGGAAACACAAGCACTTCTTACTGCGAAACCGCCTCGCTATTCATGTTGAATACATTTGTCTGTTAATTTGAACTAAGCAAACTGCTAAATCGTTCAGTTTACGTCTTGCCTACATCTTGTCTATGCTACTGTAGACTATATTAAATTAGCTGTAGGCCTATCAGGGGCTATAGGCTACCTGCCTTTATCTAAGCAAACCATGGCAAAATTGAATTACAATCATAAACCCAGATTTTAGTCTGTAGACTATGCCTATTGTAATGACAAGACAATCTCGCAAATAGACAGTTTAAGATTTCGAGATCCTCTGTCCAACTTTCATCACTCAAACTCTCCTGGTGGATTTATCTATAGTTATGCACATGTGCAAAGGGGATTTATTTACAATTACAAACTTGGTTCGAGCCCTGAATGCTGATTGGCTGAAAGCCGTGGTATACAGTGAGGGAAAAAAGTATTTGATCCCCTGCTGATTTTGTATGTTTGCCCACTGACAAAGAAATTATCAGTCTATAATGTTAATGGTAGGTTTATTTGAACAGTGAGAGACAGAATAACAACAAAAAAAATCCAGAAAAACGCTTGTCAAAAATGTTATAAATTGATTTGCATTTTAATGAGGAAAATAAGTATTTGACCCCCTCTCAATCAGAAAGATTTCTGGCTCCCAGGTGTCTTTTATATAGGTAACGAGATGAGATTAGGAGCACACTCTTAAAGGGAGTGCTCCTAATCTCAGCTTGTTACCTGTATAAAAGACACCTGTCCACAGAAGCAATAAATCAATGTATAAAAGACAACTGTCCACAGAAGCAATCAATCAATCAGATTCCAAACTCTCCACCATGGCCAAGACCAAAGGATGTCAGGAACAAGATTGTAGACCTACACAAGGCTGGAATGGGCTACAAGACCATCGCCAAGCAGCTTGGTGAGAAGGTGACAACAGTTGGTGCGATTATTCGCAAATGGAAGAAACACAAAAGAACTGTCAATCTCCCTCGGCCTGGGGCTCCATGCAAGATCTCACCTCGTGGAGTTGCAATGATCATGAGAACGGTGAGGAATCAGCCCAGAACTACAGGGGAGAATCTTGTCAATGATCTCAAGGCAGCTGGGACCATAGTCACCAAGAAAACAACTGGTAACACACTACGCCGTGAAGGACTGAAATCCTGCAGCACCCACAAGGTCCCCCTGCTCAAGAAAGCACATATACAGGGCCATCTGAAGTTTGCCAATGAACATCTGAATGATTCAGAGGAGAACTGGGTGAAAGTGTTGTGGTCAGATGAGACCAAAATCGAGCTCTTTGGCATCAACTCAACTCGCTGTGTTTGGAGGAGGAGGAATGCTGCCGATGACCCCAAGAACACCATCCCCACCGTCAAACATGGAGGTGGAAACATTATGCTTTGGGGGTGTTTTTCTGCTAAGGGAACAGGACAACTTCACCGCATCAAAGGGACGATGGAGAGGCCATGTACCGTCAAATCTTGGGTAAGAACCTCCTTCCCTCAGCCAGGGCATTGAAAATGGGTCGTGGATGGGTATTCCAGCATGACAATGACCCAAAACACATGGCCAAGGCAACAAAGGAGTGGCTCAAGAAGAAGCACATTAAGGTCCTGGAGTAGCCTATCCAGTCTCCAGACCTTAATCCCATAGAAAATCTGTGGAGGGAGCTGAAGGTTCGATTGCCAAACATCAGCCTCGAAACCTTAATGACTTGGAGAAGATCTGCAAAGAGGAGTGGGACAAAATCCCTCCTGAGATGTGTGCAAGAACTACAAGAAACGTCTGACCTCTGTGATTGCCAACAAGGGTTTTGCCACCAAGTACTAAGTCATGTTTTGCAGAGGGGTCAAATACTTATTTCCCTCATTAAAATGCTAATCAATTTATAACATTTTTGACATGCGTTTTTCTGGATTTTGTTGTTGTTATTCTGTCTCTCACTGTTCAAAAAACCTACCATTAAAATGATAGACTGATCATGTCTTTGTCAGTTTGCAAACGTACAAAATCAGCAGGGGATCAAATACTTTTTTCCCTCACTGTATATACTAGGCGGTGTCAGAGGAAGGCCCAAAGAATTGTCAAAGACTCCAGTCACCCAAGTCAGACTGTTCTCTCTGCTACTGCACGGCAAGCGGTACCGGAGCGCCAAGTCTAGGACCAAAAGGCTCCTTAACAGCTTCTACCACCAAGCCATAAGACTGCTGAACAATTAATCAAATGCCCCCCTGCTACTCGCTGTTTATTATCTATTCACGTTACCCCTACCTACATACATATACAAATTTACCGACTAACCTGTACCCCCGCACATTGACTCCGTACCGGTACCCCCTGTATAACCTCGTTATTGTTATATATATATATAATTTTTTTTTAGCTTTAGATTATTTAGTTTCATATTTTCTTAACTCTATTTCTTGAACTGCATTGTTGGTTAAGGGCTTATAAGTAAGCAATTCACGGTAAGGTCTACATCTGTTATATTCGGCACGTGACAAATAAAATTTGATTTGATTTATATCAGACAGTGCATTCAGAAAGTATTCAGACCCCTTGACTTCTTCCACATTTTGTTACGTTATAGCCTTATTCTAAAATGGATTAAATAAATACAAATCCTCATCAATCTAAACTCAATACCCCATAATGACAAACCAAAAAACAGGTTTTTAGAATTTTGGGCAAATTTAAAAAACAGAATTACCTTATTTACACAAGTATTCAGACCCTTTGCTATGAGACTCGAAATTGAGCTCAGGTGCATCCTGTTTCCATTGATCATCCTTGAGATGTTTCTACAACTTGATTGGAGTCCACCTGTGGTAAATGTAAGTGATTGGACATGATTTGGAAAGACACCTGTCTATATAATGTCCCACAGTTGACAGTGCATGTCAGAGCAAAAACCAAGCGATGAGGTCGAAGGAATTGTCCGTAGAGCTCCAAGACAGGATTGTGTTGAGGCACAGATCTGGGGAAGGGTACCAAAATATGTCGAAAGCATTAAAGGTCCCCAAGAACACAGTGGCCTCCATCATTCTTAAATGGAAGAAGTTAGGAACCACCAAGACTATTCCTAGAGCTGGCCGCCCGGCCAAACTGAGCAATCGGGGGAGAAGGACCTTGGTCAGGGAGGTGACCAACAACCCGATGGTCACTCTGACAGAACTCCAGAGTTCCTCAGTGGAGATGGGAGAACCTTCCAGAAGGACAACCATCTCTGCAGCACTCTACCAATCAGGCCTTTATGGTAGAGTGGCCAGATGGAAGCCACTCCTCAGTAAAAGGCACATGACAACCCGCTTGGAGTTTGCCAAAAGGCACCTAAAGGACTCTCAGACCATGAGAAACAAGATTCTCTGGTCTGATGAAACCAAGATTCAACTCTTTGGCCTGAATGCCAAGTGTCACGTCTGGAGGAAACCTGGCACCATCCCTACGGTGAAGCATGGTGGTGGCAGCATCATGCTGTGGGGATGTTTTTCAGCAGCAAGGACTGGGAGACTAGTCAGGATCGAGGGAAAGATGAATGGAGCAAAGCACAGAGAGATCCTTGATGAAAACCTGCCCCAGAGCACTCAGGACCTCAGATTGGGGCGAAGGTTCACCTTCCAACAGGACAACGACCCTAAGCACACAGCCAAGACAACGCAGGAGTGGCTTCGGGACAAGTCTCTGAATGTCCTTGAGTGGCCCAGCCAGAGCCCGGACTTGAACCCGATTTGAACATCTCTGGAGAGACCTGAAAATAGCTTTGCAGCGACGCTCCCCATCCAACCTGACAGATTTTGAGAGGATCTGCAGAGAAGAATGGGAGAAACTCCCCAAATACAGGTGTGCCAAGGTTGTAGCATCATACCCAGGAAGACTCGAGGCTGTAATCTCTGCCAAGGGTGCTTCAACAAAGTCCTGAGTAAAGGATCTGAATATTTATGTAAATGTAATATTTCAGTTTTGTATTTTTAGTAAATTAGCTAAAACTTCTAAAAACCTGTTTTTGCTTTGTCATTATGGGGTATTGTGTGTAGATTGATGAGGATGTTTAAATGTTTTTTAGAATAAGGCTGTAACGTAACAACGTGGAAAAAGTCAAGGGGTCTGAATACTTTCCGAATGCACTGTATGTTCAAATACTGAATATTAAACAAGGTTTTGTATGAAGTAAAGTGTGTGTGAATGGATAAATTGGTAGTTGAAATGTTGTCAAACATAATCTGATCGTCATCCCAAGTGAGCACAAAGGCTTTACTGTAATTTGTCATTTTTATTGACCCATGTTTAACAAGTGATAAATTGTAGGTTAAGGATTTGAGATGTCATGCTGACGGGATGTTCAGTTGGCTGCCACAGACCAGAGCCGTAACATTGTAAGCTGAAAATACTTTTTATTTGCCAACTGGCACCCTGGTTGAGTGGCATTGTGTTCTCTGTAGGCCTGCTTCTCTTCCGGATGGGTTGGTGCCCACACTGACCAGCCACTCCCCAGTCTTCTTCATTCTTTTCATAATTCCTCCTCCATCAGAAGGGAAATAGTCTCAAAGTCTTCGTAGAATTACGTAATGAACTGCAGTTGACTTTGTCATTTCTTCAAACAATCTTCTTTATTTGAAATAGATTAATTATTGCAATAATGGAGCTGGTCAACGACCACCCGTACTTGATCATTGAGAGCCCCACAAACAGGAAATACTGACGTCTTATATAATGGACATAAAAATGCTTAGTCATGGCTGGTTCCAACCCTCCCCAGCAGCTCAGGGCATCATAAGCTACCTTGTTTTCTTCTTGTGGCTATGTGTATCGGGTCATAGCACACAAACAAATGATAACGTTAGTTCCGTTACTCCTCTGTTCAAGCCAGCCTCTGTACACCTCATATCTCCACACAGCTGTGCCCTTGAAAGATGAGAAGAAACAGGATGAGCTGAGACACTGTGGTCACTCTCAGAGGGTCTTTGTCTTGACTGTGTGACTAAGTTGAACAGAGACAGAGTGGAAAAATACCAGCTTCCTCTTACAAGACATTCAAACAGACTGTTGGAAATGTACAGGTTTAAGGCTCATACAGTGCATGTGCATAACAAAACTTGTATGCACATGCATAATTTTGCCACGACATTCCTCCCTTTTGAGATTAATCTCAACCTAATATAAAATTACAAGTAAGGCAATTCTGTCATAATCTAAGCAAAACTTCAACCAAGCAGAATATGAAACGTTGTAGGAGAGGGCTTTCTTACACTAGTACATTATCTTTGTAAATGGCTTCGGTTGTGCCACTGAGTTTAAAACCTTTAACCTTCTACACATACCATATACAGTTCTAACTTGCCAGTGTCTGCTGATGATTAGGTATAACAAAGATAGCCAAGTGCATCCTTTCTCAGAAAAGCGTTTGCTCCCAAAGTGCGGCTGCTTAGGAGAGAACACCTGCTTAGGAGATAACAACCATAGAGTCTGGGCGTCCAGCCAATATTCCACTCCCAGAGCAAACCTCCGTCTACAACAGGCGCATTTATAAGTATGCAACAGGTCAAACATCACTGTCTTCAGCAGTTAAGGGTAGCTCAGCTAATCTTTCACAACCTGCATTCTGGCCCTGCTCATGGCAACAGTTAACATAACATTTGGCCTTGAATTTGTTACCAGTTTTAAAAACATATTGCAGCAAAACTTCAACATGAGGATGAGCAGCAAAATCAATACAATGACTAAAACAACAGTCAGACACAGTTGCAGGATCCACCCTCCAAACCCGGTATTATCTGGCCTAGCAAATGACGGTTGCCTGTGTGGTTGTGTAATACAGAGAACGTCATGGGGTCAGGGTTACATGGTATCTCCATTAAGAATGGTAAGGCTATTTGCATAGTCAGATTTACCACTATGAGAACTCCCACAAGCAGTAAATCAGCTCCTACCTTTCTTAATTGTATCCCATAAGTTGATTCAAGGAATAGTAAAATTGATTAGTGACAGGTGTCCCTCATTCAGGGGCAGCACACTCTCTCTGTCCTTGTCATGATCCGAATCACACATAGGACTATTGCTAAATTATACACTTTTTCCTAATCATTAGTGTTTACCCTGGACCCTCAGACATTATTTTAAAACATTTCAAATATTTTGTGTACCAGGTTTACATTGGGTTTTTCAGTACATTTGTTATCAGGATAATTCACGTGTGCAACCAAAACTCTGGCAATAGAAACTTCAGATTCTTTTTTATTTTATTTTATTTTTTACCTTTATTTAACCAGTTAAGCCAGTTGAGAACAAGTTCTCATTTACAACTGCGACCTGGCCAAGATAAAGCAAAGCAGTGCGATAAAAACAACAATACAAAGTTACATATGGGGTAAAACAAAACATAAAGTCAAAAATACAACAGAAAATATATATACAGTGTGTTCAAATGTAGCAAGTTATGGAGGTAAGGCAATAAAAAGGCCATAGTGCAAAATAATTACAATTAGTATTAACACTGGAATGATAGATGTGCAAGAGATGATGTGCAAATAGAGATACTGGGGTGCAAATGAGCAAAATAAATAACAATATGGGGATGAGTTAGTTGGGTGGGCTATTTTCAGATGGGCTGTGTACAGGTGCAGTGATCGGTAAGGTGCTCTGAAAACTGATGCTTAAAGTTAGTGAGGGAGATAAGAGTCTCCAGCTTCAGAGATTTTTGCAATTCGTTCCAGTCATTTGCAGCAGAGAACTGGAAGGAATGGCGGCCAAAGGAGGTGTTGGCTTTGGGGATGACCAGTGAGATATACCTGCTGGAGCGCATACTACGGGTGGGTGTTGCTATGGTGACCAATGAGCTAAGCTAAGGCAGGGATTTGCCTAGCAGTGATTTATAGATGGCCTGGAGCCAGTGGGTTTGGCGACGAATATGTAGTGAGGACAAGCCAACAAGAGCGTACAGGTCACAGTGGTGGGTAATATATGGGGCTTTGGTGACAAAACGGATGGCACTGTGATAGACTACATCCAATTTGCTGAGTAGAGTGTTGGAGGCTATTTTGTAAATGACATCGCCGAAGTCAAGGATCGGTAGGATAGTCAGTTTTATGAGGGCATGTTTGGCAGCATGAGTGAAGGAGGCTTTGTTGCGAAATAGGAAGCCGATTCTAGATTTAACTTTGGATTGGAGATGCTTAATGTGAGTCTGGAAGGAGAGTTTACAGTCTAACCAGACACCTAGGTATTTGTAGTTGTCCACATACTCTAGGTCAGACCCGTCGAGAGTAGTGATTCTAGTCGGGTGGGTGGGTGCCAGCAGCGTTCGATTGAAGAGCATGCATTTAGTTTTACTAGCGTTTGAGAGCAGTTGGAGGCTACTGAAGGAGTGTTGTATGGCATTGAAGCTCGTTTGGAGGTTTGTTAACACAGTGTCCAATGAAGGGCCAGATGTATACAAAATGGTGTCGTCTGCGTAGAGGTGGATCTGAGAGTCACCAGCAGCAAGAGCGACATCATTGATATACTCGGCGAAAAGAGTCGGCCCAAGAATTGAACCCTGTGGCACCCCCATAGAGACTGCCATAGGTCCAGACAACAGGCCCTCCGATTTGACACATTGAACTCTATCTGAGAAGTAGTTGGTGAACCAGGCGAAACAGTCATTTGAGAAACCAAGGCTATTTAGTCTGCCAATAAGAATGCGGTGGTTGACAGAGTCGAAAGTCTTGGCCAGGTCGATGAAGACGGCTGCACAGTACTGTCTATTATCAATCGCGGTTATAATATCGTTTAGGACCTTGAGCGTGGCTGAGGTGCACCCATGACCAGCTCGGAAACTGGATTGCATAGCGGAGAAGGTACGGTGGGATTGGAAATGGTCGGTGATCTGTTTGTTAACTTGGCTTTCAAAAACTTTCGAAAGGCAGGGCAGGATGGATATAGGTCTGTAACAGTTTGGATCTAGAGTGTCACCCCCTTTGAAGAGGGGGATGACCGCGGCAGCTTTCCAATCTCTGGGGATCTCAGACGTTACGAAAGAGAGGTTGAACAGGCTAGTAATAGGGGTTGCGACAATTTCGGCGGCTAGTTTTAGAAAGAAAGGGTCCAGATTGTCTAGCCCAGATGATTTGTAGGGGTCCAGATTTTGCAGCTCTTTCAGAACATCAGCTGTCTGAATTTGTGTGATGGAGAAGCGGGGGGCATGGGCAAGTTGCAGCGGAGGGTGCAGAGCTGGTGGCCGGGGTAGTGGTAGCCAGGTGGAAAGCATGGCCAGCCGTAGCAAAATGCTTGTTGAAATTCTCGATTATTGTAGATTTATTGGTGGTGATAGTATTTCCTAGCCTCAGTGCAGTGGGCAGCTGGGAGGAGGTGCTCTTATTCTCCATGGACTTTACAGTGTCCCAAAACTTTTTGGAGTTAGTGCTACAGGATGCAAATTTCTGTAGCACTAGCCTTTGCTTTCCTAACTGCTTGTGTATATTGGTTCCTAACTTCCCTGAAAAGTTGCATATCGCGGGGGCTATTCGATGCTAATTCAGTACGCCACAGGATGTTTTTGTGCTGGTCAAGGGCAGTCAAGTCTGAGGAGAACCAGGGGCTATATCTGTTCTTAGTTCTGTATTTTTTGAATGGGGCATGTTTATTTAAGATTGAGAGGAAATTACTTTTAAAGAACAACCAGGCATCCTCTACTGACGGAATGAGATCGATATTCATCCAGGATACCCGGGCCAGGTCAATTAGGAAGGCCTGCTCGCTAAAGTGTTTTAGGGAGCGTTTGACAGTGATGAGGGCTGGTCGTTTGACCGCGGACCCGTTACGGACACAGGCAATAAGGCAGTGATCGCTGAGATCCTGGTTGAAGACAGCGGAGGTGTATTTAGAGGGTAAGTTAGTCAGGATGATATCTATGAGGGTGCCCATGTTTACGGATTTAGGGTTGTACCTGGTAGGTTCGTTGATAATTTGTGTGAGATTGAGGGCATCTAGTTTGGATTGTAGGATGGCCGGGGTGTTAAGCATATCCCAATTTAGGGTCACCAAGCAGTACGAACTCTGAGGATAAATGGGGGCAATCAATTCACATATGGTGTCCAGGGCACAGCTGGGGGCTGAGGGGGGTCTGTAGCAAGCGACAACAGTGAGAGACTTATTTCTGGAAAGGTGGATTTTTAGAAGTAGAAGCTCAAACTGTTTGGGCACAGACCTGGATTATATGATAGAGCTCTGCAGGAAATTGCAACTCTCTACAGTAAATTGCAACTCCACCCCCCTTTGGCAGTTCTATCTAGACTGTGTGTGCTAACGCAGTGAATAACTCAAACTTAGGAAGGAGGCTTCTGATGTTAATGTGCAGAAAACCAAGGCTTTTACGGTTACAGAAGTCAACAAATGATAGCTCATGGGGAGTAGGAGTGATACTGGGGGCTGCAGGGACTGGGTTAGCCTCTACATCACCAGAGGAACAGAGGAGGACTAGAATAAGGAAACGGCTAAAGGCTTTAAGAACTGGTCTTCTAGTGCGTTGGGTACAGAGAATAAAGGGGGCAGATTTCCGGGCGTTGTAGAATAGATTCAGGGCATTATGTACAGACAAGGATATGGAAGGATATGAGTACAGTGGAGGTAAACCTAAGCGTTGGGTAACAATGAAAGAGATAGCATCACTGGAGGCACCGATTGAGCCGGTCTCGGCGTGTATGGGGGGTGGAACAAAGGAACTATGAGGCAGTTTGAGAGGGACTTGGGGTTCTACAGTGAAATTGTATAATAAGAACTAACTGGAACAGCAATAGGCAAGGCATATTGACATGGGAGAGAGGCATAAAGCAATCACAGGTGTTATTAGAGAGAGCTAAGACAACAACTGGTAATGGCGATAAAGTTTGGGCTGAGGCTAAACAGATAAACAGGACAGGGTACCGTGTAAAGGAACAGTCCAGCAGGCATCAGCTGTGCAGCTGAGTGATCATAAGGTCCAGTGAACAGCAATATGTGAGTCCGAGAGCAGTTTGAATTGGTACTACAGCACAGCGATCAGGAAGCACGGCTGTCGTTTGCGTGTGCTAGCGGGCCGGGGCTAGCAGATGGATCTTCGTGGTCGTCGCAACGGGAAGCCTGTTGAAACCACAGACGATTACGTTGGCAGACCAGTCGTGATGGATCGGCGGGGCGAGAGGTAGATAGCCGGGAGATGTGCCTGACTCAAGGCTAGCTCAAGGCTGATTAGCCAACAACAACGTTCATTTGGTTGCAGCTAGCTAGTTGCAATTATTCATTGTTAAAGGTCCAGTGATTCAGTGATTCCGGCAGAAAATTCTGGGTCGATAACGCGCTGTGCAGACAGTGCAGACTGGCCGATAATAGTCCAGGCTAGAGCTGGCTGGTAGGTAGTGCAGGCCACGGACAATGGTGAAAAACCGCTAACTGTGGCTAATAGCAAGTAGCTAGTTAGCTGGTTAGCTGGCTACTCCCGTCCGGTAGACAGAGATGTAGATAGCGCGGATATGGGCCTGCTCGAGGCTAGCTCAAGGCTAACTGATGCTTGCTTCGGGGGCAGTGGTGATTAGCCTACAGCAACATCCATTCGACATCCATTCGGTTGCGGCTAGCTAGTTGCGATCCGGTGTTAAGGTCCAGTGATTCAGTTATTCCGGCAGAAAATCCGATGTTCTGGGTGAAAACCGCTAACGGTGGCTAATAGCAAGTAGCTAGTTAGCTAGTTAGCTGGCTGGCTAGTTTCAACTGGAGATTCTAGATAAAGGTGAGTAAATAATAGAATACGTTCTACATTGAGTGAGGCGGGTTGCAGGAAAGTATATTTAGTAGAAGGATGAAGTGTGATAGGGAAATATATACGTAAAATGCAAAAAAATACAAAAAAATGGCTATTTACATGGACAAACAAGAGAACACGACCGCACTGCTACGCCATCTTGGAAACTTTAATGTAATTTGTGTGCCCTTTAAGGTGTATCATTTCTAACCTGTGAAAAATCCACTAAAACCCCCAAAAATAAAATAAATAAATCAAACACGGTATTAACACCAGTAACAAATATTCATAACATAAACATTTCGTTTGTTTTCACTTTTGCTATACTTAATCAGTCCAAACCATTTAAAATTTGAATTCTTACTTTCCAATTAAATATCCAATTAACTTCACCTTCACATGGTGCAAAACATTTATTAAGGGGAATCATTTAAACAATTAAAAAGTTATACAGAAGTAAACTCTTCATCTGTACAAAGAGGACAATCATCACGTTGATGCATCGATCTCAGTCCTCTTAAACAATGGGGTGGCTATTGTTTGCTGGACTCCAGTCCTGAGCTTGCCGTTGGCTTGAGCTGGAGCGGCTGTTATTTAAGTTACGCTGGTTTTTCAACCACTCCACAAATTTCTAAAAGTGATTAAATAAAACATTTCCTCATCAATGTCCAATCAATTGAATTTACAACACAGGTGGACTCCAATCAAGTTGTAGAAACGTCTCAAGGATGATCAATGGAAACAGGATGCACCTGAGCTCATTTTCAAGTTTCACAGCAAAGGGTCTGAATACTTATGTAAATAAGGTATTTCTGTTTTTTATTTTTAATACATTTGCAAAAATTCTAAAAACCTGTTTTCGCTTTGTCATTATGGGGTATTGTGTGTAGGAGTACCACACACAATACCCCATAATGACAAAGCGAAAACAGGTTTTTAGAATTTTTGCAAATGTATTAAAAATCTGGGGAAGGGTACCAAATAATTTCTGCAGCATTGAAGGTCCCCAAGAACACAGTGGCCTCCATTATTCTTAAATGGAAGATGTTTGGAATCCCCAAGAGTCTTCCTAGAGCTGGCCGTCCGGCCAAACTGAGCAATCGGGGGAGAAGGGCCTTGGTCAGGGAGGTGACCAAGAACCCGATGGTCACTCTAACAGAGCTCCAGGGTTCCTCTGTGGAGGTGGGATAATCTTTTAGAAGGACAACCATCTCTGCAGCACGCCAATAATCAGGCCTTTATGGTAGAGTGGCCAGATGGAAGCCACTCCTCAGTAAAAGGCACATGACAGCCCGCTTGGAGATTGCCAAAAGGCACCTAAAGGACTCTCAGACCATGAGAAACAAGATTCTCTGGTCTGATGAAACCAAGATTGAACTCTTTGGCCTGAATGCCTAGCGTCACTTGCCACTTGTAGCTAGCCAGTAGCTCCTCCAGTATGTGTTGACATCATTTCACAGGATTTGTTTTTGGATGGAAGCTGTAGAGATCGGTTAGAAATGGCACTTCTGTAGCCAAATGGCTTTAAGCATTAAATGACTTGTTATGATGGTGCATTGATCAGTTATACAGTTGAAATACGTTATTGTTGCATTTTTTGCCCAAAGTAACTGTCCAGTGTTTCCAGATTTCTATGAAATATGACCTATAATTAATGACAGTATGAGTGAAATAATTTTCCTTCCAAACAATTGTAATTAAGTATGTTAAAAAGCAGCTTTTCTGTGTTGGAATGATGTGGGTGTACCCAAACAACAGAATGGTATGGGCATATACCGGTCATTAAAAATATTTATGCGAGTAGACCGCTGATTGGACACAATCCTGTATTGGAGCTCTATGGACAATTCCTTCGACCTCATGGCTTGATTTTTGCTCTGACATGCACTGTCAACTGTGGGACCTCATATAGACAGGTGTGTATCAAATTGTGCCTGATCCGAGCCCTTCGTCGGTGGATGCCCTGCCTCCCCCCAGCTCCCCGTCTCCCTCTCCCGCTGGCTCAAATTAAGCACTGCCCAGACCATTATTCCTCCTCCACCAAACTTTACAGTTGGCAGTATACTGTGAGGGGAAAAAGTATTTGATCCCCTGCTGATTTTGTACGTTTGCCCACTGACAAAGAAATTATCAGTCTATAATTGTAATGGTAGGTTTATTTGAACAGTGAGAGACAGAATATCAAAAAAAATTATGAGGGAAATAAGTATTTGACCCCTCTGCAAAACATGACTTAGTACTTGGTGGCAAAACCCTTGTTGGCAATCACAGAGGTCAGACGTTTCTTGTAGTTGGCCACCAGGTTTGCACACATCTCAGGAGGGATTTTGTCCCACTCTTCTTTGCAGATCTTCTCCAAGTCATTAATGTTTCGAGCCTGACGTTTGGCAACTCGAACCTTCAGCTCCCTCCACAGATTTGCTATGGGATTAAGGTCTGGAGACTGGCTAGGCCACTCCAGGACCTTAATGTGCTTCTTCTTGAGCCACTCCTTTGTTGCCTTGGCCGTGAGTTTTGGGTCATTGTCATGCTGGAATACCCATCCACAACCCATTTTCAATGCCCTGGCTGAGGGAAAGAGGTCCTCACCCAAGATTTGACGGTACATGGCCCCGTCCATTGTCCCTTTGATGCGGTGAAGTTGTCCTGTCCCCTTAACAGAAAAACACCCCCAAAGAATTATGTTTCCACCTCCATGTTTGACGATGGGGATGGTGTTCTTGGGGTCATAGGCAGCATTCCTCCTCCTCCAAACACGGTGAGTTGAGTTGATGCCAAAGAGCTCGATTTTGGTCTCATCTGACCACAACACTTTCACCCAGTTCTCCTCTGAATCATTCAGATGTTCATTGGCAAACTTCAGACGGGCATGTATATGTGCTTTCTTGAGCAGGGGGACCTTGCGGGCGCTGCAGGATTTCAGTCCTTCACGGCGTAGTGTGTTACCAATTGTTTTCTTGGTGACTATGGTCCCAGCTGCCTTGAGATCATTGACAAGATCCTCCCGTGTAGTTTTGGGCTGATTCCTCACCGTTCTCATGATCATTGCAACTCCATGAGGTGAGATCTTGCATGGAGCCCCAGGCCGAGGGAGATTGACAGTTATTTTGTGTTTCTTCCATTTGCGAATAATCGCACCAACTGTTGTCACCTTCTCACCAAGCTGCTTGGCGATGGTCTTGTAGCCCATTCCAGCCTTGTGTAGGTCTACAATCTTGTCCCTGACATCCTTGGAGAGCTCTTTGGTCTTGGCCATGGTGGAGAGTTTGGAATCTGATTGATTGATTGCTTCTGTGGACAGGTGTCTTTTATACAGGAAACAAGCTGAGATTGGGAGCACTCCCTTTAAGAGTGTGCTCCTAATCTCAGC
The DNA here is from genome assembly GCF_020615455.1 of Coregonus clupeaformis. Taxonomy (NCBI): domain Eukaryota; kingdom Metazoa; phylum Chordata; class Actinopteri; order Salmoniformes; family Salmonidae; genus Coregonus; species Coregonus clupeaformis. The sequence continues at coordinate 2,012,315 of NC_059215.1, forward strand.
TTGTTACCTGTATAAAAGACACCTGGGAGCCAGAAATCTTTCTGATTGAGAGGGGGTCAAATACTTATTTCCCTCATTAAAATGCAAATAAATTTATAACATTTTTGACATGCGTTCTTCTGGATTTTATTGTTGTTATTCTGTCTCTCACTGTTCAAATAAACCTACCATTAAAATTATAGACTGATAATTTCTTTGTCAGTGGGCAAACGTACAAAATCAGCAGGGGATCAAATACTTTTTTCCCTCACTGTACATTGGAGCAGGTAGCGTTCTCCTGGCATCCGCCAAATCCAGATTTTTCCATTGGCCTGCCAGATGGTGAAGCGTGATTCATCACTCCATAGAACACGTTTCCACTGCTCCAGAATCCAATGGTGGCAAGCTTTACACCACTCCAGCCGACGCTTGGTATTGCGCATGGTGATCTTAGGCTTGTGTGCGACGAACAGTTATTGTGCTGAGATTGCTTCCAGAGGCAGTTTGGAACTCGGTAGTGCGTCAGCACTCGGCGGTCCCGTTCTGTGAGCTTGTGTGGCCTACCACTTCGCGGCTGAGCCGTTGTTGCTCCTAGACGTTTCCACTTCACAATAACAGCACTTAGAGTTGACCGGGACAGCTCTAGCAGGGCAGAAATTTGCTCTTCAGTAAGGCCATTCCACTGCCAATGTTTGTCTATGGAGATTGCATGGCGGTGTGCTCGATTTTATACACCTGTCAGCAACGGGTGTGGCTGAAATAGCTGAATCTACTAATTTGAAATGGTGTCCACATACTTTTGTATATATAGGTTATCTGATGCTGTCTGTTTTCTTTCAAATCCAACCACAGGAGCCCGCTCTCAATGTTCAAAATACACCAGAGAGCAGTCACAGAGGATCAATAGTTTCAACCAAAAAAACTGGATTACATTTTATCACAAGCACATACAGGTAACTGCCAAAATAAAGGAAACACCAACATAATGTCTTAAAGGGGTATTTGGCCAGCACGAGATGCCAGAACAGCTTCAATGCACCTTTGTATAGATACTACAAGTGGACCTAAACCATGCCAGGAAAATGCACCCCCGGGGCCTATGATTTCTTAATTCGGTCCTGCCCGCTGGCTTTGAGCACTTCTGTCCACTGGTCTGCATAGGCCGACTGCTGTCATGCTGTTCACAGCTATATGATTGGATAGGAGTGGACTCAGAACAAAGGAGCGGTTTGTAAAGGCCATTACAATTAACAAGTGCACCCTCTGCTGTCAAGGCGGGCAATATCAACACCATTACAACAAATATCTTAAAGGTGCAATATGCAGAAATCGCCCCGCCATTTCCTGGTTGCTAAAATTTGAATAGTTTGTCTAATTAGATTTTGTGACAAAACAAGCAATTTGTATAGATTAATTGTACCATCTAAACCTCTGTGAAATATCTCTTCAGTAACCAAAAATATTGTATTTTCAGCTGTTTGAAGCTAGTGTTCAAAACTGAAGGTAAAAGATGCAAAAACAAAAATTGCGCACATAGAACAGATCTACCACTTCTTAGACCTGCTTTAAATGAGAATGACAGATCTATAACTCACATTTCTATGTGAATTTGGTAGGTAGCCCAAAAATTTAGATATTCCAGCTTTAATATGACTGTTAGCTAAACAACATATTTTCTTGTGTCAAACTTTCTTTTGCAATTTAGCTATCCTCTACAGGGAAAAGGGCACATCTATGCTGTTGGTAGTGGCTCAATGTATGGAATGCCATATAACACTGGCATGTCATCAATGGTCGTGCCTTGCCGGGCGGGAGAACTCCTGTGCACTGATCTACACAGGCTGAGTGCTGTTCAGAGCTACTTGGTTGCATAGGAGTGGACTCTACTAATTTTAATTTGATTTGATTTATTAGGATCCCCATTAGCCGACACCAATGGCGACAGCTAGTCTTACTGGGGTCCGACACATAAAGAAAAAGACATTACAGACAAAATACTTGAAAATGTACATAAATTTACAAACATTAACATGTAGTGTGCGTGTGTGTGCATCTATCAGTTACACATACATTTCAGTACATACACACAAGTACAGTGTATTCAGAAAGTATTCAGACCGCTTGACTTTTTCCACATTTTGTTACGTTACCACCTTATTCTAAAATGGATTAAATAAAAAATATTCCTCATCAATCTACACACAATACCCCATAATGACTAAATGAAAACAGGTTTTTATAAATTTTTGCAAATGTATTACAAATAAAAAACAGACATACCTTATATACATAAATATTCAGACCCTTTGCTATGGGACTCAAAATTGAGCTCAGGTGCATCCTGTTTCCATTGATAATCCTGAGATGTTTCTACAACTGGATTGGAGTCCACCTGTGGTAAATTCAATTTATTGGACATGATTTGGAAAGGCACACACTTGTCTATATAAGGTCCCACAGTTGACAGTGCATGTCAGAGCAAAAACCATGAGGTCGAAGGAATTGTCCGTAGAGCTCCGATACAGGATTGTGTCAAGGCACAGATCTGGGAAAGGGTACCAAAACATTTCTGCAGCATTGAAGGTCCCCGAGAACACAGTGGCCTCCATCATTCTTCCTAGAGCTGGCCGCCCGGCTTAACTGAGCAATAGGGGGAGAAGGGCCTTGGTCAGGGAGGTGACCAAGAACCCGGTGGTCACTCTGGCAGAGCTCCAGAGTTCCTCTGTGGAGATAGGAGAACCTTCCAGAAGGACAACCATCTCTGCAGCACTCCACCAATCAGGCCTTATGGAAGAGTGGCCAGACAGAAGTCACTCCTCACATGACAGCCCGCTTGGAGTTTGACAAAAGGCACCTAAAGGACTCTCAGACCATGAGAAACAAGATTCTCTGTTAAGATGAAACCAAGATTGAACTCTTTGGCCTGAATGCCTAGCGTCATGTCTGGAGGAAACCTGGCAACATCCCTACGGTGAAGCATGGTGGTGGCAGCATCATGCTGTGGGGATGTTTTTCAGTGGCAGGGACTGGGATAATAGTCAGGTTTGAGGGAAAGATGAATGGAGCAAAGTACAGAGAGATCCTTGATGAAAACCTGCTCCAGAGTGCTCAGGACCTCAGACTGGGGTGAAGGTTCACCTTCCAACAGGACAACGACCCTAAGCACACAGCCAAGACAACGCAGGAGTGGCTTTGGGACAAGTCTCTGAATGTCCTTGAGTGGCCCAGCCAGAGCCCGGACTTGAACCTGATCGAACGTCTCTGGAGAGACCTGAAAAGCTGTGCAGCGACGCTCCCCATCCAACCTGACAGAGCTTGAGAGGATCTACAGAGAAGAATGGGATAAACTCCCCAAATACAGGTGTGCCAAGCTTGTAGCGTCATACCCAAGAAGACTGTAATCGCTGCCAAAGGTGCTTCAACAAAGTACTGAGCAAAGGGTCTGAATACTTATGTAAATGTACAATTTCAGTTTTTTGTTTTTTATAAATGCGCAAAAAAACAACAACCTGTTTTTGCTTTGTCATTATGGGGTATTGTGTGTAGATTGATGAGGGGAAAAAAACTTTTAATCAATTTTAGAATAAGGCTGTAACGTAACAAAATGTGGAAAAAGTAAAGGGGTCTGAATACTTTCCGAATGCACTGTAGGTCACATGAGGGAAAGGCATTGTGCCGTGAGGTGTTTTTTGTTTACTTGTGCTATATGAGATAGAAGGGAGGTCCATGCACTCATGGCTCTGTATAATACTGTACATTTCCTTGAATGTTTTTGTGGAAGATCCCTGGTGGCATGTCTGGTGGGGTAAGTGTGTGTCAGTGCTGTGTGTAAGTTGACTATGCTAACAATTTGACATTTCCAACACATTAACATTTCTTATAAAAACAAGAAGTGATGCAGTCAGTCTTTCCTCAACTCTTAACCAAGAGAGACTGGTATGCATAGTATTAATATCAGCCCTCTGATTACAATGAAGTGCAAGATGTGCCCCTATGTTCTGGGCCAGCTGCAGCTTAACTAGGTCTTTCTTTGTAGCACTTGACCATATGACTGGACATTAATTAAGATAAGATGAAACTAGAGCCTGCAGGACTTGCTTTGTGGAGGGTGGTGTCAAAAAAGCA